>NC_141706.1:23966091-24414191 GCF_971803275.1 Cyanistes caeruleus
AGCCAGAAATGCCACCCTCTATCCTGCCACTGACCAGAGCACCACCTTATCCCACAGCATCCCCAAAAGGAGGCAAAGCCATCCCTGCCTCCTGCTAGCTGGAGATGCTGATGAGGATTTGTCGCTCAGTGGCAGCTCCAGAGTCTCCAGGCAACACCAAGATGCTCTCAGCTGTGTCAGGTCCTACTCATTAAGCCTGAGGTCTTCTCAGGAAAGGTGACAAAGGAAAGAAAAAAAAGTGTTGAGACCCTGGCAGGCTGGCTCTTTACCACCTTTTAAGGTTTTGTGCCCTTTTCTCACCCCTACCCCAAATGCCTCTTTTTCCCAGGAAACAAGTTTTGCCATACAAATCACGAGCAGGCAAGGCTACCCTCTACAGAGGAGAAAACCCCCTCTTCCACCAAATTTCCACTGAGAAGACTCCAGCTGGTGTCTGAACAGCAGAGACCTCTTCAATCTGCAAAGAGAGGAGCTCCAAACAGCCCCATTCTCTCAGCAACAAGCAAATGGGATCTGCAGAAGGCAAAGGCAGGTCCTTCCCTATTATTTTAAGATGGTTATTTCAAAACCCAGACTAAAAAATTGCCATGAAGCCTACTACAGACAATCACAACTGTCTTTACTAGAGGTTTAACAGGGCCAGAGAATTCCCCTGAGCCATCTTGGAGGTCTCTGTGCTGGCAGAGGGCATAATCATCTTTCCATTCCTCACAGGCTCAGCTTTGCCTCAGCTTCAGGACCCCAAATCCCCTGGGACAGGCTCTAACAGTGCAGCTGTGGCAAATAAAACAATAAAGCCAACAAACCCATACCAAGTGAGGTATCTGCCTCCAAGCAGGAGGCTTTACTCACCATTTTGTTCACCATTGCTGCAGAAGTCTTGCTTGACACTGACCCATGGTCTTGGCTGGGATGCTACTAGAACAGCACAAAAAAGGCAGCAAACTGCTTCCTTGCACCCTGTCCTGTCTCTAATCTCCCTCTGCAGTTCTTTATAAAGGTTCTCCTAATACTGACCACAACAAAAAAACTTATAAAACAAACAAAAAAAGTCCCAACACTCCACACTTTGGAGGTACATTAATGATTCCTTAGTGTTACACGGATAAAGGTTAGGAAATACAAAAAGTTGGGGTTCCCATAGTAATGCTAATTCAGCCACACTGCACATCCTGTGTATTTAGTGGTACACACTGAAAAGGAAAAGGCTTCATCTACCAATGCTTAAAAGGTTTTTGATTTAGTAAAGACACTTTAATACCACCCCCCACATGCAACATTTATTGTTCAGAGCCGTGGATTTTCAGATCGAATTGGATTAAGCCAATCTCAGCATCACTCCAGCTCCCCATATCTAGGGCAATAGCATAAGAGCTCTCAAGCATGATTACAGACTGAACATTATTTGCCCAACCTGAATAGAAGAAAGGGATCCAGGCGTCAGAGTGGCTTGAGTCACCAAATCGCAGTCACACAGATTCTGCACTGGGATGCAGCAGGGACTTGGTAAGGAGAGAGGGGAGACAATAACAAACAAAGCCCCCACACCCATAATCAGCAGGTGTTAATCCATTTCTATAAACACTCATTTATTTGATGCTGACAGCTTGAAATATCCTGCCAGGTATCCCACCTCACAGGTCTGGGAACAGGTGAACTACAGCCACACTGACCTTTCCCCGGCACAAATCCATGTATTGCTCTGCTCTCCCAGCTCCTGGGGGCTCATCTCCATGCTTTGCATAAAGCCCACACCACTCTTCGAGAGGGAACAGCTACAAGTGGTCCATTTGCATTTAGCGGCTTCTACTGAGCAACCCGATTTGCATAGGAAGCGAAAGACTCTTTGTGCCATAGGAAATCCATTAAATCAAAGGGGTTTGAGCACCTCTACTGGAGCAGAGGTTTACCCCTCTGGCTACACTTCTGGGAGAAAGAAAAGGTAGATCAGGCATCTTGCAAACTCCTTAAAGAGGCAAAGAGGACAAGGAAGAAGGAAGGCAGCTCTCAAGCACAGGAGCAAAGTGTGCAACAGAAGAAACATGGACACTTGTGGGGGTGCCCACATGTCCTTTCTCCTTCCAGGATACCTGAATTTTTTTCCTAGTTCCCATATCTCAGACAGAAGGACACAGTTCAGGATAACAGATATCTCAGAACTTCAGAAACCAAAGGAGAAGAGAGAGACACTGCTGCTGGAGAGGTTCTCAGCTGTGCTGGACACCAGGTCAGCCACACAGCCCTGCTCGGAGGGCACCAAGCTGATGGAGTTGCCACGGAGCAACATCCACACCAGAGCCTGCGCAGGACACAAGGACACAGCAGATGTGTCTACCCACAGGGTTACTGGGTGGCTGTTCCTTCACTCACACTACTCAGGTCCTTGCACTCACCTTCCCTGTTGGGCTCCACCATCAAGTCTCCGCGTTTTAAAGAGGCTTTGCCACCCTCCCCACGGCTGAAGAGCCTGGCTATTCCTCTGAGCTGCACAAATTCCAGTCAGCATCTAGCCACACCTGCCAAGGGTAACAAGGTTTTGGTCGTGCTTTATCTTATCGAAGCAATGATGACGCTTGTCTTTCTTCTTGGGCAAAGCTCAGTAGCTCAGCACCTGCCGAGGAGGGGAGCTGGGCAGGGGCCAGGAGCTTCAGGCTGCAGCAATTCACTCCAGAGCAGGATGGCTCTGCTGGCCTGCCTGTCCCACCCCACAAAAAATGGGCATTTGACCCACAAACTAGGGCTGTGGGGAAAAAAAAAGGCTCAGCAATATGTACGCTTCTCGTCCCACTTTCAGCTCAGGTTCTGGCACAGGCACGCAGCTCGCCTCCCCCAGACACAATATAGCCTCACTAGCCCTTGCCAGGAGACAAAGCAGTGCTTTACAGGGAGGCAGAAGTCTTGTCTGGAGATAAAACTTCAACATCTGTCATGCTGTCAACCTATCAGTCACCTACAGCTTCAGTTCCCAGCTGGTGATGAGCTGGGTTTCCTCATCTTCATTTTCTAGAGGGGAGAAGAAACTGAGGCGGATAAAAGCATTACTCTTTCTCACAGATGCTATGCTGAACAAAACGGAGAGGAATTTAGTTACTGTAACAGTGAGAGCCACCAAGTTGCTGTAGGATGTGTTAAATCTGCCTCCCTGCACTTGAACCTCTGCCCAGCTCCCACCATGCTCAGCCAAGGGTTTATAGCTAACCTCCAAGTTTGCTGTCTCCTTTTCCAGAGGCTTGACTCACCTAGCTATACCGAAATATAGCTTAATTTTTCCCAAAAGGTTTGCTTACCATAGCCTAAATTACATATTTAGGCACTCCACAATTTTATTTTTAACAGCACACAGCTATTCCTCCAAAGGACTGCAGATATCCTGCATGGTATTCATTGGAAGAGCTTGAAGTAGGAAGCAATAAACAGGTAGATATGTTACCTTTATTGCACAGTTACAATAATTAGGCTTTTTTCAAGCCTTCCCTACACTGCTTTACTTTCATCCAGCACATGTGCTAAAAGCTTATTCTTTCAAAAAGCTGTAGGGTAGGTCTTCAGAGCTTTCCCCTTATTCATGGTCTCATGTCTCCAGACACACAGGTTGCTCAGCCCATAATACATCACCTGCGGTGAGCAGGGACACCTTTACATCTGCCAAGATTGTACCAACAGCACAAGCTCAAGCCAGCCCCAAGCCCACACAGTGCTGGATCACCACAGCAAATCTCAGGAGGTTCACAGCTCCCAGGCACATCTTCAGAGCTCTCCTGCCATCCCCAGAACAACACAAGCCTTTCCTGCAGGGCTTTCAGGTATGTGTAAAGCTCAGACATCCTTCTGAACCAGGCAGTCCCTTCCACATACACGGGGCAGTAACTGGTGCAGAACAGTGATACAAAGTCTCATACCAGCAGAGACTGAAGGCACAGAAGCAGAGGCAAGAGCTCCTCCTTCAGATGTTGTCTCTGCTAAATTAACCGCAATTACACACTTCACTGGATAGAAAGCAGGGATGTTACAAGCCTCCTTGCTCTCACTCTTTTTACTTGACAGATTTTCCTCCAGTTATGCCAAGCATAGAAGAACACTGTAGCCTTCCAAAGTGTTGCACCATATCTCATTTCCTCCAAAACAAACCCATGATTAGATTAAAGCCATAGTCTCTGAGAGCACAAGACTGTATTTGTTTCTGCTTTAGTGCTCTGTCACACAAGGTTAAAAGAGAAAAACATTTGGTTAAAAAGTCCACAGGGTTTCCCAGCCATGTTACTCCAATCCTGAACTGAGCACAGGAAAGCCCAGAATGGCTCCAGCCTTCATTTTAAAGTCCACAGTACCACAACACACCTCTACTTTGGGTGTTTGTTTTCTCCCAAAGCTGGCAATACTTGTTACTCCTTTTGAGGCACTTAGGTCCTGCAGTCAGGTGAAACACTGAGATTCAAGCATTCCTGGCAGCTTATACAGACATGCAGAAATCTCCAAGAGAATCAGAAATCAGCAGGAAAAAGCAAATTAAGAACATTATTTAAAAGAAAAACAAGAAATTATGTAATTTTGTGGTTTGGGGTTTTTTTAATGTGTGGCTGGAGGTTATTTAAAAGCTTAGGGTTGGAAAACCTTTTGATCCTATGGCTGGAGGGGAGCACGTGGTGCTCCTTGTCACAGCAGAAGCCCATGGGAATACTTAGTAGATACTAAGTAGATCCACCCTGGTGCTCCTTGCACAGCTGCAGAGGTCAGGTTTGTTTAGCAAAATATGCATTAAGCCCATGTGGAGGGAAATTCTCCTCAGCCTCAGGCAAGAAATTAAAGGCTTGGGGTGCAGGATGAGGAGAACATTGCTAGGAAAATATTAAGAGGGTCAATCAGTACCTCCCTTTCAAGCCGCTGGGCTATGGGTACCTGTAAGGATACACAGTGACAACGGACAGAAGCTCTTACTCATTGTTGCAATTCTGCTGTTCTGCTAGGAGAACAACAGAACCGCAAGAGATTCAGACCTGCAGAGTAAACCAAGTATTTCCACCTCAGACTTCACGCAAAGCGACAAGCAAGCCAAGGCACCCGGCAGGAAGGAGGGAGATGCTGCTCCACTCGGTGGAAGATGACACATTTACTGCAGCTGAAGTTTCTCATCACTGTACTTAAATCCAAGATGAGCTCCTGCAAGCAGGGGAGGAGAGCAGGGAGAATTCAGTCCCCAGAGCAGCCTTATGAAATCAAAAAAGATTTAGAGAGCGAGTAGCTGCATTATGGAAACCAAACCTCATTTGCCGCATGTAGGGATCGATTTCCTTAAAGCTCTCTGACCATGAAGAGCATTGTGCATGGAGCTGAGCCCATGTGATTTCTCTTGCTGTCAATTGTCCTCATCCCAATAGTTCATTTTCTGAGGCTGCCTGGCAAAGTCACGAGGAACAGCAGTTCCCCAGCACTGTCTGTGTGCTGCTAAAGACAGCCCCACGTGGAGCCCTCCTTTGCAGCACCATCTTCAGGTCAGTAGACAGGAGGCTGTCGATTCATCAGATACATCAAACTGGGGTGTGGGGGAGAAATTTTCCTGTCTGATGGTAACAAAACAACCAAGCAGGCTTTCCAAATGGATGGTTCGCACTCCCCACTATAGCTTGCTGCAGGAAGCCAAGAGAAGAATGATGCTCCAGGGAATGAGAATATTTTTTGCCCAGCAAGGTAGCTTCAAAGACATTTTATACCATCTTATGAAGGATTCTAAAATTTTATCTCAGGCTTCACATCATTCTCTGTGGAGCACGGTGTCCTGGAAAAGAAAGGATTCTTCCACCCCAGCTCACTGCAGCTTTTCAGAACCTCCTCTAGACCACCTGAAGCAATTATCTGCTTGATCAAGAAAAGCAATTTCCATAGCCCTCAGGAGATATAAGTGTGTGTATATATATATATATATTCATCTATATATAGCTAGTTAGATGATCCTCAGAAATAAATGTTACTCTAGAACATGAAAAATAAGATACAATGGCCCCTGAGCCTGCATAAAGGCGAAGCTAGAAATTAAGGTTTTCTGAGCCCCCTTTGATGCAGAGCAACCATCAGAATAAGCAAGAACTCAACAGGTCACGACTAAACAAGCAAGCTGTGTTTGGATTACCCTGCCTCCTCAGGATATTCCTGAGCACAGCCATCTCCCTGTGTCTGAGGCTGACCTCTTTTCCCCTCAGCTGTTTTCAGGAAGTCCTACAGGAAGGACTTAGGTTCAACACACAAGTTCACCGAAGTGCACCCCGTGAGTGAGAGATATTAAAGAGAAAGAGGCCACAGTCTTGGGAGAGGGAAAGCTCTGGTATTTTTTTCCCTCTAGAGAAGGAGAAGGAGAAGCAGCACCAACACAGCTGCTGTAGGAACCTGCGGCACTTTGATATGGTGCAGTGTCATCTGCACCTAGACCGCAAGAAAGAAAATTCCCTAAACAAAAGAAAAATGAAGAGAGAAAATAACAAGGTCTCTACTCAGGTTCAACAAGAAAGACCAAAGTTCCATGACCGCATATCAAAGGAGCCTGCAGACTTCATAGAGACAGGGGAGAGAAGGCGAAAGAGGCAGCAGCTCGCTGTCCCGGACCCCCGCAGGGCAGCGCTCCCCATCCCGTGGCGCGGCCGCAGCTACGCCTCAGGAGCGCTGTGTGCGGGAGGAGACGGCACCGCACAGGAGCGCGGATACTCCGCATCCGTCTGTCACCAGCGAACGATCTCCGACAGCTGGGGACGGGCCAGGTGTGTGGCTGCGGCCCGGCGAGGAGCCCACAGCACGCAGGGCCCCCAGCCCTTCGCTGGCCTCTCCCCACAGCCGCGGGGGCGAGGGAGCCGCCGGGGCCCTTCGCTGGGGCAGCCGCTCCCCGACACCTCGGCGGCGGGAGCCGGCAGCTGCCCCGGGGAGGGGATCGGCCCCGGAGCACCGCACCCTCACCCCGCTGCTGCCCCGGACTCCCCTCACGGCGCTTACCTGGCCCGGCGGGGCGGGAGCGAGCGGCACCTGCGGCCGCCCTGGCGGGAGCGGAGCCGCCGCTGGCGCCGGGGCGGCCCCGGCCGGAAATGAGCGGGGCCGCGGGCGGCAGGGCCGGGCCGGGCCGGGCCGGGCCCGCCGGGCGGGCGGCAGCGGGAGCCGGGCCCCTCGGGAGAAGCAGCTCTACCCCCAGCACTAGCACCCCTGAGGGGCAGGAGAGGCGCGCACCCAGCCCCGCTCACAGCCACACCCCCGGCAGAGCCGCAGGCAGCGCCCGGGCGGCTTTATGGAAAAAGGATTCATTTCACTGATTAACGGCACCGGGCCGGGGGTTTTGTTGTTTTGCAGTCATTAGAGGTTAAGAAAGCTGTTTGCTTTACCAGCTGCAGCCTAGAATGCTAATTACAGCACTTGTCCCCGTCACGTGACAGCACATAACGAAGTCTCTTCCTAAAGTTTCCGGCTGTCAAAAGCCTGGACAAAGAGGAGCCCGGGCCCTGTGGCGCCCGCCAGACCCGCGCAGCTCCAAGCCGCAGCCTGTGAGAGGCTCCTGGCCCTGCTCCGGGCTCTGCTCCGGGCTATCCCAGTCGTGCGGCCCGGCCGCGGCTCCAGGGCGGCCCTGCCCACATCCCTGGGCTGGCAAAGGAAAAGCCCCGGCACGCCCCCAGCCCAAGGGCCGGTGGTTTCCGTGCGCTCCGGCTGGAGAGTAACCGGGGCAGTAACCTCGGGATCTGTCCTAACAGGCAGACACACAAGAGCCAGTACCGTCTATTTCACCAGCAAGGACTCTCTAGAAAGAGGGGTCAGTTTCCTCAAGAGGTGGTCCTGTAATGGAGGAGTTTTAAATTTGTGAATGACTTTTTACTAACCCTTCCACAAGTGACAAACACCTGCTATTCCCACAAGAGGGTGCTTAATTCCTCCTGGAAACCCGGGTGTGCCAAAAAGCTCCAATAAACAGAGGCTAACAGCACTTAGGGTATTTAGGCTTGAGTAAATCCGACCTGGACCAAAATGCACCCGTTTTCCACCTCTAGATCAATGCCCCTTCAATTGTGTACTGATAAATGTTGACCCTGAGAGGAACTTGAATGGGCTTAGGCCTAGCAAAACAAACCCGCATCATACAGCACATCCAAAAAATATTTAATAAACTTTTAAACGGCAAAAGAAGCAGCCTACCAGAGCCAGGTAAATATACTGAGAAAGTTTTTATTAGAAGATATATTTCTGCCAAAATAAATAGTTACATTTTCTTCAGCAAAACATTAGAAAATAGAAACAGGAGGGGAAAAAAAAGCATCAACAATTTAATACTGAACTTTTAAAGTGACTGTGAACACTACCTAGTGACATTGCTATGTAAATACATAACTTGTGTATGCTATTGCTGGTCTAGTTGCTGCTCTGACACCAGTAATTTCCACAGGACCTCCACATACGTTGTGTGCTTAAGGGTCTTCTAAAACTCAGTGGCAGCAGTGGAGTCCCAGGACACACAAAGCTCAAAGAGCTGCTTTGGATGCTGTTTTCAAGAACAAGAGAAAATCCCAGAAGTGAGAGGTATTTATTTCAAAGATATATTTCCAAGTCTTCTGTTTGTAACTAGAGTTTCATCCTCCCTGTGAAGGAGAGCTGATGTGGATCCACAGAGTGAGATGGATGCAGTTAGGTGCTGTCCTGGTGGAGCTGCCTGCAGGTTGGAAAAGGAGCAATGTCCCAGCAGCAGGCAAGGGGAAGGAGGGAGAGGAGAGGGGAGTGAGTCCTGCTGCACTCAGAAAGGCAGACACCAGGAGGACAGGAGGCACAGCATGTGTTTGGCACAAACAAGCTGGCTGACATGGCAGCCAGGTGAGCTGGTCCATTCTCTCACCGATTTAAGGAGAAGACAAGATCAAAGCTTGAGAAAACTGTTGGCAAGGCCCTCTGACTTTGGCAGCCCTGCTAGCCACCCCAACCAGCATATGTTTAGTAGAAATGGACCCCCCCTAAAGGAATAAACACACACAGAGTTTCAGCTATTTCTCCCACAACCACTTTGGTGAAAGTGAAAGCTCTTTTCTCTGAGGAAGGAGTGAATTATTTGATAATTTTTATAAATTAAACCACTGGGGAATATAAAAGTACTAGGAACACCCCAGTGCCAGCAGACAGCAGATTCTCTTTTATCCTCTGATCTGAGTATTGCAGGTACACAGCCATCCAAGAAGCCATGAGAAAACAATTCCTAGGTCCTATACATAGTGGTCAGTATTTTCTCCTAGCCCTTGAAAATCAGCTTGCAACAATTAGCAGTAGGGCAGGCAGCAAACCAAACCAATTACACTACACACTAATTGTGGGTTACAGAGCGTGCCATAGGCACGGACTGTTGTACACAAAACAACTCTACAGTGTTGTACAGGTTAGGGGCTGGTTAGATGCATAAGGTCACCATTAGCCTTGTTACAAGCAGCAAATAATAACACAGGAAGGAGAAAAAAAAGTAGATTCCTGAATGCACAGACCCTTTATGTGAAACAGTGGAAATGGCAAGGGTTGGGACTCCTGGAGTGCAGGAATCCAGCAAATGCTGTAAGGACTGTTGGACATGGATACAAGATGAATTTTTGTCCAGGAACAGGAATTTTTGTCTCACTCACCATACACTGGAGAGCAGACAGGCCCCTGCTGGGCTGCCCAGCCACACATTCTGGAGAAGAAGGGACTGACAGCCACAGGTGACCTTGCTCCTACGGACTTGGCAAGTGGGGGCCCAGTGGACAGCAGTGGCTGTCCAGAAGGTAGCTTTGCATGCCATGATGTACACACAGAACAAGGGGCTGAACAGTTCCAGTGAGCACTATCACTATAAAACTTTCAATATCCAATCCAGAGCCAATCACAAGGTTTCCAGATATTTCAAAAAGAGTGGGGCCTCAACTAGACAAGGCAGCACTGCATAACAAAAAGCCACTCACAAGCTGACACAGCCCTTTTTCTACATCAGTGGGAAAGGTGATCTTCCCTAATTCCTTCATTCTTTGCAATCTGTGATGAGCAGCAAGAATTTCAAGCAAATGGGTTAAACTTTTCAAAAGGAAAATGAGGCTACTTTGAGGTATTTTTGACAGATCTGCAGTTCCTTTATCAGAGCTCAAATCTATAAAGCCAACAAGCTATCACACAATAGCCATTGTAAAACTTGGGGAATAAAAACAGGCAGAGTTAATACAGAGTGGTGCTTTCCCAGTATCTATTCACACCCTGCAAATTAGCATAGGAAAACCAGGAATTTCCTTGTGAAGAGTTAGACCTTTATTTTTAAAGCCAGGCTTTGATTTGTGGTTATAGTTTGAAGTGTACAAAAAGTTTCTCATTGAGAAGTTAATATAAGAAATTAAACTACAGATGAGGTGAAACACAGAACAAAACTCGGGCCTTTTACCAGGCACAGCTGTTGGTCTCTTGAAATGCATGAACCAGAATCCCCAGCCCTTGTGGATCCACTGGAAGACAATGGCATCAGTCCAGTCGGCAACACACCAGTCAGTTCTGATGCAAAAGGCAAGGGATAAGGGTGCCAAGCTGCAACTTCTTAGCACACTCTATTGCCAAGAGCATTTTGTTTCATAGTTTAGTGGTTTACATAATCACTCAGTGGTTTTACCAGTCCAGGAAAAAGGGATAAAAAAATACTTGCATAATTTTTCTCCACCCATATATTAACTAAAAAAAAAAAATAATAAATAAAATAAAAAATAAAATAAAATAAAATAAAAAAAGGCAGAGTCAAAAGGGCAGCAGCTTCTAAACACAAGATTTTCCTTATGCAGTTTTGCCTCTCTCAGATGTTTTGCTTCTGGATAAAATGCCTTTATTTCTTGCCACTAAGTATCTAAATATCTAATTATCTAAAATGTTCTTGCCAATTGCTCTGTGTGCACAGGAGATATGCATTTAGGAATCTAAGTAGCTGTGCATGTACCAGTCTCCCAGAAAGGTAGTCCAAAACAGTGGAAGAAAAGAAATCCCATATCAAACTACAAAATTAACACCTTTTCTCAGTTCCAATTTTCATCAATTCATCCTGCCCCCACTAAGTGACAGTAGCTTGTTGCTGGTTCACTTCCACTAGCACCTAGCATTTTTTTTCTGTGGGCTTTAAACAATCACAAGATTGACTTGTTTTGTAACTGAATGTTCTATACTGATTTCAGAATCCTCCCATTTTTCTCTTCCTGTAGTGACTTCCCTGTTCCCTAACTGACTTAATTATGTAAAGCTTAAGACTAAATCTGACTGCATAAGTGCAGGCCTGCTTTGTAAGATACACAGGCCCTTGTGTTATATAGATCTAAGTTACATCCAGTGAGAGCAGTGGGGTGACAATCTAAGTCACAAGTTCATTCTTGCACTGGCATCTCCTGGGCAGAGACCCACTCCACTGCCTCCCAGCTTGGCACAGCCACTGCAGGAAAGTCCTGATGCTTATCAGTCTCCACACAAACACCAAACCCATGCCTAGTGCACAACTGTGCTTGTAGGAAACAGCACCCACCCCATCACCCACATTGCTCAAGAAGATTTACTGCTTTTTCCAGTTATTAGCACAACTTCTGGGTTTATTTTCCCTAAATCTAAGGCGCAAAACAGAGTCTATTAAAAATCACTATGCCATGTATAGGCTACATAATCAGCTTCAGATACCCTGTCCTGCTCCCCAGCAAAGACAGCATATGTTTGCTTTGGCCATTGCACACTCTTGGTGCTAGGAGAGGTAGAAGACGCCTCAAGTAGCAAGACAAGCAGCAGAAAAAGGTACCAGGAGCTGGGTTTGTCAGAGTGTGAAGACCTAAGCTAAAATCCACACAATCCCCACAGGAAGCCATGTTTCACCCTGTGAAGAACAGGGAATTCATACTTCTCACACAAGCCACAGCCAGATCACTGCTGAGCAGGCAGTGCCTCCTTGCTCTGCTACAGACCCACTAGCTCTGGTCTTTTAAGGAGCAAGACAAAAAGGAGCCAGTTCCAAGTGGCTGCACGTGCATCAACAATCTTCACTTCTCATGCTCCCCCTAGCTGCAGACAGGACCTGTGAGCAACAACATGAGACAGGCAAGCTGTGATGCTTATGTAGCTCCAAGCCTAAATCCTTCTCACTCCAAAGCCTCAACAACCAAACTTTCTGACCAAAAGAGAGATAGAAGCCTCAGTTTGGCAGGAGATCCATTCTGTATCACCCACTTGGAATTTGCCTCAATTTTACAGCCCCTTAAGGAGCAAAGCCCAACTGACCCCTGCCAGAGACAGACACTTCCCCAGCACTTGCTGTGACACTCCACCACAAACCTCTGAAAAATAATATTCCCTGCACCATTCTCATCTTCCTACATGTACTTCATATTGCTTCAGCTGCTAAGATGATCCCGAGATAGCCTGGCTGAGCTTTTTTCAGGGCAACCCCACACCAATTCCATTCACAGTCAGGAATAGAACCTCAAATTCAGCATGTTTCCCTGGAAAAAAAATCTGTCAAAATTATTTCTTTAAATAAGCTCAATCACTTAACACTCAGAATTCAAGTCACAGCAGTTCCCTGAGGACCCCAATCAAGAAGGGAGAGACCAAGACAACATGAATTAGGGGAAATACATAAATTTTCTACACTTCTGCAGTTCCAGTGTAGTCTGCTGCAGGACCAGCTCCAGCTTCCAGTGTGGACACAATTGAGGGAGAGAGGAAAGGACATGGTTTCAGCAAAGAAGAAAGTCAAGAGGAGATTTGAAACCCATGAGAAAAATTGGTTTGGCAAGAGGCTACCTCATCTTTCAGTAGCACAAAGATCTAAGGGTTGACAAATGATTTAAGGAGAGGAATCAAGACACATGCTCTGAAAAACCAAAGGAGGTAAAAGCTGTATGAACTTGAGAGCGTCATCTACATCCTGGTTATTTGGCGGTAAAAAGCCAGTGGCAATTCAAAGTGCACTACTTGGGAGAGCCCAGCTGGGTCAGCATCAGCCTGGCCACAGGCAATGGCCACGCCTCACCACAAGTCTAGAGCAAGGAATCAGCCTGTGTGTGTGAACACAAAGGTCCCTTGCTTGGCCCAGTGGGCAACAAATGGCTACAGTCAATTCCACCAGTCTCCATCCCGGGGAAATCCCCTTTGCAGCATATTCAGGAGCACAGGGCAGCCTGCTGCTGAGGGATGAGACTGGTCCCACCCTTTGTCCATTCCCCTTCCCACCCACCCTCATCCCCCGACAGCGGCAGGCTCAGAAGAGTGGCAGGCACTCTTTTGCACAGCCTAGAGGTGGAAGCTTTAACTGAAACCCTTCCCGAGGGAAGAGGGAGGCTTGCATGTCCACGTTGATGCAGAGCAAGCCCAGCATGAGCTGGCGCTGGTACTCCTCCCACTTCATCATGACATCAGAAACCGAGCGGTTGCTTCTCATCCACATGGGCAGCGCTTCACCACAAGGTGGCGGGGGAGAAATTGGCAGCTTCTGGGGCCCTCCGAGCTCGAGGTGGTAGTAAAGCCTGAAATACATGCAAAGACTCAGTACGTGGGAAGATTTGAGCAGGTCACCAGACTAGAGCTGCAGTACCACAGTCTTGTTTTGTACTAAATTGACTACATGACTTTAGTGAGAAGTCTCAGTGTGCCCATTTTTCTCCCTCACATCTCTCAGTTATTCAGACCATGAACTCTTTTGGGTAAGAATCACACCTCTGTACTAGAATCAAATCACAGCTGCAACCCCCTGACTACTACTGTGAGAGTTTCCTATTCTCATCCAGACAGCAGTCTTGCCACAGCCTCAAGCCAGGGGCTATTGCAGGAGTTCAGTCAGAAGCACAGGCACACACACAGGCCCAGACAACTCAAATCTCATTTGGAAACTCTCTTGTGTTCCCTGGCCACCATATTCCCTCCCCAAAAACCAGGCTGAGATATTCAGGTAGAGGAGGTCATTTGAACACAAGTACTTCTTGGAAAGCACTTTCAGGGGGTCCTGGGCCAGAAAATGCCACAAAGACAAACACCTCTGTCTTCTATATGGAGCATGAAATAAGCTGGCATACTGTTTTAATCAGACTTCTAACCTACTGCTACAGTGACAGCTCCATTACAGGGTCTGCCCTATAACAGGGCAAAGGAAGGGAACCATGTGCTGAGTCTATCCAACAGCTGAGGAAGCCAAAAAACAACGAACCAAATTTGCATTTCAGTGCAAGAGGTAAATCCTTCCAGTCAATTTGTGCCTTATTTGCTCTGCTCTAGAGACTAGAGTCTCTAGAATTCAAAGGTGTAAGGGGAAATGAAGGGCTCCTACAGAACACTGCTGTGAAGAAAAGCGGCCATACCTGGCTGAAAGATGGCTGCCCAGTTTCTTCTTGGCTTTCTTCACAAGATAGTTGCAGATTTCTGTCATCTGCTCCCTCATCCATCTTATATCCTCAGGGATATCTGGGAGCCATTCCAGCAACCTGTACAGACACAGGAGACAATCATTAGCTGGGCCATGCAAGGGAATACGATGAAAAGAACACCAGTGACATCTTCAAGTCTCTCTTAAGATTCAAAAATTTATCACCATTTCCTGGGCAAGTTCTAGCACACAGCAATCTTCCTTCAAGCTGGAAGCAGTGGCTGTAACTAAATACATAGGAAGATAGGAAAAGTTTTGGGTTCTTGGTTTTTCTGGTTTTGTAGGGCTTGCTTTGTTTGGTTTTTTTATTCATGTCTGGTAATTGTCAGGAGCAACTTCTCCAGGAAAACACGCAGTGCAGAATTAAGAGAGAATCCCACTCTCTGTCCATTCAAACACTACAGCTACGTCAAATATTTGTCTGCGCTGGGAAGAGCAGCACTGAGGGACCAGCCCAAGGCTTACCTGACAGTGAAGGAAACTGCAGACTCCAGAGGCAGCATGTAGGGGACCATCATGGCTGTGGCCACACGCACAGGCAGCATATTGCTGAGGCCAGTCAAGAAATTTCTTCTTTCAGCACAGGCCTCCATGAGAGCTGAAGGCAGAAGAAAAATATTCACTGGGGTTGAATATCCCCAGTGGGACTTTTTTTTCTCATCATACCTCAGAAGTTACTCAGCCTGAGGCAGCTACCTCCCACTTCTTAGGAAGTCTTGCTCAGGTTAGTAATTCCTGTGCACAGCCAAAACCAGCAGCTTTCACCTTTATCAGACTCTAAAGGTGTGAGCATCAAGACCCCCTCCCCTCCTTACCCTGCAGAGCCCTGTCAAATGAATCAAGCTCTCCCAGTCCAGCCCCCACAGTATGAACTACGACTTTATCTGATACCCCAATACATCTAACCTGCAGGAGGTCTCATTTCAATCCCAGCCATACACAATAACCATACATCCCAGTAATCTTCTGAGGCAGACCAGGCAGCATGGGAAGATTATCTGTGATCTCTCCCTTCGAATCATACCTTGGTTCAGTCTGGGAGGCAAGTGTTCAAAGATGTGCTCTTCAACAACAGCAAGGGCAGTGCTGTCCTCTAGTTGGTCCTCAGCTTCAGTTTCTTCCTCTTTCTTCTCTCCTGGAGGTGCTTCTATGGCAAGGAGAGGACGGGCAGGACTTGGACGGTTCAGGAGACCTGAGAAGAGAAGTTATACTGTAAGGATGACAGAAACCAGCTGCCCTGCCTGGCCTTTAGAGTTTTAGTCCTTGCTTCACCCTAACTCCCCTCAGGCTGAGGTCATGCCCAGCCTCTTTAGCTTACATCTCTTGTAATGCTCACCACAAGCAGATAAAACTTGCAGGCTTAAGTTCATTCTCTCCTTCCTCATCACAAGCTCTCCCCATTTTCCCTTTACGTTCTGCAGGGTGCTGTTTTGTAGAGTTTTGTTGCTATGATCTGCCAGTCACCCATCTTGCAGGCAAGAACTCCCTCCTGCAGTGCAATCCCACTTATCCCGGTCCGCATCACTGTCCATGGACACGAGGTGGCAGCAAGAGCACACCCAGCGCTGCAGGAGAGCAGCGCCCGAGTGTCCGGCAGTGGGGCTCTGAGGGCAGCACCACACAGACCCAGCTGCACATGGGGAGCTGCAGGGCGTCTGCAGGACGTCCAAACGGCACTGCTGCCCAGCAACTGTGTCGGTAACTGCAAAGGTCACCCCTCCACCTCTCCTCCCTGAAGGGCTGAAGTAGACTTATTAATGAGAATTCCATACCCTAGTATCTTAGGCACAGTTCAGCTCTTCCCTTCCTCCTTTCATATGCTACATCAACTACTCTCAAAGCCAAGGCACCAAGCATGGCACAGAACAGGCAAGTCAGTGCACCCTGCAAATAGCCAGTGCCTTACCATTCTTCTTCAGGAAATGCAGTGCATCTCGATAGCCCTGCTTGCACATATCCCGCAGCACCTGTGGGCAGAGGAAGGAAAGCTTCATGTGGAATCTGGCTGAGCAAACACCTACCACAATGCTGGCTTCAGAGGAATTTTCCTGAATCCAGAGCTATCCCAAGAACAAGTCTCATTCCAGCCAGCCTTATTCAGGCTTTGAGCAGGAATGGGAGGTATAGCATCAATACATTTGCTATGGGAATCACAAGACAATTTAGATTGGAAGGGACACCTAGAATCCTATTTAAGCATGGGCATAGAGTTGCAGCTACCTCATTGCCCCATCTGTAGCTGATGCTGCTGTGTGCTGCTTCCAGGCAGTCACTCTTGACAAGCAGCCCAGAATACTTCCCCCTGCAGATGCCAGGAAGGGCCATTGTGTTTGCAGATAAAGCCAGCTAAGACTAGAGAGGGAGTGCGAAAGAACTTGCCCAAGTAATTCAGTGCATGAATACATGCTTATTACGTCCAAGTGTCAGGGCTATCTGGCACTTGCATCTTCTCAGAAGTACACAAAGTTTGCAGTGCCACTTGCTACACTGACACAGTAGAAAGGCCTCATACTTGAAGCTCCATCCTTGCCTTGAAACACTGAAGTGCACATTGGCTCTGATGGCCAATACATCTTTATTTACAGTGAGCCTGATTTCCAGGCAAAGACTACTCTAGAGAGGGCAACATGAGAATACTTTCTAAGCAGCTGCTACTACCTAAATTTCAGATGTTCAAGTAGAAAAAGAAGACAAACCCTTGTGCAGGTGCTCAAGGTTTAGTGAGTCACTGGGTTGATGATGTTAAGATTAAAGACAAAGCACGAGATACAAAACTAAGTGTCCTGAATCTTCTCCTGCTAAAGTGCACACAGTATAGCCAGTGTCCAAGATCTGTGGTCCCCAAGTTCTGGTATGGCCAGGAAACTCACCTGTGGCTCCGGAGGAAACAGGGCCTTTGAGAGGCGGTAGAGGTTGCGAAGGTTGAATTGGATGCTGGTATTGGTGACTCTCAGCTCATGCATGTTTGTGGAACTGTCCCGTGGGCAGATATCGCTCTCTCCCGAGAAAGGAGACACCGTGATTGTGTTCTTCAGCTCATATTGGGGCAAATTGTCAGAAATCCCTCCATCAACATATCTCTGAAATCAAGACAAATGCAGAATCGTCATTCTCACAACAGATCGAGTAGCTTTTTTACTCTGTGTCCATTTTCCTTCCTGTTTGTGCCAACAACTTGGGAAGAGAATGGAATACATCCACCAGCATTGAAGGAGTAAAAACCCGTGATAGCACAGCTGTGATAACACAGAGCTGTGTTGTTTATAACAACCCCTTTTGCTGTGTGCTTTTTCTTCATTGAGTGAGCTGCTCACAAGAGTTGAGTAAGAAAGGCACATTCACTTGTGTGACTGCTGACTTACATCTCCTATGTGGTCTGACTGCTGTCCAATTAAATAATAACACACACCAACAACCACCTGCAGTGCAAATTAGCACTGATCTAAGCTGTCACACTGTGACATTGTGCCATTTTTCACTTGCGTTTTAAACAAATAAGCTCAGATACAAGTCCCCACTGGCAGGTTTGTTACCTATGAATAAAACCAGCTGATTTGTTGCTAGCGGGCTTATCCAGCAGGAATCCCAACACATGCATACACATTGGGAATCAACTTGCTGAGGTCTGATAACAGAGCACAAGGGACTTGGGTTTTCCTCCTAACAGGCACCCTCTTATCAGAGAATGTTCTGTACTTCTGTACCATAAACACATTTGCATTACCCTCGCAGGAAGGGCAACCCCAGCCCTTCTCAAAACATTCGTCAGATACTGTAATTGCACAAGAAGCTAAGCAAGATGATCATTATCACAGGTTTTAGCAGAGTGAGCAAAAGATAAAAGGAAAAGGATGTCAATCAAGCCAAAAGAGAATGAAGCTGGGGGTTTTTGCAAAGCAACAATTCCAGCTCTTGTGAACCTCAGTTACAGAAAAGTTCTGCTGGCTTTTTATCAGGGTTGATGCTGCAGTTTGCTGCCTGGATCCATTTCCTTCATACTCAAAGACAAATCACAGAGGGGCTATGCAGCCCCACAAGCAGCAACTGTAAACCTCTTTCAGCTCTCTGCTGGGTGAGAAGCTGATGAATGATGATTGAAGGAGGAAATGCTCCATTCTGCATCCTGCTTCCTGTTGTCTCACAGGCAGACTGACCACCAACATTGCTCTTTTGCTGCACAGTGCCTAGGAAAACACCAAAGATGTTGTCTGGAGGATGCTTTGCACTTTGTTCTCTCTTGCTCTGGATAGCAGACAAGACAGAGACCTCAAGCAGCTTCTCTGAGCCTGGGGAACAGTTCACAGGCTCGTGGGCTGAAAGCAATTAAATTCAGCTATAGCAAGCCAGCTGCCATTGAGACAACAGAGTTAGGGTAGACTGTTGGAAACCAAGAAATAGAAACTTCTACAGATGCTGAAGGGTTCAATCTGCAGCCTTGGAAAGAGCTTGGATTAATGTAATGATGAAGGTACACAGACATTGGGTAGAGAAATTATAAACTTATGTTCCTATAGTTACAAGTAAGAATATGTCTTAAGTAGGTAAGAAATTATATTAGATAAAATAGTTTGAGGTTTAAGCTGTAATAGTGACTTATAGAATAGGCTAGAGATCCAAAAACTATAACAGAGATGTGCATGTGACCTGTCAGCTTATAGGCTAAGAGAGAGACACAGTACAGCAAAATTAAATACAGGTGATCGGTTAAATAAGTGAAAACAAGCTTTGTGTCAACTGCCTATTTGGCTAAAATGTTCTTCTGTGTGAAGAAGAAACTTGTGTCTTCCTTGAGCTATGGCTGATTTGTTGCTCCTCTAAATCTCACGCCTTGAGACTGATACCTTATCTGGCTACTTGAGCAATAAATCATCTCAAAGAAAGGTGGTCCCATCCCTCGTTCTTCATCTCAACAGTGGACTGCACAGCAGTTTGCCTTCTTAGGAGGCAAGCTAAACCTCAGGGCTACCTTTTGCTACCTTACCTCCCAGCTTCATGGGAGATGGCTTGTGATTACAGTTGTAGGCTACAGCAGCCCAAACTGAGAGCACAGGACATTTTATCCTCATTGCAGCCCTTGCTCACCAAACACCATGTCAAGATAGGCACTTAGAGACTCCAACACCACCTGAACTTGGATAGTGAAGAAAGTGGAAGGATAGGATAGATTAAACTCAAGGATAAGTACATCCTCTCAGAAACAGTAACACAGCTTGCTCACAAGATGTTTTCCAATAACAGAGCTACCAACAGTCAACTGAACCCTCTCCCGCTTCTAAAGCGGGCGTCAGTGTTCCCTAAGCCTAAAGCAACCACAGTAAGCTGCCATTTTCATCCTCTTTCCAAAGCTGCTCCACTGACAGCCATACTAGGCACAGCTAGAGCTGGAGACGTCCACCTGACTCCCTTTGCAAGGATGAGATTCCAACATGCTGAGTGGAACGAGAACAGACCAAAGCAGGCAGCGTGCACTTTGTTTAAAGAGAAAGGAGGTAAGATTCAGTGCTGGACAACATTAGTTTTACAGTAAGGATGCAGAAGACTCGTTTCCCTGAGGGTGGCAGCATGACTGCAGAGATGCCATCAGAAAAAAGGCTCAGCTACAACAGAGCTGACAGGCAAAGCCTTCTGACTCCATAGAAATACAGGAGTACACTTGCACACCCCACTCTCTGGTCCACTGATTCCCAGTAATACTGATTAACATTCCTCAGCAAACCTCAGCTGCCACTTCTTTGGATTTGCCTGAACCTCCAGTAACCCAACTGTAACCACTCTCCAGCCTCCTGCAAAGCCCAGAACAGCCCAAAGCCACAGGCTGGAGCCACCAGCTGCCTGCAGGCAGGAGCAACAGCAGCTTTAGGGGGTGGTTCATAGACTGGGGTGCCCACTTCCATTCCCTTATCATGTCCTCCCATGCCACAGGGCCCCTCACTCATATGATTTGACAATCAGCTTTGTGGCCCTTGCCAGAGATTCATCTCATCCACATGCTGCAGACAATTCATAGCTATAGTGTGTGTTGACAGGTCAGTTACTGACTTTTCCATTTCTCAATATTTAAGTTGCTGGGTTTTTTTTAACTCCCCATCTCCATCATCCACTCCATAAGGATACCAGATCTCAGAGAAGCAAACACTGGAAAAAATTTAGGAGGAAGGCAAAATACAGATTTTGCACCTTGCACACAGTAACATTGCCTTGAAAACTAGTCCTTGTGCCAGGCCTGTCAGTTTATCCTGTGGTAAATACAGTCACCACAGGCATGCTAGGAAACATGCATTCCTGTTTCAAAACCATTTCCCAAGTGCATACCCAACCCAATTTAACCTCTCACCTCATCAGCAATCCCCCTTCAGAGCAATGCTTTTCTGGGGAAGAGGTAGGAATTAAATTTCCTCATCTCGTATTTCCTCCCCACCTTTTCCCATGAGAAGTCATCCCTCAGTGTGCCATGGCAGCTGTACATTCCAGAAACCCTGATGTTGTACACAGTTTTGGAATTGTGAGATTTTTGCCTGATGCACACTGACCTCAATTATCCCCAAAGAGATGTAAGACAAGAGCCACTGCTATGGTCCCACCAGCTGAAGGGAAAAAGCCCTGCCTGCAGTTGCTGAGCAAATACCAAACCATTACTGATTCTGTCACTTCTCTGAAGGGCTGGATAACACTGGACATCTCCTCCAGGTCATTTTCCTGACCAACATGCTTGCACAAGACAAAACCAGCCAAGCTGTGTATTATGCAGGAACAAAACTGACCTCACTTTTAGGACACAGGTAGCAATCAGAGCAGATGTGATGCTGTGCTCTGACAGACTGAGACACTTTGGTCAGATCATTTATGGTAAATCAGCGTACATATTTCATAGCAGTTCTCCCTATCACTTTTGACAGTGTAGTTCGCAAAACCCCTGCCTTTTAACATGTTCATTAAATTGTGTAGCATGAAAGAGGCCAAGCTCTACCAAGAGGCCCTTAAAGTATGACTGCAATATCAAGAAATGCTGCAGCTCTACACAGCTTTCACGTGTTTTCATTTCTAACATGCAAACACAGAGGGATAAATTGCTCTTGGACAGCCTTGCACACAATTAAAAGAAAGCTCTGGCATGCAGCAGAACGTTATTCTCAGAGAAAGGACAGGAAGAACTCCATGGAAAAGAGGGCCAGTATCCACAACACTAGTAGTTAAAGCCATGCAGAAAGTGTCAGGCACATGGGAGAGGGACTACACTCATGACTTTTATCCTGGGCCAACTCCTTTCCACAGACAGCTGGAGCCTCAGTGATGGAAAGTGTTGTACCATGCAGCCATGAGAACACTCTGCTAAGCCAGCCAGCCCTTTCCCAGACTGCTATGTATTACTATATGTTAAATCCACTGGTCTTTGGGACATTTATAGTCAATTGTGGGCAGCACTGGAAAGAAGGCCTATCCACTGCTGGAAGTTGTTTACTTGGGAATTTCTTGTGTCTCTTCAGGTAAGTGCTGCCAGCTGGCACACACTAACATTATCAAAACCTACTCATTAGTATGCAATTTAATGAAGGAACATCTTAGAATCTTACTTACCACTCCACGCAAGGTTGGAGGTATCAGCCCACAATAGACAGGGATAAAGGCGCTGCAGACACAGGCCTGAGGGAGAAAGAGATCCAGAATCTAAGAATCAGATCAAAGCCTACTGAAACTATTACTGTTCTCAGAACACCACGCTAGCATGTGCTGACAATTATACTCCAGTACTAAGGACATCTGGAGACCAAGGCAAAACAAAACAGCACACAGTTCCTGCCCAGTCCTCTGCAGTAAGAAGCCATTCACCTGGATCAGTTCCTCCCTGGAATTGAAGTCTGACAATATCACATTTTCTCCATCAGAGACCCGTGTCAGGGAAATACCCAAACGTCCTGCTGCAACCTCATGCCCATTCTCTGGCACCATCTTATACAGGCACATCCGAATGGTCTTCACCAAGTTGAAAGAGGGATGGAGTGGGCCCAAGAACCTCTTCCGGGCTTCTTTTGACGCACGAATAATGCTGGCACCAGCCTCACCTGCAACGAGAGAAAGACAAATGCACCATGAAACGCTACCAAACGCTTCTGCTTTACAAAACTAGGCACAGAAAAGTCTCATTCCCAGCTTTCCCCAGAGGTTTCTCCCCACTGGCTACTACATAACTCAAACCAAGAGGTTATTTACAGGGGTGTTACAGAAGTCATGGAAGTTTGCTGTCTTGGCCCTCACACACCCCCAAAACAAAGAGTCACACTCCCCTTACATTTTGTGAACTCAAAGAAGATTCTGTGCATCTGACTAAGGCCTTTTTTTAGATCCTATTGCACTGGTCCGTAAAGAGCTGGTGAAAACAGACTAAGAAAGAAAACAAGTCTGATACTTCAACAGCTTTGAGCTTATGGATAAATCTACTTCAAAACATATTCCACTAAAACTTTTCTAGCAAGCATCTTTTTCCAGACAGGAAAACTGATCATCAGCTAGTAAGCAAAAGTGTCAAAATAGGAAAGCTGGCACTTTCCAGCTAAATGATCCCAACTCTTCTGTCATCGTCAGCCACATCTCAAGTCCACAAGAGGGACTAACACTCCATTAGGGAATCATAGACTTAGTTCCTCCTGCAGAGTCTCTGGTGTCCCATCCCTCCATATCCAATTCCACAGCACTAAACTAGGCCCTGATGGCAAGCAGGACTTACAAAGGAATGCTTGCTTTACCCTTTCACACAATGACCCAGCTGGTTTTGAGAAGAGGAGACATCACAGCTGCATAAAAGGGAAGGTATCTGCTAAACCAATTATCTGTCACTGGGAGCTCCATCTGGCAAATGCATCAGAGCCCTCCAGTAGGAAAAAAGGGATGGGAGGAAACAAAAATACAAAACCACAGCATCCAACATGTTGCCCTTTGCATTCACTGACTGCTGCCTCCCCATCCAGCCATGGTGAGACAACAGTTCCTTTTAAGTACCAGCTAATCACTGCATTCCAAGGAGCTTCAGGAACACATATGTGAGAAGCATGTGAGGGCAAGAATTAGAGAAACCAGGAGAAAAGAAACATGCTTTTACAAATGAAGACTTGTCTCCAATCAAACCGAAGGTCATTTCCTAGAAAAGGACAAGAGACTACCAGTTCAAGCCAACTGGAAGTCCCCTCATTTCGCTCTCTCACTCAATTTTTGAATTACAAAAACAAGGCAGCAGAATGAAAGAACTCAAGTTAGACCCAGGTTAATAAATACAATGGAGATAAGAGCAACAACCCTCAATGCTATGTTGACACATCCCAACCTTTTGCAATACACGTGTGCCAGCAACATGTTTTCCATCAATGCAGCCTGGGAACGTGATTCTGGGCTTAGGAAACCCACCAACACCAGTAGCTCAAGCACGCAGAGAACTGGACCCTTGAACATGACCAGAGACTCTGAGGCCAGGATTTTAGGCACTGTGAGGTAGCAACTTAGCGGAAAAGCCAAAGTTCCCCCTCTGAAGCAATTTTTAGCCCTGTAATCCCAGTCTTCTGTCCTAAAGCAATGTTTAGCAGTCTAATTCTGATCTTACTTACTCAATTAGCAGTAAGCCATTGAGCCAAGCCTGTTCCAGTTAGTAGCCACATGGTTCAACATCCTTCCCAATATGAAAGAAGTCAGCCCCACAGAAATACACTTTATAATCACTGAGACATTAGCACTCAAAACGCTCCCTAAGACACCTTCATGTCTGTCAAGGGGAAGAAAGACACAAAAGAACTGAAATTGAGGAAGAAACTGAAGAAATCCCAGCCCAGCACCTCAGTCACACAACCCCATAAGGTAAAATCCTCTGCACTGAGTGCCTTGCAGGGAATTGTTGGCTTGGTTGAAACCCCCAGTGGGAGGGTGGGTGCTGAGTGTGCAGCTGAAGGGAGACCCCTGTGTGCAAAAGCCATGCTGGGGAGAGTGTGGGTTATCCAAGAGGTGGTGCTTAGAGAACAATGCTTTCAGGCTTGACATCTCAGTGTGCAGAAAGACATGACAGCAATACTGAAAACAACTGCAACTAAACGGAGCTTATGACTGTTTGAACAAAAATGTGAGCTGGAAGGGGTTTTTTTAAGAAAAACAGGAGAGCAAGGTCCTGATTATGAAAAAACAGAAAACAGCATTTGAGGGAAGCCCCGAGTTACAGCTGCCTGCTCTATCAGTGTTTCATAATCAAGAGGGCAAAGTGAGATTATTGCTAATTAGCAAGTTCAGTCTTTGAAAACTTTCTGGGTTTTTTTTTGTTTTGGGTTCCTTTTATATATGTGTGCATACGTACATACCCAGAGAAGCTTTGAGCCACTTCTGTTTAAAGACATCTGTGATTCTGCTGGACTCGCTGAATCACTTGCACCAAAGGTGGATGTGGAATTGCACTGTGGGAAGGCATGAGCACAGGGTGACCTGCAGTACCACCAGCTTTCCTGGAGATAAGGCCAGCTGAGGGGTCAGCCAAAGAAGATAGGTTTATGTAGCAAGATCCATGATAGATGACAAGTCCTCTTGGAAATATATTTGGGAGGAGAGAAAAGAAGTAACAGAGCTTTAATCCTGTTACTACCAGAAGTGCTATTCCAGGAAAACCGGCTCAAATTCTGTTTGCAATCAGTCTGAGGGAGCAGCTGAATTAGAAGCAGTCAAGAGAGACAACTCCTACAGGGGTCAGCCAACAGCTCTTGATTATTACTAGAACTAGCCCAGTGCCAAATGCAACCCTTAGGAAAGCTTCTAATTGTTTTTTATGGATCTAGTGATTCAGGACACAGAGTCATAGGAAAAATATGAATTAAATTTATATTTCCTTATTGCAGTACATACCACAGGGCAGAGGCAATCCCTAATAGTTAGCTGTGTTTGCTGAGAAAACATTTCATTCTTCTCACACCAACCAATTAATTCAACACCTTTCCCTATACAGATTCACTAAGCCAATATTCCTCAAAAATATTGAATTAATATAGATTAGAATATTAGAATTTTTCATTTTCATTAGGAAACCCACATTCCCCTTTACTCCTATCCCCATCATTGCCCTGCTGGGTGTTGTTATACATAAACCCAAGTACTTCAGGGCTATTGTCCTTATCTGAATTTCAGCTGTGATGACGCAAAGGAGCATCATACAGTTGTGTCCTGAAACACCCTAACATGTCCCTTGCCAGAAAAGGGAGGCCAGCTGCTCCCCCTCTGCTGATTTGTCATCTGCAGTGGCTACAAGGGGCAAGATTGTGGCACTCATGGGAAAAGCCTGAAGGCAGCAGCTAGCTCACATTTCATTTTTAAACTACATCAATCCAGCTTCACATTAGCTTACTGATATAGAGTTTGATTGTTCCCTTTAACAACTGACTTTCAGCTCTATCAGTCAAGCTCAACTCCAAAGTAACCCAGTAACTAAGTCTGTACTGCCTGTCATCCCCTCAACTCTAACCTGAAAAGCATTCAAGCAGCATGTGCTATTTATAACTGTAAACAAACACCCCAGCAGAGCAGCTTGCTGTTACTCTGCCTCTGGAACAGCAGAGCTGAAGATGGATCACCTAAAACTGATGTTAGCTGAGCAGTTGGAAGAGCCTTAACTGCTGCCAAGGGCTCTGGGATAAAACAAAGGCTACTCCAAACCTGTGCAGTCCATGAGGATGAGGACTACTGCAAAGCTTCAATACAGCACAACAGGAGGGGTGACAAGTGGGGAAGAAGGGCCCCTCCAGACCTACATCTGCAGCAGCAGGGCTTTGGCATCAAGGGCACCAGGATGGTCTCCTGTTAAACCACATGTTAGATCATATTGGTATCTATTTGCCAGCCAGTGAAATGATAGATGACCCATGAAGTATTTCAAATGGAAAAAAGCATCTAAGACACAGACAAAAATAGGAACAGAACAAGCTGAATAGGGGGAAGGGCATTCTCAATACTCAACCCAGCAGCTCACCCACAACACTGCAGCTCTCCCCCTCCGGGAGAGCTCTGTGTCAGCACAAAGATCACCTGTGCCAGGGACATTCCCACTCCCTGCCTAGTGCAACAGAAAACAAGATACAAACTTAAAAGGAAAAGTTTTCCAACACTGAGAGGAGACACAGAGACCTGGTGGATGTAGGGACAACACTCTCTGTCCCTCCTGGCAGGAGGTCACGCCCCAGACTGCAGATGCCATAACTTGCCTGGACTAGTGGGGCAGGCAGGAAACTGCAGATCCTCACTAAACCTGCTTCTCATTCAACACCAACAAATGGACTCCTTCCTACACATCAGCAACATTCCTTCCTCCTCATTCCTTACCCAGTTAAGGCTCCAGACTGGCCCAACACACCAACAGCTTTGAAAGGAAACCAACTTGAAGAAGGAAGCACTTTTGCTATTCCCACAGGCCCTTAACAGCCTTATGCCTTGATTGCTTGGGACCACATGACCAAGCTCTTTCAACTAAGATTTTCAGGACAGGAGTCCTGCCAGCCCTGTGTATTATAACCAGGGACCTCATTCCAGAACTCCTTAAGTTCTGCTCAGCTCTCTGCTCCAGGGAGGTTTGTGTGATACTCAGCACGGATGTCCCTTTTAAGAGTCCCCTTTTAAGAGTAAATCTTTGCTTTGCTTTCAATGCAGCTGGTTGCTGAACACTGCTGGAATTGACATTATTTCAGTGGTAGATCCCAGTCTGGATGTGAATTTAGGAATAGGATGAGTCAGAAGGAATTTATTAGCATGATTTTCCCCAACATTAATTTATCTCGGTTGCCCATCTCTTGCTATTTCAGCTGTTCTGTGCCACATACATGGAAGAGCTATAAGTCAGTCTCTGACAATGAACAGAGGTTTCAGGAGAGCTGTTTAGTGTTCTCCCAGGGCACAAATCCTCAAGCTGCTCCAGCTCAGCATGCACAGCTCCTTCACTTGCCTCTTTTCTAAGTACTGAGAGTAAGCAATGCACATGCTTTCCTGCCTGGCCTCTCCCAGGAGATGATATAGTCCTAATTACAACACAGTCCTGTCACCACCCCAAAAGGAACCCACAAAGCTATAAACAAGAGGCACCAAAACAAGTTTTCGAACTGACATCTAGAAAATAATTAACAGAGAACTTTATTGGATGTTTCCTCATGGGTAGCTCAGATCATCAGAAAGTGCCTGTCTGCTCATCCCAAGGAGCAGTGCACAGCAACCTGCCAGTGACCCAAGGACAACCCCAATTCTTGTGGGCAATGACCTCAGTTTGTGGAAGATCCCACTGCTTGGGTAGGCTTCTGTTCCACTTTCCACACTCATGCTGAAGCAACCTGATTTCTACTTATTGTCCCAAGAGAGCAAGAACCAGCCAACATTTCAGCCAAGTTGAACAAAGGCCAACTTGTCCTGAATGGGAACCTGACCCAAGATGTTCTCTGATGGTCCATTAGAGAGGCTGAAGAGATGCCAAAGTGGGTCCCAAAGACAAATCCATGCCAGCATGAAATAAAGAGCCATGTTTTACAACCTGTCCTTATAAGACATGTTCAGGTGATACGTGTATCCCACAGCTGGTGACAGGTCTTTGATTTCAATCTGAAATCCTGGACAGACACCTAAAAGCACTGGCTGTGGAAAGAAAACCCCTCACTGGCCTCAAGTTGTAAAACTGCCACTATTTGATGTAAATAAAAAACACCCACTTTTAAAAAGGCTGGGGGATAGCAGCTAGCACTGAAGTCTTCAAAAGCACCAGCTCTTCACATCTGTGCACATCTTCCTGTAAGCCAGTTCAACTGAGAAACACCATGTACCAGAACAAGCTGCTCTTTTGGGACTTCCCTAATTTTTGTTGTTCTAATGTAATTTTTTTTTTATTTTATTTAAGGTCTTCATTCAGTCCTCCTCTCCAACTATTTTGCCATCAGGTAAGAAACAGTTCAGCTCACTTGGCTCCAGATAAGAGATATAGGAAGGTAAGTTTTCTTTTTATTTTTGGTGATACCTAGAAAGTAAACACAACTCCCCTCACAACCACACCCACTCATTTTGCAGACAGTCCCACTGCTTGACCAGCTGTTCCCTGTGGCAAGATCAGAGGCTCTGTGCAGAGATTTAACCTCAGAGATAAACAAACAAACAATTTTTTAAAGGAGAGTTCTTAGAAAGCCTGGCCACCAGCTGTACGTAATAGTGTTTCTCCCCCTTTGCTCAGGAATGAGAGACACTGACACCCCACAGGAGCAACTCCTAGGGATCCCTGTTAGACTACAGTCAGCAACACCTATTCTGATCTTACAGGTGGGGCAAGTGCAAACACCAAGAGAAAGAGACAGCTTTTCAAGTAAGGTCAGCTGTTGCAGCCAGAGGCAGATGCTAAAAGAAAGGTTCAGCCCACAATACTTTCCGGTTCAGATTCTTCACACTCAGCATTGCTTAGGCTAGACACAAACAGTTTAGACTAAGACATACTGGGCAGCAAAAAGGCTACATAAATTCAGATTATTTGCAGCTGCTTCAGAACCAGAAGCCTCCCTCTTTAACGTGTTTGTCCCAAGACGTTTGCTTTTCTGTTTCAACTGGGGAAAAAAAAAAAAAAGCAAGCTGTCAGTTATGTTACCTGTTTAAATAAACACAAACCAAAAGGAGACATTTTTCCCATTTGAGCCAAAAGATATGGTTAGTGTGCTCTAGATACCAGTTAATAGATGAACCAGAACTATTGCCACATGCTAGATACGAGGAATGTAAGAGGAAGATCTGCTTTTAAGTTGCCAGGGTTTTTACCTCTTGCACAGAGCAGCTCACAAGGCAGCCCACAGTGACTGCCACATGCCCATCCATCAGGGACCCTCATGCAAGCCCAAGTCCAGATGCATCACTCATACCCCACCTTAAGGTCCATTGTTCTGCTTTTTACAGAAGTAAACAAGGAGAGCAGGCATAAGAACTCACAGGCTTGATGATGTCTCTAGCTAAATTTTTGCACTGGACTTAATGAAGTGGTGGCACACCAAAGCCTCTCTAGAACTGCTGTTCAAGCTGAGACTTGCTTTATTTCTGTGGTCAGGACGGGAGCGCTTATTTTTGCAACACAAATTCAAAAACAGCGCAGCTGCTGCTGTGAAACAATCAATAGGAAGGGCAGGAGGCAGCTCAGTGCAGGCAGCCGGCCAGGATCACTGTCACAACCACAACAGCAACACCCACTAGTCTAATCTTTCTCTACTGTAACGCTCTAATACAAGGCTTAGTGCTCTGTTAAAGGCTTAATTTCTGTTCTTAGCATTAGAGAAATTAAATGACAGAACAGTGCATGAAAAGGAAAAGCTGCTCAGGACCCCAGGCGAGTTGAACTGAAAGCTATGTTCCATCTTCATCCATGCATCAGTCCCTGTTAATGCTACCAATTCAGACAGCACGGGACGACAAGAAAAGAGGATAGAAAAGAGTAGACAAGGTGCAGCTCAGATCCTTGCTGCTGACGTTGGACCAGGTAATACTAAGTTTGAAGAAATTCTTTTAAAGACAAATACTCATCCAGAGAAAGCTACTGGAGGGGAAAAACAGTCCAAAACCCATCTTGCAACGAGAAATTACCTTCTCTGGTCTGCACAGAGGCAAAAGTGGAACCACATCCAAATCTCACTTTATTCACCTGAGTGAGAATTACTAACACAAAGCCTCCAGTCACTGTCATTCTGAGAGGGAACTAGTGTGGAAAGATCAAGCTTCACACACATTCACAATGTTGCACACACAGTTCATGTTCACTTCTAGGTCATTTTCCAGGATAGCATCACACACACACACCACTAGAGAAAACAGAACTGTTTTCACTTCACTGGGGAGGCATTACTAAAAGAAAAACATTTTAGAATAAATCAGGGCAGGAGAGAAGATACCTTTGATAGGCACCAGTGATCCACAAAGCTAGAAACTGGAGTTAGCAGTGATCATTTCTACTTCCAGTCTGAAGAAATAGGTGCCATTCTAGCAGCCTTTCAGCTTTGTCACATACCAACCATTACCCTCAGCTGTCTCATCTACACCAAAACAAAACCCACACACAGCTTTTGGTTGCTGTCAGCCTAAGCCCTGCAGAAGGCTTTCCTGTGTGCTTCCAAATGACAGTTGTTTCATGTTCAGAGATGATACCAGAAACATGGCTGGTTCTGATGCTCAGCAGCCTTTCTCCTTGTCCTTTCCACTGTACACTTGTGTGACTGCTAAAACCCTGACACAGATGAGAGGAACAGCCCTGACACCCTCCACTGGCTCTCAGCCTGCATCATGCCCAGCTCTCATGCTCACAAGGCTCACCAACCGCTCCAATCGATGCCAAGCCCCTCCCTGTGCACCTGTGAACACACTGCCTGCTGAGCCCCCTTTGCCCTCCCTTCTCAGGCAGGTCAAGTGTCACCTTACACCCCAAACTCTTCCCCAGTGGCCCTGGCATAAGCAGGACAGACTCCAGCAAGGAAGTGAGAATCAAAAGCTTAGTTTCCAAAGCAATCCTCTGGCAAAGGGTGTTGTTGGTATTTTGCTCTAGAATGATTCTCCTTTTGTTGGAGCAGCATGAGGCAGATCACAACGCTAAGCTGCATAGCTTGGGAACCATGGCAAAAAATCTAGAAACTGATGCTACCTTTCTTCCAGAGACATCAGCAGTAGACCCCCAGACAAAACATGACTGGGGTTCTGAAAACAACAGCATAAGCAGAACTGCAGCTGCTCACAGAGGGTTGTACAGATCCCTGCAGGGGGACAAGCCACTGCTCAACCCTTCCTGCAGGGCTGAGCACACAACAACAGCAAGACAGATGTTCAGATGAACATTTGACACATGAACTCTTCTGTCTGCAAAAATATGGCTATTAGTTAAATGCTTCCCTTAAAGATCATTTAACCAACCCCTATATAAGAACACTAGGATAGATAAATCAATGTAAGTCTCCATGCTCACAGACTGCTCTGAAACAGACTCTAGGTTTTTCCATGTATGGTATAACTATGGCATCCTGAATCCACACTCTGCCTCCATAATACACTGGAATTTTTTTTATTTTTTTTAATTGGCCAGGCCTAGCACTGAATCAGCAGCATTCAATGCAGCCAGCAAGACTGGCCCTTGTAATTAACATATGTTTAGGGATTCCTGATTCATTTACACCCTCAGATGTCACCTCCTCTACTTCAGGATGCTAAACTAGATAATCCACAGGAGTGGCAAACTCAGAGACTGCCAGAACCTCCAACGCTACAATGCTATTCAATCCTTTAAATCCTAAACCTAAAAAAGGCCTCCAAAACCAATATCCATCCAAACAAACTTCAGTGTATGAAGAAAAAAAGAATTGTTCATTCTCAGAGGAAATCCTCCAGGCACAGCACAGCTAAAAGCCTGGGAAACAGTGGCAGAAGAACACTTCACAAAGCTTGCAGATTCCAAAGGTCTTGTCAGGCAGAAGTCACTACTGGGGACTTGGCCTTTATCTGTACCAGAAAGCACATCCAGTTCTGTTCTACGAGAGTGCCAGAGGGCAGCAGAAAGCCCTGGGTTCTAATAAAGCTATCAGCTCCCACACCTGATGTAACACACTGCACTGCAGATCAGCACAACCCCAGGGACGGGATTCAGGCCTGCCACAAGCAGCTGTTGTATCACAAGTGACAAAAACTCTCTCCTCAATTCCTCTGGCCTTTGGTACTACAAATGGCTGGGCTACAACGATCTCCAGCAACTTTTCTATGCTCCCAGGCTCACTAATTACCTCTCTCCTATGTGCTCCTTGGAAGGGATTTTCTACTGCCTCAGACTTTACCACTTGTAGGACATATTTTGCCTTTTTCCAGGGACATGGACTTATTTAGGGCCTTCCACATGGAATCATTATTTTCTCTACCCCTCCTGTTCACTAGCTCTTACTCTACTTGCTTGACAAGGCACACAGCCCAAGGCAAATACATATACACAGGCTCTGCCAACTCCCACTTAATTGAAGACACATCCTGACTTTCACCTCAAGTCCCAAGAACACTTAGCAGAAAGGAAGAGGATAAGTATTAGAGCTGGGCAGCAAAAGTGTAGAAGAGCAGAAAATTCACTGGAAAAGGGGTGGCCACTTTGGAATTCAGCCACAAGTAGAGTTTGTATTGCAAAGAGCAAGGTAAACAGGAGTCACCCACTCACACTGCCCCTTGGAGTAAGGTTTCTAAAGTTTTGCAAAGGTCCTGTAATTAGAAGGCCTGCCCATTCCCATCTCCAGAAAGAAAGAATGCTGACTAATTACCATTTCCAGCCTTTGCATGGTCCTCTTCAAGTACAGTGGAAATCATGCACAGAAGAGCTGGAAATCCTCTCCAGCCAAGCCAGAGAGCATTTCATCTGTGCTTCATGGAGGTCACAGAGAGGAACATGGAGAAACCCAGAGTGAGCAGGGGCCCAACACCTGAGTACAATCCCAAGCTCTCTGCACTGGAAGGTAACAGAGCCCCCCAACAGGAAACAAGCACCACCAGCTACTGAACATGCAGGCAGAGCTGCTGTAACCATTGCAGCAGCAGGAGTTTGGAACTGAATGACACAGCAAGAAAGTTGAGGAAGGTATTTTGATTTATCAGGACTGAACTTCCCACCATAATCAGTAAGTGGGCATAGAACCCTGAAGTACATACAACAGCTTCTCCTATTTTACATGGAGGACTTGCAGTTGCCTTGAAGAGTTTGGGGAGGTAAGAGGCAGAGAGAAGTGGAACAGCTCAGACATGCTGCAAGTTACAGAGATGTGCTGAACCTACGTATCAGAAGAATGACCAAAGACCTCTTGTGCTGTTGCCAGAGACACTGCACAGCTGCTGCCATGGCTGACAGCAAGGCTGGGCACCAAGCTGCTCTGCACACCTGCTGTCTATGTGGAGTGCCAAAAGAATAAACACATGCCTTGCTAGGACTGTTTTTTGCTAGAAGTGGCTCCTTTCCTTCCCTTGCACTCATCCAAGACACCTGCAAAAGCACCTTTCCTTACGGAAGTTTTCTTATTAGAGCCAGACAGACAGCAGGAACAAGCTCCTTCCCTCCCATCAAAAGGTACTGCAGGGTGCTCTGGCTGCCAGCTTACTCCTCTGGACACCTGATCCTAGAGCCCTGTGACTGCTGAGGGCACTGATCCAGACTCGGCAGCTTCTCCACCAAGCCAGTGAACATTTCCGACTATGTCAGCACAGAACATATCCCCTGCACCTCTATTTCCACCACAGAAAAAAAATTATTTACCGTTTCCAAGAAGCACCAGAAGGTTCCCCATGAATTATATCCATTTATGTACATAAAGGTGTCTCTCCCTCCTGAGCTGGGGCTATTGACCTCAACTCTTTCTCCAGGGAAGGCCTCTGCAGGAGGTACAAGTGACCATCTCCTGTGCAAGGAGGGACATGACTACTGAGACATCACAGGTGCTACAAAACTTCATCATATATACTTTCCCTAGGATAAGCATCCTGATTCATGCCTCGGCCAGCATAAACTGGCATTGCTCTGAGGATTCTATAGACTCTAAGCTGGTTTATTTCCCTCTGTCAATCTGGGATTTGGTATTAAGATAACACAAACACAGAGAAAATAAATCTCCATGACCAGTTCTTAAGCCTTTGTATGCACATAATCAAATTGCAGAAACACATTTAAGATGCTTATATTGCTAATTATCTCAGTTTCAAGAGGTTTTATTCATTGGGCTTTTTTTCTTTTTTTTTTTTTCTCCTGCTACCCAATGGAAAATGTCTCTACAGTTCAGCATCCCAATTGTTGGTGGTCACATGGTGACAGCTGACAAGCAAACCCAAATGTCAAATAGCTTATTTCATCTCATGTCAAGCTTGAGAAAGAGTCCTGATAAAGACAGCAATTAAAAATAATTAAATAAAAATATGCTTTAAGTGCTCTCCAAAGAGCATCCCAAACAATGCTACTCAATCTAGCAGACACACAGCCTCTTTTCTGTATTCTTAGTACTAAAAGCATCTTCTCAGCTTGCTTTTTCATTTTCTGTCGACCTTGCCATGCTTTAGGAGAACAGCTAACTTCCACAGATGGTGTTTGACAGCCAGCTTTGCATTTCACAGCAGAACCCACCCCCCCCTTCCCCCAGAATAGAAGAAATTCAGGAGTACCAACCCACCCTCAGACAGGGCTGTCTAGGACAACATTCACATGCCACACAGACAGTTGAGATGCTGTTGGTTAACTAGGAGTCAGAGGAACCGTAGTATCAGCTCAAAGACAGCTTTTCAGCTTCACATCCCATAATTTATTCAGGCTGCTATGCTCCCAAAGCAGCACAACAAATCCCATACTGCTCACCAAAGTGAGATGATTCCAGACCTTCCCAAAAATACATTTCCCTACTCAGTATTCGGGGTAAAAGAATCCTACAGTAGCTGCACTTTAGCATTCCTTGTGACTGAAAAAGGATGGTCTCACCATATTTCATAAGCCAGTTTTTCTCATCCAGGCCAGTGACTTTCAGATTTATATACAGACAGGTGACCATCCTCAAAGCTCCACACCTAGGATTTGTGAAAAGCTACAGGATTTGAGGTATGCACAAAGAGAAGACTGCAATGCCAGCACTTGGTGAAGTGAAAACTTGGTGAAACTTTTTGGTGAAAACTTTTCATTTGCTTGGCATATAAATGTGCATTTCCTGTCATGCTGGACTCTGAAAGCCCCAAGAGACAGTACAGGTATGACAGAGGCTATTTTCCAGAATACCCTTAGAGCAAGAAGCTATTCATGCCATAACACTGTGCACAATCAGGTAACTTGTAAGCACAGGAGACTGCCAAATGCACCTTGATAGCCATACAGATTATTCTAGTGGAAAAATTGCACTGCTTTTTCATGCCAGCAAACAGAAGAACCTCAAAGCTGGAGAGTGAGCACTTCAGATGCAGGGCAGCATCACTGTTGTAACCTTAAACAATAAATCCAAGATCCCTCCAACTTAATGGTAAAGTGCTTAACCAGAGCTAGGCAAGGTCATATCAGACTGCAAATACCTCCTGATCTCTTATATAAATATAAGATGCCCTGCCCAATATGTTCACCCAATGTTGTTTTCTTTGCTATTCTCAAACACGCCTTTGAAGCCCACAGCGTGCTCTAAAGGCTGCAGATCACTTGGTCAGGGCTTTCAGTTCAGTGTCAGCCCACAGCAAAGCCTTCCTGTCCTACACAAATGATGACAGGAGATCTTAACTAACAGAGAAGGCAGAATGAGTGCACAGGCAAGCTGAATAGATGCAAAGGCCAGAGGGAAAAAGCTGGAAAAGAAACCACTAAATGGGATCTTATTTTCTGAAGTCAAGGAAGATTTCTGCTCTCTCTGATCAAGGTCTCAAAAGACTGGATTCAAAGGAAAACCCCCAAGGAAGAGGTTTTTCCACTCCTCCCTTGCAAGTATTTGTCTCTGCACAGTAGAGTCTTCTTGAGTTCACAGGCATGAGGGCACTCTACACAATCTGCACACACTCAAATAAGCAAGGCTTCTGCAAAATTCCCCTGTTTGTCATTCATCAAGAGACACTTTAGCATTCCAGTTTCATGGACAGGGCAACAGACAGGGCAGAGCAGCAGTTGCCACAGGATTCAAAGCCCATGGGCTACCACCTGCTCTCAGCAGCACAGCAAACACAGGTACTCAGGACCCTACAAGAGCCTATATGAGAATGAGCTGCTCTCCTAGTTCAGGCTTAGCAGTACCTTCTGCCCTGTCTTCTTTTACCCCTATGATTTCATTCTAACCTCTGGACCTCTGCCTGGAAGCTGCACTGTCAGGAGGTTTGTGACACGGACAAGGTACGGTGATACCACGGCCCTGCCACGCACACCATGTGCTTTTACTTTCAGAAATCAACTCTGTTGCCTTGGAGCTGCTCTCTACCCAAGATACATGTCAGTCACACAGGTGAGTCAGAAGAAAACAATTCCAGAGAAGTCAAATAGAAGACAGAACTGTAACACCCGAGACCCAAGCCCTGGTTAGCTTTAAAGAGCATGGTTTGCCCTCCTTCAGGAGGTAGGTGAATGCTTCTCAGAAGGTGGCCCCTGACCCAGTCCTCTTGATAATGCCTCCCACTGCACCTCACAGGGAGTGGGAAAAACCATTCTGATTCACAGAAAGTTCTCTACCACGCTGGATGCCTCCCCAGAGCAGTGCCTGGCACACCATGGATGCTCTGAACATATAAATAGCAAGGACAAAGCAGACATGATAACAGGATTGCTCAGCACTCAGAGTGGCATCTGAGTAAGGCAAAGGATTTGGGCACTACCGTCAGCCTGTGCCACACCTTCGAGTGGCAGACGGATCACCCAGTTAGGGAACTAATTGGGGAGTCACTCTTCAACAGAAGCAGCAGCAGTTAAACAACTAAATCCCTGGCAGCTACCTACAAAGGGATCCCTACACAAGAAGGGATTAGGGATTTTTAGCCTTTGTCCGCAGTAAAAGTTGGCACCAGGGCATCACTACAGCCTTTGAGATCTCAGATTGGGGTCTGAACAGCTTTTAAGAGTTCCAGAAGTTATGGCTGCACCTCACTGGGGATTTCTATAAACAAATGCTTAGGAAGGGAAACTTCAAACCTAACTACACAGAAAATGTTAACTTTTTCTGCATGAGAGCTACATCTCAAAAAGGAGTGCTGTGGAAAAATACCTGTCAAGGAGAACCTCAAGCAGTAAACAGCTCTGGCTGCCCTTAGCTCTCAGAGAGGCTCATAATTCTCTGTGACTAAATAGATGTACCTGATTCTCTCACACCACATTCCCCTTTAAAGCTTAAGAAACTTTTCTGCAGTTGTTATTCACAACATAAATGTTTCCAAGTACAGACCCCAACACGTTTGTTGACTTCCTTCCACATGCAAAACGACAAAAAAGCCAGGAGGCATCACAGACCATTTTGTTCAGCTGTTCCCCAGCCACAGGGACACACTACACTATGTTCACATGTATGCTTCATAGGTAACTTTTTAAGGTCATTCTGTAACTTGAAAACAGAGATAAAATCTCCTAAACTGGAGATCTAGCTCTTGCAGAGGGAAAGAGAATTCCTCAGTGCCCAAGACCACAAGAAATAATCCTCCTCCAGAAATAAATATGCAGACTGAAGGCTGTGCCACTCAGAGATGCTGCCCAGCTCCCACCTGCACATGCAAACTCGATGTCTCCATCTCCAGCCACTTCACAGCCAGCAAGGGCCGGTGTTCGCACAGTGCGAGGCTCCTCTCCTCACCCAGAGCCCCACCAGACCCACAGCCAAGCAAGGCAAACCCACAAACCGAACCCAACAAGTCCACATTAGATAGGTCTGTGCGGGTGGGTGTCAGAACCAGGACCCCTGTGCTAACTTCCTACCATCAGGGGCCTCCCTGACCTCAGCCACCCGTCAGGGACCGGGGCTGGGGGAAAGGCCTTAAAAACAAAGCGCCGCTCGCACTTCGGGAGGAGGGGGGCGCAGCGCTATTTACACGCACATACGTATATAAACCCACAGCCCCTCGCTGTTGCTCTAATTAACAAATTAGCAGTAACGAAGGGAACAGGCGAAGGAGCGCCGGGCTCGGCCCCCGCTTACCGAGGCAGGCGCCGCTGACGAGGGCGGTGGCGGTGAGCGCCCCGGCCGAGGCGCCGTACACCTTCTTGGCGTTGGCGACCAGGAACGGGGCATGTTCCTGCAGGCAGCTGGCCACGCCGATGTGATAGACCCCCAGGAAGCCGCAGCCGGCGAAGGAGATATTCCAGGTGGAGTCCAGCGGGAACATGGCCTCCGCGCCCCGCTAGAGGCGGGGGGTGCTGGGGGGAAGCAGCAGTGGCCGCAGCCGAGAGGTGAAGCCGCGGAACTCTCCTCGCACCGCCTCGGGACGGGCGGGACAGCCGGGAAACGCTGCTGCCGAAGACAAGAACGCAGAACACGGCAGCGTTTGCCGCTGGCAGAGCTCTCCCGGCTGCCAACTTTATATGCGGCGGCCCGGCCCTCGGGCCCGCCCCGGCATGGCCACCGCCCCTCGGCAGCCCCGGCGCGGGCGGGATCGCCCGGCCCCTCCTGCCAACCCTTCCTCCGGTGAACCTCTCGCCCGGCCCTGAAGCGGCGAGGGCCCTGAAGCGGCGAGGGCTCTGAAGGGGCGAGGGCCGAGCCAGCTGCTCGGATGAGAGGGTTGCGGCTGCGAGCAGCACCCCAAACCTCGCCCTGTCCCGGGGCAGCAGGCTGTCCTTCCCTCACGGATCATCCTGATTCTTGGCATCTGCTCCGAGTCCTTGGGGTTTCCTTTGTTTTTCAGGGATCGGGCTAGAAACGTGAGAGAACGGGAAAAGCTTTTCCCTTTCACAAAAAGCTGAGGAGTCAGAAGGAGGCAAGTCTTGTCACAGCAATAGGGGAACTGGGAAAAAGGCAATCTCCCTGTTCCCCCTCAACAGCTTTCTCTGCCTCTTAACTCAGGATCGTTGGAAGGGACCCACAAGAATCATTGAGCCCAGCTCCTGGACCTGCACAGGATGTCCCCAAGAGCACACCGTGTGCCCAAGAGTACTGTGCAAACACTTCCTGAACTCTTGTTAAGACTTGTGTTGTGACCACTTCCCTGGGGAAGCTGTTCCAGTCCTCAACCGCTCTCTGCGGGAAGAACCTTTTCCTAGAATCAAATTTAAACCTGCCCTGACACAGCTTCAGGCCATTCCCTCGAGTCCTGTCAGTGGTCACCAGAAAGATCAGTGTCTGCCCCTTCTCTTCCCTACAAGAGGAAGTTGTAGACTGTTGTATACTAATCATCAAAATACATGTATTTGCTTACCTTTGCTAATCTTTTCTCAACATTTTTTTCCTCTACATGCCTCTAAGCTCGCCAAAATGCTTACATTTAGTCAGGGCAACTGTGATTTTCAGCACTATTTCTGCACAAGGTTGTCACAGGGCAGCACTGGGTGAGAGGCCAGTACTAGTAGACCATCAAAATAGATTACAGAGGCTGTAAAGATTGCCTTGCCATAAACAATGCAGACTACAGTCATCCCAATCATTACGTAAGTATGAAAGTTTACAGAGACATCAAAAAAATAAGCATAGCAAGAGAAAGAGCTGCAGTACTCAAAGATGGGAAGCAAGATCAGCAGAAGGGAGGTGTGGGGGGATTCAAAACAAAAAGCATAAATTTTTAATGGAAGTAACATAAGGCAAAAAGCACTTTCTACCAAAGTTAAAAAAACTTAATAATTTTGGCATAAAGCAATTTGAATTAGTTTTCTTATAACTGGTCAGAAGTTTCTCACTTGGGATAGTGTTAGACCTGTCCTTAACAGCTCTTTCACCATTTATGCAAGTGGACATCATCCAAGCAGCCCCTCTTCCTTCTATTCCAAACATCCTTTCAAATGATACAAGGGAAGATAATACCCTGTCTACAGTGGCCATCCAGGTTGCAAGAACAGCTAATTAATGCCTCGGTCTACTGCCTCAAAGTCAGGTGACTGAAGCAACTAAATTCAGCAGGTAACTGTTCCATAAATCCAATATTTGAGTTCAAATTAGACATCATATTCCAGCCTCTACAGGCAGAGCACTTTTTCATTAAGTGTTTGCACTTTGCTTTCATCAGACAGGCAGGAGCACAGCTTTATCTTTCTTTCAGGTCCTGCCCCCAAGCCCACCACCTCACCTAGCTGCCAGGAACTACCCTTTATACATATTAACTGATCCTGAGGCACATAAAGAATTAACCCTGCTTACCTTAATCCTCTCTTTATATCCATCCTACTGTCCCTTCCTCTTATAACTCTAGTTCCTTTTGTAATTTCCTTCTTCCCTTGCATTTGATGTGGTTACGTAACCCTTGTCAGCCCTCATCTCCTCCACCTAGAGAGGCCAGCCCTGGCACACCTGAGCTTTGACTCTCTTACAGGCTCTTAACACCAAGGCAATCACAGAGCTTCCACCCCATGCTTCTGATGACACAGAAAGGTATTTCCATGTAGTGGACCCCAAAGGAATCATTGTATCTCTCCTTTTCCAGAACAGGGATTATTCTGTAGAAGAACTGGTCACTGGACTGTGACTTTAGCAGAAGTCTGTGGCAAAACCGACCACTGAACCTTGTTTGCAGATACCTCCCAAACACTTGTAACCACAAGAACATCTTCATTCTGGAGCCAACGCTGCTCCCTCTTTTTCCAGCATTTCACAAGCCTTAATGTTCCTAGCATGTCTGGAAAACAGAAACAATGCTGCGACAATGCTGGAGTTAGTTTCACTTGATTTCCCAACAGCAATCTCATCCTGAGTTGTTTACATCACTCTGCCTTGGCCCTCAAGGTTACTTATTTGAGGAGGTTAATGCTGCCCTGTTGAAACAGGTCGATGAAAAGAACCATGTGAACACTAATCTTGTGGAGTGCTGCCTGGGTACTGGCACAAGCAAGCCAACAACCAACTCTGCTTTGCTCAAAAATACATTAACCCCCAAAATAACCTCTTTCACCCCAGTAAGAAAGTGCTATACTTCTGCTATTGCTCGCAATGCAGCATTAAGCCAGATCAGCAAGATTTACAAGGCAGCTTTTACTGGGTGTCAAACTCCGACTGAAACTCTTCAAATCTACTCGTGCCCCTACAAGTTGAGATGCCACAGAAACAACTTCATATGCAATCTCTCATTGCTGTGTTTATTGTCTAGCCTAATGAATGGCGAGCTGTTAGTACCTACAAGATAATAACATTCAAGCAATCTCTGCTTTTTCAGGCAAGACCTTGTGGTTTTGCTGGCCATTGGGAATTCAAGGGACAACGAAAGGCAGCCTGTTATTCCAGAAAGTTACCTTAGTATTGTTGTCTGCAGTCAGCCAGAAAGGTGCACCAGTCATGAAGCTCAAGCCACATGCTCTTAACATCGCTGGAAAGCCAGAGTTAAATGTCTTTTTCTTACCTGTGATGCTTGTGTATGTCAGGTCATTCCAAGGCAGACTCTTGGCAGCTGCTTCATAGGAGCATCTCACAAGGCAGAAGTGCGGTCCTGCTCTCTTGGGACTGAATTTTTATTCTAGGAAAGGTACGACAGCCATCTCTGCCCCTATGTAAGTCAAACCTACTGAGTTCAGCAGGCCTGCCTGCATGTAGCAGCTTGCCTTGGTAGTAAGAGTGGAACCAGTTGAGAGTGACCCCAGGGAGCCATTGCTTATTGCTTTACAGTAGTGTCCAGGACATTATCCCTGCTTTCCAAGTAGTGGAGATGTCTCATCCCTCTCCCTGGCCCATGGTGTTTGTAAGGAATGATTTTCAGTGAGAGCTGATTTAAGATGGCATGGCATTCGTGTACCATGAGGAAAGCCTGCACATTTCAATGTCAAGCCTATGACTAAATCACTCTCCCCTGCTGTCAATTTGGTAATGATCAGTTACCAGTGTAATCTCCAGGCACAAGACTATCCCTCCTTTTCTCTTCAATACCCTTGAGCCTATCTTTTACAAGGAATTCAGGAAAAATCTTCTCTAGCTAAAATTGATTCTGTAAGGGGGACAGACTAGGCCACAAATCCAAGAATTAGCAGGCACTAATCTTCTCTGAGAGAATCATGGAATTCAAGGCACCCACTTCACCAGTACCCTTGCCTTTGGAAATCATTGTGAAGTCTGAAGGGCCATCACTGAGACTTGAAAATTCAGAACAGTGACTCCAAAGCAGAAGCAGGGATCCCATCTCCTTCACAGCTGAAGCTCATTGAAATCAGAAAGCCAGAGTGGTGAACTCCATGCAGAGCACCAAACAAGGGTACAACAGACTTCCAGACACAACACTTCCATGTACAAAGCCATCAGGTGGCAACAGTTTCATAAACAGGTAAGGAAGGGGGAATTAAGCTTAATAGGTTTGATTTTGTATTCAGAAGAAATGTTCACTATGCAAAGGTTTTGGAAAATTCTGCAAAATACGCGTGAGATCTTGGAGCAGAGCCGAGCCATGCCCTGACCTTCTCAAGAAAAACCTATGAGGTGGTTATGTTACATTGGCTCCATGTGGCACTGTGATGAGAGCTCTATTTTCAGTGCTTTCCCTGAGAGCTGTCCCAGAAGTTTCTTCTCAGAACACTTTACCAAATTAGCTTGCTTTCTTCTCAGAGGAGGTTGACAGTTTTCATGAAAATTATGCACTTTCACAAAGGAATTTAAAGGTTGTAAGAGGACACTCACCACAGATCGGGTCCATAATTCAAGGTTAAAAGGCCAAATGGAGAAGATAAATAAAAACACAGTGAAAAAAAGTTAGTCTAGGTTTAGTTGTATTCCTCCCCTCATCACAGTAGCAAGCAGCTGGCACCACAGGTTTGTTTCATTCCATGAGCCTGGGCACAGCAAACTCATGAAATAGCTCAGTGCCATTCAAACAAATTCCCTTGCGCATGGAAAAACCCTGAATGGTGTGCCAGGGCCATCCCTTCCTGTGTAAACACCGACAGTGCTCTCAAAGCAGCAAAGCAAGGCACTACTGGGGAGGGAGGGAGGCACCTCTCCATAAAACCACATCCAAGAACCATGTTTTTTTTTTTTCAATGACCTGAAATGGAGAAATCACTAAGGACCACAGCCCCCTCTCCAATCCCAGTGCTGAACCAGTCCCATGTCTGACAAAGAACTGCCATGAACATGAGTGGTTTCATTACTACCAGATCACCAGGCTGGCACCTAAGAGAAAGTAGATGAAAGGTATTTGCACTGTTACCTCCTGTACATTTTTTTTTGCAGCAGGGCCAGAAGGGCAAGGGTTAGTTGCTTATATCATGGGCATTCTGAGGCTCTAACTTCCAACTGCTCTCTTGCTTGGCTGTGAAGTATTGCGTTTTCTCTCAGTATGCCAGAGAGATAGAATAGTTTTTCCTACTTGGATTTCACCCATCTCTACTCTCAGAAGTATTTGCCATGCTTTGTCCAATGACTCATATGACCACAGCTGTATCAGCAATTGTTACTTTTCTCCAAAAACAACTACACTAGGAAAGTTCCTCAGTATACACACTGTAGGGATCTTTTTGACTCTTACCTGTGCAGACTTATCATGGGAAGATCGTCACATGCAATTTGTACTCTGCCTACCTACAATGACAAATGCAGACTTCCACAAGAAGCCAGGGTAAGTTGCCTGCCAAATCAATCTTCTATCAGTACACACTCCATACATAAAGAAAAATTTACTTTCCTCTCAAGCTGATATGATCTTCTTGGCATGCCAGATGTTTCAGTTCTCCAGAAATACCACTTTCATGTTTCTTTGCTCAGATCAAGGTAGGATTTATGTCCTGATAGCCCAGAATAGCCATTCAGCATGAAGGGCACCTCTGCATTGATCTGTGTCCCAGGACATATGGTTAGGTTGTTTTGTTTTGGTTAAGCATATGGATGTACCAGGAAATCCTAGCCATCCATTTTATTGGTGCTGTGTCTAGATCTTGGAAATCTGACAGTAATTAAAATTGGTGCTTTTAAGTATTTTAAAACCAAATTAGTATAATTAACTCTGAAATTATGTTTCTAGACTAATTCAGGCCTGCTGTTCATTCAATTTCACATTCTGGAATTGAATAAACAGATCCTGGAAAACAAAGTACTTTTATTGCTCGATAGATGAGACACTACACTGAGTAGCCAAGAGCAAAATAATATGGAGAAGGCTAGACTCAGGAAGATTCCATTTCTACACACTGTTTTAAGAAACAGTAGAGTCAAAACAAACATCCAGGTTCACAAAAACTTTGCCATTTCCTCAGTACTCTGAGAGTCCTACAGTCAGAAAACTCACCTATATTGGAGACAGAGATAAAAACCAAATCTGTGTCAGAGCTATTTTAAGAACAGCTGAATCCAAGAGCACATGTATGGTAATAATAAACACAAAAACATTTAAAACAAAGACTTTTAATAACTTCTCTATAACAAATAATTAATCAAAGAGGCCGAATCCCATGTCATCATCAGATTCTTCTGATTCCTCCTTCTTCTCTTCTTTCTTCTCCTCAGCTGAAGGAAAAAAAGACCAAGTGAATGGTCAGTATTAACACTGCACCACAAATAAGTGGTGTAACAAGTAGTAAGATAATTGTAATAAGATAATATTATCATTATATATATAATATATAAAATACATATTATATCATTATTGTATCTTGTATCACAAGATACAAATTTTGGTGTTCTCAGCTGCCCTGCCTACTTGTATTAGAGACTCCAGAGCAACCAAATACACTGAATGGGTACAGACACTACTGTTGGAGAGATGTGCTTTACACCACCAAGTCTCTCTGATTCTTGCTTCTAAGCAAGACCAATCCTAAGGCAGATAAAAAGCAAATATTTGACTATCCAAAGGAAAAGTAACTGTTCAGTTGACATTTCCATCACATACTGAACTCCTAAAGTGGAGAAGCCCTGAAATGTGGACTCAGCTGTCAAGCTGTTACCAGAGACAGCAGGAGTTGCCCTGTAGCCACTCCTCTCGGCTTACACTCACCGGCTGCAGGGGCAGCAGATGCAGCAGGAGCAGCAGAGCCCCCTCCAGCAGACACTGCCACCGCTCCCCCAGCTGGCATGCTGGCAAGTTTTCCATTACCTGAATGGGACACAAGAAAAGGGTATTTATTTACATGCTCATCCCAAGCACAGAAGTCAGAGGAAATGGAAGAGTGCAGAAAAAACAGATCCTGTCTCATGGATTGAACCTGTCACTATCTGCTAAAAGGAACAAGAGGCTGCATCCATGATAAATACAAACTGTTCTGTGAAAAACACTCAGGAGAGTTTCAAGATTCACAAAGGCTTGTCCCAAGAACACTGACAGCATATTATTAGTAAGTTTTCTTCTGTACACAAAGTCCCTGTCTTTTATCCAAAAGCTGTCATAAAAATAGCAGCAAGCACATCCAATTTTGCACACCCACACTGTTTTCTGAATACAGCACAGTAGTCTAGAAAGTGATAATGTACCTCAAAAGTAATATACTGGCAGCACTGGCTTCCTCCACTCATTTTTTTGCCCCCCCTCTAACGGTAAAGAGAATTCTGAGGGCATAACTGGATCACACTTACAGGAGAGAAAGGGAAACATTGATTTATTTATGGCAAAGAGTACAGTATTTTAAACAAATTCCTCAGCACCCTATGAACCCTATTGCATCTCCTTTGAGACTTCTGATTTCTGCTTGTATTTGGAAAGCCAGCTAGTTCTCTGGCCTCTTGTCTTTGACATACCAAGGTTCCCTTGGCATTCAAAGGTCACATACAAACACTGTTTGCCTGTATTCCAGTTTCTGGGAATCAGTTTCTAAATAGTTCCGTTACTTCAAGATCTAATTAAACTAGCAAAGTAAACAAACATGTTTCATATGGATGTATGTTCTAAGGAACAATTTATTTAAAGCATTACAGAAAGAGACAGTGTAAGTGTGTTGTAACCACATGTATAATAGCTCTCTTAGGTCTTTCAAACCACATGGATGGAAATGTCTAGTGCCTTCTTCTGACAGCAAGGCCAAGCAAAGTCCTGGCAACCTTTAAGCAAAAATATGCCTGCAAATTCCCTTGTGCCTATACACTTGCAAAAAAAAAAAAATTAATCAGAAACCTTTGCACTACCTCAGCTCTGCTTTACTTCAGCCCTATGACCCAGTCAATTCACGTGGAAAGTTCCAGCTTCAGTAAGAGCACAAGTTTCTATGGAAATCAGCCCTCAGAGCTCTGTCTCAGGCAAAGGGAATGCTGGACTCTTGAGAGCTCTACAAGAGATGTGCACGGGAGAGGCTTGTGCTCACCGCAGAGGGTGGAGCTGCACCCCCAATGCCAACTGCCTGCTCTTCATGCTTTGTATCACTGGTGCTCACAAGTGGGTAAAACACAAAACAGCTCCTAGAGAACCCGAAGGACAGCTCAGTCTCTTATCAACATGTCCAGAAAACTACATCATGAGCACACTACCAGTAAGCTCACACATGCTTGAGTTCTCCAGTTTAATGTGGTCCACAAGCGAAACCCAGCAGGTACTGGCACCGACCTGCAGGGAATTAGAATGGACCTGATTTAACTCAATTCAGCTGTGATGCACGATGCTGAACAAGGAGTCAGTGACTTGATGCCAATTCTATACTCTTAGGTCTAGGCTATCAAAGTAACAGAGGTAATTATCTGGATCACCTGGAAACTCTACTTACCCTGGGCAATTACATCTTCAATGTTTTTTCCATTCAGCTCACTAATAACCTGTAAGTAAAATGCAGAATGTTGAGCTTCCAAACAGCATGAGGATAAACTACATTTAAATGAGTACTGATGAATCATCATATGCAGCGCCTCCATCCTGCTGCTTATCTAGCCCCAAAATTCCCACTTCTCAGTGCCAGAAACGGAACACTGACATGAAAACCTTATTTAAGTCTTGAACACTTTAAGCATTTTAATGAAATCTGGTACAGAATTCATAATTAATCCAACGACCTTAAAAAAAAGAGGATACAGAGATGTTGTGGAACCAATCAGGAAGCCCCACCACAGTGTAAGTCACTGAGGGACTGTTTACATTTCTTGCTTAATGCCCCCTGGGAGGCTCTGAGGCATGGGTTCTGGACCCAAAACCGCAAAATCCCACTCCTAGCCCTAACAAATGTTAAAAGCCAAACCACTGTATCCTTGCCCTGGAACACAGAGTTCCAACTTTAATTTTACTACCATTGTTGAATAACCAGGGATGACAAAAGCAAAGCACAAACCCCAAAATTGCTATAGCAAGCACTTAAAAATAATGCTCCAGAACTTACTGGTGAGTCCCAGCTATCAGGAGTCAGTGGCCAAAGCCAAAGGACTTTAGCCAAGAGCTTGTTAACAGGGACCTTCTGCATACACACAGCGTGGGATGTGTGAAACTATGCGCCTGCATGACTGTTCCATCAGGAGAAAGGCGCTTTTAAGACTTCACTACATTTACACAGGCTTAAGATACAGACAATGCAAAAATTAATTATGACCAAAACATATTCTGAAACAGCTTTCCAAATACTGGAGGATCAGAGAAAGTAATTAATTCATTAAGGTATTAAACCTAAAGGAGCCAAAGACAAAAGACTTAGAACTACAGGAGCACCACAAGTTCAAACCAAATCAATCCCAAACCACTGAAAGGATACTGTCAGCTCAGCCAACCAACTGTCTGGTTTGGCCTATGGTAAAACACTGGGAAAGTATTTTCTTTTTACCTTTATCTCTCTGGAAACACTTCACATACCAGTATGGGATATGTGAAACCAATATTTTATTGGTTCTTGGATTTTTTCCCCATGTCAGATTATTTTTAGGTCCACAATGCTGAAGACCTATTATATCACGAGCAACGTTCTAATTAAGATACTCTTTAAAAGTCTGTTTTTCAACACAATCACTTTGGTGTTAATTTCCAAAATCTTCCTATGTATTATCCTCAAATACCTTTAATCTCCCTGTTAGAATTTGCCTATGTTTCTCGGTGAGGAAACAAATGCTCCTTTGCAGCACACTAAGGAAGAATGTATTAGTGAGTATCAGGCCTTCAAGTGTTAGCTCTGAATTGATACTGACTGAAAACAAGAAGTGAACCTTCACTGCAGACTATACAGGATGTCGTAACACAACGTTTTCAATGCAACCTTATATGCAGCCACCATCTCAATGAGGATGATTACACTGAACTACAAATACCTTTGGAGAGGCCAGGTATTGAATAAGAAAGCCGGACTTTTAACAAAAGTTGTAAAAATCTTATGATTGGCTGAACAGCGTTTAGAAATCACACTGGTAAGGATCAACGAAAGGCTGAACAAAAGCATATCAATAAGGAGGCAAAGGGAAAAGCCAAGGAAACGGCTCCAATGTTTGGTGCTGGCTGGGACACTGGAATTAAGAGGCAACGCCACCTTGTTCATGCGTTCATCGTCCGTCTCGATGCCGACGCTGTCGAGGATCTTTTTCAAGTCCTTGGACGTGGGGGACTCATTGCCCCCGAGCACCGCGAGCAGATAAGCTGCGACGTAACGCATCCTGCAAGACACGAGAGGAGAGTTTCAGCAGGGCCCAGTTACGTATGCTCCGAGGGAGCTCATCCCTTCTCCCTCCGAGCCACAATCCCTTGGCTCCGCTCATTAATGAGAACCCGCGGCCCGCGCCGTCACCGTACACCTCTCCCGAAGCAAGGCGACAACGCGGCATTGCCGCCCTGGCGTTTGCCTCAGCCCGTCCCGTCCCTCCGCCAGTCCCGGCCCAAGGGCAGGCCGGGAGAGCACATGGCCACCATTCTCCCCTTCTACCCCCCCGCCCCGAGTGATCTCGCCCGAGCCCCGCGGGCGGCGGCGGACTGGCGCGAGTGGGCCGGGCGCCACCACTGCCGCGGAGCGGGGGCGCACCGCGCGCGTACTTGGGCGGCGGCGGCGGCGGGCGCTGGGACGTGCGTTCGTGAGAGCAGCGCGGCGGCGAAAGGAAGGGGCGGGGCCTCGGCAACGCCTTCTTCCCGCCACCCCTCAACAACGAGCGCCGCCATTGGGCAGGAGCGGCGGGCAGCGCGCAGGCCAATGGGGGACCGCGGGTGCGGCGCTGTCGGTGGAGCATGCGCAGAACGTGGATTGCCCGTTCTGGCCGTGATGTGTGGCATTGTCGTTTGTGTTGGGATGGTCGTGATTCTCCAAAATCACAGTCACAGAGTGAATGAGATCCGAAAACACCTCTGAGATCGAGTCCAGCCTGTGACCGAATACCGCTCTGTAGACTAGAGGATGGCACTGAGTGCCACATTCAGTCTTTCCTTAGACACCTCCAGGAACGGTGACTGCACCACCAGCCCAGGCAACCTTTTCCAATGCCTGACCACTCTTTCTGTGGAGAAATTACTCCTGATGTTCAACCTAGACCTCCCCTGACAAAGCTTAATACTGTCCTCCAGCTCTGGAATCCTTCCCTGGCCTGGCCTGGCCTGGTAGGGTCAGCACAATCCCCTCCATTTGTCCCATGAGTTGGGTTCTGTCACCAGGTGCACATGAGGCAGATCCACACATGAAAGTCCCCATATTTGTTTATTTTGTATCAGCGCAGAGATGGGCAATGGGTGATTAGTCCAGAAAGCCAGCACCTGTCTCTGCTTTTCTTCATGGAAAGGGTGGTGAGGCATTGCAACAAGCTCCCCAGAGAGGTGGTGGAATCACTGTCCCTGGAGGTGTTCTGGGAAGAACTGGACGCATCAGTTAGCTTTGGTCTAGTTATCACAGTGGTGTTTGCTCAGTGGTGGAACTTGGTGATCTTGGAGTGGCCATCAGGATTAGGGAAGTGATCGTCCCTCTGTACTTGGCACAAGTGAGGCCACACCTCAAGCCCTGTGTCCAGTCCTGAGCCCCTCACTTCAATACAGATATTGAGGTGCTGGAATGTGTCCAGAGAAGGACAATGGAGCTGCTGAAGGGTTTGGAGCACAGGTCTTGTGATGAGTAGCTGAAGGAGCTGGGGTTGTTTAGCCTGGAAAAAAGGAGGCTCAGATGTGACCTTATTGCTCTCTACAACCACCTGAAAGGAGGACAAGGAAGGTGCAGCTTATACATTCAGGAGAATTTTTTCACAGAAGGTGTGATTAGACATTGGAATGGACTGCCCAGGGCAATGGTGGAGTCACTCTCCCCAGAGGTGTTTAAGGAAAGGACGTGGTACTTAGTGGCATAGTCTAGTTGATACGGTGGTGTTTGGTCACGGGTTGGACTGAATGACCTTGGAGGTCTTTTCCAATCTGAATGACTTTGTGGTTCTGTGAAATACTTCAACTCCATGTGTGGATTGGCTTCTTGCACACTGGGTGACAGAACCCACTTGTGGGACAGCACACTCAGGCAAGGCTCTCTGCAAGAGGGACAGGGCTGCTCTCCTGTGCTGGGAGGCTGGGAGGTGGTAATCCGATGGCAAAGTCTCACCATGGGATTATGGGAGTCACCACCTGTGCTTATTCACTTGATTTCCTGCATTAGGGAAATTAATAGAAGTAAAAAGTTAACACTTTGAAACCCATTGGACCCAAACAAACGAGGAGTGTTGGTTCAGCAGCAGGGCTGTGTGTGGGCTGTGGCTATCCCTGCCTTGCCATCCTGGCGGTGCCCCAGAGATTCCCAGTGTGGTGGGACTTCTGTGGTAGCTCAGGTGAGAAAACAACCATGCTCACAGTGTTATACCTGAGCCAGAGCTTGGAGCAGTAGTCAGTGGTTACTGTCTGCTCCCTGTAGGTGTTTACCAAACACCTTTCAATCCCCCTCTTGTGCAACTGCAAAAACGCTCTTCTAGAGAATGACTATTTCTTTATTTGAAGAAATTTCCCATAGGACCATGTGCAGCTTACACCAGAAGACTCCCAGAATCTATTAGGTTGGGAAAGAGATCATCAAGTCCAACCTATGAGCAAACACCACCCTGTCAACTAGACCATGGCACTAAGTGCCACATCCAGTCTTTCCTTAAGCACTTCCAGAGACGGTGACTCCACCATTTCCCTGTGCCTGACCACCCTTTCTGTGAAGAAATTCTTTCAGCCTGAATCTGGACACCAGCTGGAGAGCATGTCCTGTTGTCCCAGAGGCTGACCCCCACCTGGCTGCAACCTCCTTTCAGGGCAGCCCCTGTCCTGCGCCCTCCTGGGCTCGCAGCCGCAGCTCCATTTCTCTCCCCGGATTTGTATGGAATGAGCACAACACCCGCAGCTGCCCGTGCCTCCCGCTCCCTTGGAGCCCTGGGGAGCCGCACCGCGACCGGCTGCGGTGCCGGGGCAGTGGCCGCGTCGGGAAATTCTACTTTCGTGTCCTTGCTGTGGCAGCAGGACGCCGGAACACGGCTCCCCATAGCTTCCAGCCCACGTCCCACTGCCTCTGGCACCTCCCCCGTCCCGTCCCGTCCCGCCCCGGATCGCGGCGCAGCTCCCGAGAACTTTTCAGGAAGTGCCTTCAGAGCTCTGCCCAGCCCAGCCCCGGCCTCTGGGTGCCCGGGGCCGGTGCGGAGGGGTGAGACAAGCGGGGCCGTGCTCGGCCGGGCACGGGCCGCGGCTGCAGCAGCTGCCGGACAGTGGGCGTGGGGTGACGGGGCCAGGGACACAGGGTAGTGCGGACAGCCCGGCCAGGCTGTGTGTGTCCATGCACGGGCTGTGTGTGTGTCCGTGTACGGGCTGTCTGTGTCCATGTGAAGGGGTGTGTGTCCAGGTGAAGGGGAGTGTGTGTGTCCATGTGAAGGGGTGTGTGTGTCCATGCATGGTGTGTGTGTGTGTCCATGTACGGGCTGTCTGTGTCCATGTGAAGGGGTGTGTGTCCAGGTGAAGGGGAGTGTGTGTCCATGTATGGGCTGTGTGTGTGTCCATGCATGGTGTGTGTGTGTGTGTCCAGGTGAAGGGGTGTGTGTGTTCATACACAGGGCTATGTGTGTCCATGTCCAGGTGTGTGTTTTGGAATGTCTGTGGCACCACGTCTGTCCGTGTCTGTTGGCCCCGAGGCTGCCTCTGTGGCTTCCAGAGCTGCCCTTTGGTTCCTTCACCACTGACAGTTTCACAAAGCTATGGCAGATGAAATCTTTTCTTACACATATCTGTAAGAGGGTTGTGTACATGTTGTGTGCAGTGTCATTGCAAGAAATTATCACCTTTCTGTTGAAGCAGTTGTTTGACTTTTATCCCATTGGCACTCATTTTTACAAGCCAGGTTCAACGAGGACCCAGCACAGTTTGCGAGCTGCCTCTGGGCTCTGCTACCTGTTCTTCTTGTCCTTACATTTCTGTTCTTTCAGGGTGAGGCATTCCTGCTCTTTCAGAGGGTGATGCCTCCCCCCAGACTGTGCCTAGGGAACATCAGTGCTGCCATGTCCCACAGGCTAACAGTGAAAGCACTGCTCCTCAGGGTGTTGCTGGGGCATTAGCTTGTTTCTTCTGGCCTTGGACAGCAGCCAAGCTTGTTCTAATTCTGCATCAATCAAACTTCTATTTACCATTTACCAATTCAATCCGTGGCAGGGTTTACGAAGAGCTCCTTATAGTCACACCACAAGCTAGTTTAATTGCCAAGCTCAAGAGGTGACATGCCTTTTTTGTCCCTGGCCCTGGCCCTGACACGTTTTCTCTGCTGCCCTTTGTCCACTTGCTTTTATCCCATTGACACTTGGTTTCACAACCAGGTTCGATGAGAGCCTGTCACAGTTTGTGAGCTATCTCTGGGCTCTGCTTCTGGCTCAGCTCTCCCTGCCCCAGTTTTCTTCTTCACTTGTAAAGCTTCCCACTAAGGCACCTTGAAATCTGCATTAGGCATAGGCATTTACATTTATATCTTTTAAAGTTAATATTGGTCTTTATTCTGATGGTGCGTAATTGCTCCATTCCCTGCTGAGACATTGGCTGGAAAGATTTACCTAGGAGGAGAAGCCTCTGTGACATCTGTCATGCTGCATTTCTGTGCTCTCTGCCTCCAAAGCTTTCAGTAACATACATGTAATCTTTCCTACCATCTTGCTGTGATTATGAACTCTTTCCAGCCACTCTGGACTGGGGCAGGAGCTTTCATTGTGCACCCGTATTCTTTTTCAGAGCCATCTTTCCTCCTCTCCTTGTCCCAGCTGCCTTGTGGTGCCGCCAGTGCCTGCCTGCCTGGCAAGTCAGAGCATGTCTGGACCCTGTGGATGAGATGCAGAAGATGGCAGAGCTGCTGAGGTTCAGGGATGAGTGCAGGGAGGGGACTTCAGGGACTGCCCTCGTTGGCTCCTGCCTTGCAGACAACAGACTGAACCTGGATGTTTATCCTGACGGCTGCCACCGTTTCCTCCAGCTGTTCAAGAAGCAACAGGGAGAGGTGGTCCAGGTTGAGTTCCTCCGGCTCAGCAGCAATGATTGCCTCCTTGACATCACACTGGGAAGTCTTCCTCATCTGAAGCACCTGAAATCCCTGGTGCTTAAAGGTAAATTCCTGGGCCCATCACCATCCAGCTTTTCTAGGCTCAGATTTTTTGTTAATCCTCTCCACATCCACAGGACAAACTGCCCTTGGAAGTGTTTTGATGCAGTGCCCCTTACCATAGCTTTGGCTCAGACTTGCTCAGAGCTGAATCAGATTTCAACAACATATAGCTTCTAGACTCTTATTTCCACCCTTTGTTTCTACGCCTGCCTGGGGACGGGGTTTTTTGGAGTCTGGGTTTTTGGAGTTTGGGTTGATGCTACAGTGTTTTCTATAGTCATTTTCTAGAAGAAGAGAATTTTTTGCAAGAGGGGGATTGAAAGGTGTTTGGTAAATGTTCAGCCCCTCTTTAATTTTTGGGAGTATAATAAGCTGTCTTTGCTGTGTTTCTGTCTGTATTAATCCATGCTTAATCTTTGCTTGCTGTCAGTGACTGTAGATTTAGCAGAGTTCAAGACAAACCAGAGTAGGCTCATTCAGTTAAACATTTTATCTAAAGTAGGACAAAGGGTGTGCATGTAATTTGGCAAAGCATAATAACTGTTAGAGCTATAAATATTAGATCATTCTTTGACTGTCTCATCTGTTTATTGTGGGAGGATCTCAATACAGTTTGTATAATTTCTGTATCAGACTGAATCATTTGCTCTTTGGGAGGCAAAATTTTAAAAATAAATGAGAAAAGAAAGGGGGAGTTTGGGGGCAGAATTCAGGGTTCTAGCTGAAAACTGATAAGTCTGAGATTTGTTTCTATATCTGTCACAAATTTCTCATATGAATAATTTGATTTGTGTTTTCCCTCTTTAGTAAAGTGGCAGTAACAGCAGTACCTTTTATCAGTCTTGTTTTGTGAGATGTACACATACCCTGAGCATCCTGACGTATAAGTAGTTCACTAAGATCTTATGTACAAAGTGCAAGGTGCCTGTTAGTTTGGTTGCTCTCATTTTGTACCATTATGCAGCATAAAAAAATGTTTGGTGCCCTCTGCTGTATATGGATATAAATAGAAAACTGTGGAGAAGGAGTATGAAACAATGAACAAGTGGAAATGTTTGGAAGTCTCCTTTTGTTTGCTCAAGTTATTTTCCAGGGGTGTGACCCTTCTCCAATTTGAGTGTCACAAGCTGGGATACGAAACTCTCATTCTTCCCTGTCTGTGCTGTCTGCCCTACAAAATACTGAATTACCTAATTTTCTCCCCACACCTTCACTGCTTTCCTCGTGTCTGTCTGCAAAATACTGAATTACCTACTTTTTCCTCCCACATTTTCACTGTTTTTCCTCATGTGTGCCCCCCAGTCTTGCAAGGGCAGATTTCAGTGCTCAGGGCTGCTTGCTTCTCAACAGCATGGATAAAAGCCTTGAGGGCAAGGACTATTTCCTTGATGCATAGAGCGTTGTGTGTTGGCCACTGGTAGTGAGAAAGAAGTGGGGAAGGAGAGTGGGAGGCTTGGAAATATATGGGCCACCCTGCTGAAGTGTGGTAAACGGGGGTGGCCTGGCTCATTCTGAGCTTTGACTCCAGATGTATTTAGCAGAGCTGTACTGGTTCACTGTGGCATCTCCTGATTTCATAACAGCTCTTCACTATTATACCCCTTTCACTGATCAGGAAACTGAGGCATGGAGCAGAAAATTCACTTCTCTGAGTACTTTGTGATTAGTGCTGCTTATTTTGATCAGTACCTCCCAGTCTTGTGGATCTCTGTGCTAAGTCTCACATGAGGCTGGTGAGCTCTCCTGGTAACATACTGACCTCTTCCTCCACTTCCCTCCACCCAGGTGGCCATGCTAGGGATGAGTTTGGTTCCTATCAGCGTGGCTCCCTGACAAACTTGCCACCAGACTTTGGGAATCTCAGGTGTCTCACCCACCTGGATCTCAGCTTCAATAGACTCTCCACCTTGCCAAGCTGCATTCTCCACCTTCCCAGCCTCCGTGTGCTCCTGGTGAGTCACAACAGTCTGGTGACACTTCCTGAGGACTTTGGCTGTCTGAGCAAACTGACTTTCTTCTCAGCGATGAAAAATCAGCTAAAAGGCTTACCTCAGAGCATTGGGGAGCTGTCAATGCTGCAGGATCTGGATCTCTCAGAAAATGCTTTGGAATTGCTCCCTGAAGAAGTTGGGAATCTGCGCAACTGCACAGAACTGGATCTCTCTGGGAATCGCTTACTGAGCATCCCAGACTCCCTAGGTATGTATTTTACTAGGGAGGAGAGGAACATGGGCTTGCCAAGCTTTTGGTACAACCTCTGAGACCCTTAGTGTCTGTCCCCAGAGTTGTTGGCATAAACCATGTCCATACTGGAGCCAAATGGAAGGGGTATCCAGGAGGATCATGGTTGGTTCAGTCAGTGCCTTTGAGCATTAGCAACTCTCTGAACCACACTGTTTCTGTGAATCAGCGATACTGCTGAGATTTCAATACAATTTACAATGACTGAGGATCTGGCCTGGCTGGTTTTGGGTAGCAGCTGGGACTAGTAACAGAAGAGCTGAGGTTTGATGGGATGCAAATCTGGGCTTAAAAGCACACTGTCCTCTGTGGACCAGTCCACAGGACTGGACTCTTGAGTTCTGCTGCCCAGCTTCCTGGGTCCTGTATTACTTTGTGACTGAAGATGTTTTTGATGCTGTTGTAAAGTCTTAAGACCACAAGTCTTCAGACTTAGAAATAAGAAGTGTCTTACCTGTAGCTGAAAAGCAGAGAACAGAGAAGGTTGGGTTGCTTCTCAGCTAATTCTTTGCACTCCTTTATTTTGTGAGCTAAAGGGATGTTAAGCTTTTGTGCTTTTCCTTCATTATGTGTGTGTTTACATGGGCTGAGGAGAGAGGGAGGGTTCAAGCTGATGTGCAGTGCAATTAACAGCACAGATGGGGGGTCACTTCTTGTTCCAACCTGCAGCCAATTTGAAGTCTCTGCGTCGGCTGCATCTCCACAGCAATCTCCTGGTGACGGTCCCTGCCTCGCTTGCCAGGCTGCCCAACTTGTCCAGACTTGATCTGCAGAACAACTGCCTCCGTGCCATCCCTGCTGAGATCCAGACCTTGCCATTTGTGCACGTCCGAGGCAATCCCTTGGGAGAAACTGAACCGTCCCCGCAGGCTGGTAATTGCAAGGCTTCTGCTGCTGTGTGTTCTGCCCAGCTGTTCCCTCACTCAGCACAGCATGGCGTAGATGGGTTTGGATTAGAGAAGGCAAGCAGGGGGGAATCAGATCAGCATTTATTTCTTTGGAATAATTATTAAGTTATAAGGATACAGACAGTACTAGTTATGTTTTTATGAGGCCTATCCCAGTCTGAAGGGCTCAGCGGTCCTAGGAATTGGACTTTCTTGGTAGGGTTTTACAGTGGAAGTGAAAATGGGGCTCACAGGAAACAGATCAGAAGAGGTCCCTAAAGGGGTCCTGCCTTTTTAGCAGAGGTGAGCACCAGTTCCTGGACTTGCTAAGGCTGTGGTGGCTCATGCTAGAACCTCGGGGAACAGCAAGGAGTCATTCTGCTGTGCAGTTACCTCCTGCTTTCCTGAGGTTCACAGGCTGCAGAGGAGCAGCTCTTTGTCCAATAGGAACATGGTTAAATGAGCAGGAATCTGATCAGGGTTTCCCAATGGTGCTCATGTTCACTGATTCCCGGGGGTGGCCCAGGCAATCAAACATGGCCCTGAGAGCTGCAGGGGTAAACTGAAAAATTTTCTAATTCCCTCTGCTTCTGAGTTTCCCTAGGGGAGAGACAGCATTTTCTGTATGTCTTGGGACTTTGAGGCCTCATGCCATCATCTTGCTGTGGTGTGTTCTGGAGCTCACTGCAGTGTGACCAGGATTCCATTAGCTTCTGTCAGATTAGGATTAAGCCAAAACTCTTCAGCCTTTCTTGTCTACCTTTGTTTAAGTACCTCTGTCTCCTTCTATCCAAATCTTCTGCCGCAGATAAATCCAGTACCAGAAGGCTAAAAGAACTCATCCTTGCATCAGAAGAGGGCAGGTAAGCCTCTGTTACTAAGAACTTGAATTACTGTGGTGTAAAAGGGTCCCAGACAAGGTGCATGGTGGGTATTGCAGGAATGTATAGGAGCTTATAGCCTCAGTAGGCCAGTCAAATACAAGTATGAGATTCTTCTGTTGATTTTTGGAGGGCTGAAGTCACTACACAATGTCATAAATGCATGCATTTCTTCTGGAAGCTTTACTGTCACCTCTGAAGGCCGCAGAGTGGTCCTGGCCTGTGGCATCCATTTCTACTTTCCGCCGGGGGCCACCTCTGATCCTCTGCGGATCTGCTTCCGATCCCTCATGCCGGATCCTCAGTGGGTAAAGCTTAGACACCACGATGTCCTGCTGAGTCGAGTCCTGGAGCTGCAGCCTCATGGGGTCCAATTCCAGCAGGTGAGGATACACCCAGGTCACCTCCTGATGAATCTACCTCTGCAGTAGCTCAGTGGAGTCTTCTGAGAGCGCTTTTTGGACCTTTGAGACAGTTACCCTATCTGCTTATCTGATAGCTGCAGTTATCTCTGGTGCTTTTAAGTAGCTACAGGACCACCTCTCAAAGAAGTCCTGCTGCAGAGAATCAGAAAGGACACAGCCAGCTTCTCTAATGCTGTGCTGGTCTGGCACCTTTGCCTTCCCCACTGCTCCTGATTGAGCTGAGCTATAACCTTTCTCAATCACAACCCCCCCTGCTCTACCAGAGGATAAATCCAGTGTCTGGCCTTAGCCTGAAAGAAGGATGGTTTGCATCCTTCTCTGAAAGTCTGTTTGTGTGGTTTGTGTTCAAGCTGAGGAGTAGTCACACCACCTACCAGCTCCATCATGGCTGACAGCAGCTCACTGCAAAAGTTGCTTTGCCCTTTCTGCTCAGAAGCTACTGAGAAGCAACTTTTCCTGCCATCACAGTCCATAGCAGATCTGACATTTCCTGTCACCTCCCCAGAGACTGCATGGCAGAGCAGGTTCTTTGATTCCCTGTGTACAGGCTCTGCTCTCCCTCTTGTCTGCATAGGAAGTCACAGAGCAGAGCTGGGCTTGGTTTTATCCTTTCAATTGGTGTCTCACAGGAATGCTTTTTTGGCAGGAGGTGCAGATCTCTATGCCATGTATCTCACCTCAAACACCTCACCAGCATGAGGTGGTAGTTCGGACCTTCAGTGGGCAGAGCTGGAGTGATCTGAAAACAAGAGTGAAGCGGAAGAGAAAATCAAAGGTGAGCAGATTGAAATTACCAGTGACACACTTTGTTCCCGTTTCCCTCTTTGGCTGTGCCCAGCCAAGAGTGAACATATTTGGAATATCTCATTAGCTGTGTTTTGACCAGCTGCTATAAAATGTACTGAATTTCAGCTCCAGGTTTCCTCTCATGGAGGTGTGTCTCCTGAAGTTGATAAGTGACAGCCTGCCATGCTTCATCCCTGATCTAGTACTTTCTTCTGTTTGGCTGGTACTCGTTTTCCTGCCTTTATTGTATTAAGTTATATGCCTATATGTTTTCTCCTTTGTCCTCTTTTACAGAAGTGTGTGGCTCACTGTTGTGTCCTTCACTTCTCTTGGTTCCTTGTCGTGTCTCGACTTGTGCAAAATGAATGCAAAGTGCCAGCTGAGGGGACATTGCTCTTTTCCAGTGTGGATCCAAACATCAAAGTGATCTTTCCTCCTGGAGTCACCAAAGAGCCTCGTAGTGTCAAGCTGCAGGTATGCATGCTTTTTGGTGATCTCTGGTGCAGCTGTTTTCTCATGTTCAGTACAGCACTGAACAGAGATGTCTGCCCTAGGGTAATTCATGTCTAGACGTGGTTGCTTCATGGGCTGACCCATCTCAGATCACCTTCTCTCTTAACTTCCCTGCTTGCAGCATGGACCTTGCTCCATGCTGGCCTGTGTAGGAAAGGGACCTCCAGCAGATCAGTGGGTAGCAGCTATGAAGGGAACACAAGAAGATTTTTCTTCTTTTTCCCTTGCAAAACTGACCCTTGCAAAACAGCTCAGTGAGAACTGGGGCTGGTGGGGGAATCTAAAGTGGATCTAACTCTAAAATCACTTCACTAAAATTAGTTGTTCTGTAGAGCTGCTAGATGCTCTTGTAATACTTTAAGTCCATCCCAGCCCAACAGGTTGCCAGACTTTAGCGAAAGTTCACTGTGCTTTATTTCACAATGGGCCTTGCAGCAAGAGCAGCATTTGCTTGCTGGGTGCTGGAGGAACTGAGTGAGCAGTGTGGGAATTTGGTGCCTGACTGCTCACTGTGCTGTCTGCCACATCCAGGTGCTGCCAGTCTCTGCAGAAGAGATACAGGAAATCACAGCCAATGCAGGGTGCAAAGCCAGTCCCCTGCTCTACCTCTCCCAGGACTCCACGGTGGATTTTCTCAAGCCAGTGAGAATTCAGCTGCCTCTTCCACCTGGGGTCACAGGTCAGCTTATTCCTAAAATTGATGAAAGGAAATGCTATATTTGGAAAAGAGAGAATTTTGTTTGCATTTCCTGTTGTTAATAAAGCTTGCTGCTTTTCCTGCAGGAACAGCAAGGTGTGTCCCCTGACTGTGTGGTGGTGCAGAGCAGTGAGAGCTGAAGGTAGTTCAGGTCCATCAGATCAGGGCTGGGGTTCACAGACCAGAAAAGCTGGGAGAATGTTCTGTCAAAAGGATTTCTCTGCCAAAACACATGTGTATTTAAACTGCTGGTTTTACTGTGGTGTATTGGAGAGACACTCCTGCCCACTGAGGAGATGCATTGTAAAAGGGCTTTTGATTTGGAATAGCTTGAAGCAGGAAATGAACATGCTGCCTCCTGGGCTCCGTCTTCTCTTTTCCTTGCATATGAATCAGGTGCTGAGCCATTGCATTTAAAAATATATGATTGTATGCTAAGCCACATCTCACTCTGAAAACTGCTAAAACCAGCCTCAGTCATGGCTGGGATTCCTCTGTTTGCTGAATACCCCGAGTCTCCTTACTTGTATTTTCTTTGACCTCACTTGGTTTTCTTGTGAAGAAATACATGGCCTTCATTATAACACTACCTGGTATTTGTATGCCTGAAGTGCATCAGGATTGCAAAGTCTGTGAGATGTACATTAGAAAGAGACGGAACTTAATTAATAACCCTAGATTTTAGTGATGAGAATTGTAGAATGAATCTGTTGGTGGGAATGAGCACACTATCATTTTAACTCTTCATATTTTGCCAGAATATCCCAAAAGCAGTGGGATAGCCTGGTCCTCTTATTGCTGCCCTTTGACCAAAGTTCAGTCCTGGATGCTGAAGAGAAGGCCATGAACTCTTATTTGGTGGCTTTACAAAGTAAATCACACAAACCTGTAGTTGACTTTGTAAAGCCATGAGTAAAGTCTTCTGCTGCATATAGCATCTCTTGATCATTGGTGTATTTAGGGCTAAATTTGGATCGGTCAAGACTGCATATTCTCCATGGTGACCTGGAGGGCCAAACCTGGAATGATATTACCAGTGATGTGGTGCTGGAATTCACCCATCTTTATGCAGTGTTTGAAGTCACTCACTTCTCCTGGTAAGTGCAGGATTAGTCCTGAGGAAAAGATGGGATGTTCCTCTGCCTTGTTTTTCCCACACTCTGACCAGAGGCCATGACATTAACTCTATCTGTTCCCTTCTCCTTTTGCAAGTCAGGCTTGGCATAGCACTTTGTTTCTACCTGTCATGCTTTCCAATCATGTGGGTGTGACACTGGCACCTTTCTCTCAGCACATTCCCTCCTTTTTTTAAAATTCCTTGTCTTTAGGTACTGGCTGTGGTACACCACCAAGACCTACATTGGAGGCATTGCCAAGAAGGTCTATGAGCGGCTGCGTCTGTACCAGGTGAACTTCATTGCACTGCAGAGGAAGAATGATCCTGAGCAAGTCCTGCTACAGTGTGTCCCCAAGCACAAGGTCTGATCTGGGTTGCACTGCCTTGTTCCTGAGCTTCTCAGACTTCCCTTTGTAGGATGTAAGGGCAGCAGGGCACCAAATGGTCCTGTTCACCAGCCCAGAGTCATGGCTGGGGTATGCTGTCACCACACTGTTGGTGGTGTGATACTGACTCACAGGGAGCTGGGGGAAGAAAAAAACTCATTCTATGCAGTGCTAAATGTCATGCACTGATTTCCTCCCCTACAAACCCTGAAGACTGGGCTGCTGACATCATCTGAACACAGTTACTGGCCATGTATATGCTATTACCATCCAGCAAACATGAGGCAAAACATGTTGGCTTAAATTTAAGTCAAAGTTTACGTGTCACTTGTCTGACATGGGATAGTGGTGTGGGTAGCAGCACTGCTCGTTTTCAGCTGGAGTAGTTAGAAATGGTACTTTAACTTATATTCCTTGTTGTTCTCAGTTCAAACACTGGAACATAACATACGAGCACTCCTTAATCTGCTTCAATGCAACATCATATTATGCATGTTAACATTCATGCTATGAGTGTGAGCTAATCTGGCTGATTTTGTCAAGAAGGAGATGGGAAGTGCTCATGCTTTCTCTTCTGCTGCCTCTTCCTAGGGGTATCAGCCCTCAGCAGTGTTGTTTCAGATTAGTGTATGAGTGTGCAGCTGTGGAGAACATGTCCCTTGGCAGGCAGTGCAGCTTGGTGAGGCGAGGGTTATTTTATCAGACTGCCACTACTGAACTGCATATCCAGCCCTGCATAATTCTCTGCTCTGGTTGCTCCTTTTCCTTACCTGTGCTCCTGTGACCTGTGGACACAAACATCTGCAAGGATTTTTTATATTGGGTTCTGGGCTAAAACTGTCTCCAGATGAAGCATCAGTGACACTCAGAGTGAGATTGCAGTTTGGGTGTGTCTGTAATCCTGCTAGGAATGGTCATGGAGTGAGAGAGGTTTACTGTTACAAATAGAAAGAAGAATCTAACCTGACTCTTGCACTGCCACTGTGATCACATGCTACAAAGTCAAAATGAGCTTTGGGGTGTCCTCAGCTGTGTGCTATTGTAGCATGTCTTTTTGCAGAGAAAATGTATTTAAATAGTGAGTGGGATATGGTAGTAAGTAAATCCCTCCTTGCCTTTGAAGTTATAAAGACCTGTTAAAAAGATAGAGACAGCACTGAAAATGCTTTTTTAGTGGGTGTTTGTTCATTTGTTTACATCCTTTTCACATGAAGTAGTCTTCCCTGTTGAAGGTGAGAGGAACATCATGGGTATAGAAACATGGGTTGAGGGAAAGATGTGCTTCAGTCCAAACACTGTTGTCTTTGTCAGGTTGACCCAGTGCTGAAGAAGCTGCAGAACCGCTATCGAGGACCTGAGCCATCCGACATGGTGGAGATGTTTGAGGGAGAGCAATTTTTTGCAGCTTTTGAGCGAGGCATCAGCATTGATATGGGTATGGCAGTTCTGGGCTCGTTCTGCTCCTACCTACCTACCTCTTGTCCTGCTCTGGCCCTAGACATGTTTCTACTGTGGGTGACACTCCTCCATGGTGTTCCTCTCTGTCTCCAGCCTGCCCACTGCTCACAGCAGCCAGCCCCTGGACATTGAATTTATCACATTCTCTGGTCACACAAATTTCTGTTTGCTTTTCTTTATGAAAGTGCTGTTTGCAGACTTTAATTTCTTCTCATGCTCTTGTAAACCTGCAGAGTGCAATAGCCAGGTGGGTTTATTTTTATGACTGATCTGCTTCTGCACACTTTTCTCCACAAGTTGAATCCTTCCTGCTTCTCTGCACAGATCGTCCTGACTGCGTGGATGGACGTCTCTCATTTATTTTTTACTCCCACTTGAAGAACATGAAGGAAATCTATGTGACCTCCCCTGTGGACAGAAAAGGCCAAGCTGTAAAAGGCCAGGTGAGCAACCAGTTGCACTGACTTCTTGTTTCCTCCTTCATCATGGCTTTTACAATACTCATCATAATGATCTCTGAGTGGTGGGCATGACTCTTTTCCTACCCTCTTTCTCTGGCTTTGCTTTTCACTGACTAAACTCTGAATAATCAAGAAGTGTAATCTTGAAGGATCATTCATCACTTAACTGTCTGACTTACATTCCTGCCATTAATTTTTGGGGTGCTGGCAGGCAGTCCAGCCTTTATGACAGAACCTCAGTGCTCCTCCCAGTTACACGTAATTGAGAGAGCATATTTTTGGGCTGAGGATAGATGAGAATGCTGAATTCATTCTTTTCCAAATGGAAAAGACATGGTGCCAATAGGCTAGGCCACTGTGTTTGAATCAGAGCCTCACTGTATGATTTCTCTTTACAAAGGTCTCTTTCTACCGAGGGGCAGTTCCAGACAGCATCCCTGAAGATGCCAGCAGGAGGAGAAAAGGTCCAGACTCCCTCTGGCTTGCTACTCTGCCCATCAAACTGCCTGTGAGTTGTCTCCTACAGAAAAATTAATCTAGATGGTGTAAGAGCATGGCATTCCTGCTCAGCTAATTTTGTTTTCCTCCATGAGAAGGCACGCAGTGAATGAGCACAAGAAATAGCTGCCCAGCTGTGTCATGGTGGAGATTTTACACTCCCTGTGTGCGAGCTCTTCTGAAACCAAAATGTGAAGAGCTGGGAGTGATCTCCACCTCTCCTGCTCATCTTGCCTGTCAAGCACAGGCTTGTTGAATGGGTGGTCAGAGAGTCAGCAAGGGTGGATCCTTTGAAAAAATGAGAATGTAGTATGCAAGGAAGCTCACTGTAATTAAGGAAAGCATCTGTTTTGTTTATAAATTTCTTTGTCACACAGCTCATGCAGCAGGAAAAAAGAAGACAATAGGATGAGGTAGTTATGCTGGATTTGAACATTGAATGTAGGTATTCTGGTGTGAGCTTTAAAGGCTAGGCTGTATGTTACAGTGAGAAATGCAGTTTTTGCTTAGGGAATTTCAGTGACATTTGAGAAGCGTGAAACAATAAATACCTTGGTAGGCTGAATACTTTCCTTCCGATCACGTGTGATGATCTCACATCCCTTTCTGACACATACAACCTCAGCTACAAACCTAGACTAAGTGCTCTCTTACTGCTGAGGCAAATACGCTTCAGGGATGTGGCTTATTTTAAACTGCACTGTAAATGCAGGAAAGGAAATTTCCCATGCAAGCTATGACTGTGAGCACTACAATTCAATAATTTCCTGAGGCAGTGAGCATTGCTGGTCACTGCCAGTGTGAGTCCTGCTTGCTTCCTACAGCCTGACCCTTCAGCCCCAAGAACTTCCTTTCTCCCCAGCAGAAGGAAGGAGATTTCACTGTGGAGACTGAGTGGCTGGACGCTGTCCTCTATGAAAATAGATGGTAGAGGAAAGAATGTTCTTTCTCTCTCTTCTTTCTGACACAGCAACTGAAACCCCGCTGGGATGAGAACCCCTGTTCCCTACGTGGCTTCTCCTTCCCTCCCTTGAACTTGGGCAGTGCTGAGACTGGGTACCTGACGCAGGCAAACCTGCTGAACATTGCCAGGCGCGTGGGAGCTGACTGGCAGAGCATCGGCCTCAACCTGGGCCTGACCTACCAGCAGATTGAGCGCATAGGATACAATAACAGGTGAGATGGGACACAGTAACCAACAGTGGTGCATTACATCTGTCTCTCCATTTATCTGCAGTGTAATAGCATAAATCAGTGCTTGGCTGGTTGGAAGTTCTTCCACTGTAATTGTTTCACTGGATTAAAGATGGGTTGACTAATGGGTCTTCTGAAAGTAATACCTTTTATAATGGGAAACTGATTCTTTTCTCTTGCCATTTTAAAATAAAGCTTTTTTTGTTTGAAAAACAAAATTGGGAAATAACAAACCTGATGAGCTTTGTAGTTCAGCTGAGTTGCATTCCTCTTTTGTTCTATGATCGGATTCCTGGCCAGACTCCATCTCTTACAAAGAGAAATGATCTATGGCTTTAATTGTGAATATCATCGTTATTCAAAAAGAGCTTGTGGTACATCATGGGACATGCACCCTGACCAAAAAGCCAAAGCAGTAGAAGAGAATTAGACTTGTTATGATCAAACTAATGTTCCTGTGAGGAAATTATATTCAAAAGCAAAATACCTTAATTTGATACTTCCATTAGGAAAACATTTTATAGAGAAATGTTCATGCAGGAACTGCAACTCCCCTATGCTGGGTGGGGAAGAGGCAGGCCCACTGAGTGCTTTGTGTGTCTGGATGGCTTCTTTAAGGCTCTAGCTGGGGCTGGGACTTCGGTAAGGTCTCTTTGGTTTGCTACTCAGGAGAGCGTGTTGGTTACTTCTGTCCTTCCTCCTTTCTTCAGAGAGGACCTCAATAAGCAGATCCTGGACATGCTTTTCTCGTGGGCTCAGCAGAACTCAGAGGATCCTGACTGTGTGAGCAAGCTGATTACAGCCATGAAGGAGAGTGGCCGCCAGGACATTGCTGATGAGATTGAAGCCATCATTGAGCTGGGACGGAAGAAATACAGCGAGTCCATCCGCCGGGTAGGCCTGGAGCAGGAGAGCAGCACTGAGGACTCTGCAATAGCTATGATGTAGCACCTAGCAGAGAAAAATGGGGTTTGTATGGGACCCCTCTGTGTACCCAGAGTGACAGTGCCTGGGGGCTGCTCCCTTCTCAAGAGCCAGTGTCTTCCTGAGGAGCTGGGCATTGATTCTCTTGGGTCTGTACTCACATACCACTTCTGCCAGTCCCAGGAAGTTTAGAGTGCAGTTATGAACCGATTTTCTACTTCTACTTCATGACCTTGAGCTTTAGCTTTCAGAAATGTGGAGAAATTTAGAGACTGAAATGTCTGTCTGTCAGCTGAGTAGTGGCTTAAGTAGTGTTTGATGAATTAATACTCATGTTACATGTGTTCATGTATAACTTATTCCTGAAACTGGAAACACTGCTGGAAGCACTGGGTGTGATGTGGTGGGGACTGTTCAGCCATTTCTGTTAATGATGTGTTCTGCTCACATGAAAATGTGAACCGTATTCCTCATGAAAATGTTTTATATTTTTTTCAAAATCTCTTCCAGTTTTCTTAAGTCCAAAAAAAACCTAAGTATTTGTGGGGAAGAAAGAAGAAACTGATTTCTAGAAAAACTGCTCTTTTTTTTTTTGTTTTGCTCCAAAAGCTATCATGAAACAAATAGCCTGCTGCACTTGCAAGCACATTTTTAGATAACACCTACATACTGCTGATCTTTGACAAAGTTCCAGTTATAGTTCATTAAAAAAAAAAAACAAACGTAAAAATACATGAACTGTTCTGGGAGAGACTCTGATTTAAGGGAAATTAAGCTTTCCATTGCAGTTTCCAAAGGGTAGTCCTCACATCCTCCCAGTGAAATGTGACTGTGTAGTAGTGAATGTGGGACCTCTCCTGAAGTTTGGTGAAAAGCATGACTTAAATTTGCATTTTAAAAACTGGTCTGACCAGCTGTGAAATAAGGCACTGTTGTGGGTTTGGCAGGAACCATGCTGAGCTAACTTCTCGGTTTTTCAGCCTGAATATCTTGTATAAGGCTGGAAGCATTTACTGCTTTTTAGCTGCTCAGTGATTTATTACTGAGGTACCCTTCTCTTCTTGGTCCTCATCTCATAATGGCCCTCAGTTAATGACCCACTAATGACAGTGGAAAATCACATGCAAGCTTTTTGAAAGATTACTGTCATTTAAGTAAATTCAAGTCTTTCAAGACAGGTTTGAATTCAGCATTACTCTCTAAACATTACTTAAATGGCTGTTCTTAGTGTGAAAAAACAAAAGTGTGTTTAAATGTGCCAGGTTGCACCACCCAAAGTTAACGTGCAGTTGCAGGTTGGATAAATCCAGGCATTTTCTTCTCCTTGTGAAGAATCATCAGTGGCTTCCCTGATGCTGCTTCAGACCTACCATCAGTATTATTGAAAGAGAGATGTAAAATCATTCTGCTTTTTCTCTCATTTCAGGCTGTTCTAACATCTCAGGCAACAGAGTGCTGACTGTCCAGTCCAGAGCACTGGACAACAGTTTGCAGATTTCAGTTGTAACTCTAGGCCTAGCCCAAGTCTCATGTTGGGTTCAAGTCAGCAGTGCTCCTTTGAATGTACATTTTCTCTTGTATTCTGTGTCATATGTTATTGTTTGTAATTTTCATGGATACCAACAAGGTATTTGTTCTTTACTCCAGTTTTGGAGAGATGCATTTGAGCATATTGCTCTTACTGGGAATAAAATCAGCACTTAACTGTTTCACAGCATGGTCTGCAATTCAGTGGATGCCTTGAGTTAGATGGAGACTGGTCCCTTTAAACCTGCTGGCAGGTCACAGGTGAGCTTGGCTGTGCTGTGCAGAAATGGGAGGAGAGCTCCTGTTTGGATACTGCGGATTGCAGAGCACAGGACAGACTGCAGCTGAGTTCATGGTGTCCCTGGAGGGTGGCTTTGCTGCAGTGGGGCTATGCCAGGAAACAACCTTCAGGGAATGAGCTGAGCTCAGGTGGAGCAGGTCTAGGGAGCAACAAGGCTAATCTAGAAGGGACAGTGTGAGGGGTAAGCCTGTCCTCTGGTGAAGGTGTAGGAGAAGCACAAGGTAGCGTCCACAGCCACAGCATGACGAAGCTTGGCTGCACTTAGCTTTCCATCTGTGATAGTCAGGCCAAAGCTGAGTTAGGCAATACTGAAATAAAGGATAGGTAGGCTGGACTCTGTGGAGGACTCATCCAGGCATCAGCAGAGCTACAGCTCTTCCAGGAAACAGCTTGGTGCCAAGAGAGAGGAAGGTCAGTGCCAGATGTTCAGATTACTCTCATAATGGGCTGCAGCCAGGCCAGGTGACAGCAGATACAAAACCCTAGACAGTTTAATCAGTAGAAGAGCTCTTCAGGATTTGGGCTGGAAACTTAAGGAAAGGTAGGTATTATACCCCAGACAAGGATTGTTATCTCCAGTCTTTCCCTGCTGAGTCACAGCCACTGGGCTGGGCCTCCTTGCATGCATCTGGCTTTTTCCTTGAAGTGACACCAAAGCAAGCACCGAGCTGAGGACACCGAGGTGCTGGCGGGAAATCAGAGCAACTGTTCAACTGCTCTTTCCTCAGCTGACTTGGCAGCAAATATTTGAGCTGGATGAGAGTCAGTGGAAAACACTATTTTGAGGTGTGTTATCTTTATCAATAATCTCTTTGAGGCACAATAATTCTTTCATAAGCCTATAGTTGCTATGGCTGATAACAGTTGCATTAGATGATTGATTGAAACAGCAAAAGAAATAACTAACCTGGCATTTATGTTTTGAATCAAAATATGGCATTCTTTTCTAACTCCTGTTATGCATTCATCACATACTGGAGTAGTATCTTTCTCTTTCCAGCTATCTGGCTTTTCCTGATGCCTAATATGCACCTTACAGTGTCTCACACATAATCTGGCAGATTTTATGGTTTTTATGGTGCATGATCCCAATGTATCCAAAATTCTCCTAAATAAATTTTTACCAGGAAAAGCCTACTTACAAATTTTTTTTAAAACTAAAGCAAGAAATTGCTTGGGAGTAGGAACATTTTTTCTCTTTTATTTTTTTCTGTAACATTTATAGCTCTTTAACTCTCATAGTTAAACCCTTTTCTACTTCATAAACTTGCAGATCTCCAACAAAATGACCTGGGTATTTCCCACATACCACTTCAAGTTTCTTCCAACTATGACAGCCCTCTAGCTGCCAGGACAGATCCAGCTAAGATGCTCCTACAGATATTAATAAAAAAAAACAAAACAAAAAAGCTGAGAAATGAAAGCCCAGGCAAAGCTCAAATCTGTTTATTAATTCCATAAAAAATACAAGGGAAAGCCTGATTATGTTCTGCAGGGGGTTAAACTGTTTACACAGTCCTGTCAGTAAAATGCTGTATAATTCCCAGTAAAAGACCTGACTGAAATACGAAATTGAGAGTGAGCCCAGAGGGGCTGTGTTCAGTTTCTCTGTATACTGTGGGCAGGCAGCAACACTGTAAAAGTCAGCACATCCATAGGATTGCACTGATAAGGGACAGGAGATCCCTGAGGACTGGATGGTGCAGCCATGAACCTCCTGAGCTTGATGCCAAAACTGAAAGAGCGTTAGAAGACCAGTTTGTAAGATTTCCTGCTGCTTGGTGTAGGAACCTGGCCGAGGTCTGGTTGGCTCCCACCTCGGGACCATGTCAGTCAAGAGTAATGGTGATGATAAAACAAAAGGACGGGCACGATGGAGTAACCTGAAACATGAGGGTAAATGAGGGTAAAACAACAAATGAGGTAATCTGACCAGCAAGTGTAGGGTGAACTCCAAAGGCCAGGGCCAAGGTAAGCACAAATATATGTATTTATATATAAAGTATATAAGGGGTAGGTTTGGGGTGGAATCTGAGGGTAAAGGTCCAATAAGAAACAATGATTAGGAATATGCAGAACAACGTGACACTCCAAAACCAATCAGAGGAAAGAACTGGGGAACTTTCTAGAACCACAATCTTATAAAGAGAGAACATGCCACTTTCCCACGGGGTTAAGCTGGGAGGGTACTGCTCACCCTAACTTTAACACTGGCCTACAGACAAGACTCCTGTGGTTTTAGATTGATATTTATGGTCTCATTGGCTCCAACAGCTTCAGACATGCTTATGTTTATACTTGACAGTGTGATATGGCTGTTTTTTCAAAAGGGAAAGAAAATCTGATGGCCCTTAAATTCCCTGTTTTCCTACCAAGGGAGAATCACCCCATATTTTCAGCCTTTAACACAAGAGTGGCTTTCACTGCTTCTCTTGAAAGGGAGTGGGACTGGCTTTCAGTCACTGGTGCATCAAAACCCCAGCCCAGGGCTGTGTCAAAGTGAGCCCACCATGCTTATCAGTTGGTATTGTTAAAATGAAGAAAACAGTGTTTTCTGCAACTGTGTATTCATTTCCTGAACTCCACAGAAATAAACTGTGTGTCCTTAAAGCACCATTTTGCTCTAAATCTGTCTTTAAAATCTGTGAGGAGAGTTTGACCCTTGTTCCAGTTTCCATCTACCTTGAAAGAATTTGGTGTCTGGCAAATATAGAAACTAGGCAGGCAAAATGACCATGCCCTTATTCTTCCTGTCTCACAGTAGATCTGTAGGTTGAACCCATCCAGAAGGATGTTGGGGAGCTGGAGCTGAGATCCTTCTGCTTGGTTTGCTCACTGAACACCAGTGCAGTTCTTACCTTTTCCAGACAGGAGATGGTACAACAGGAAAATGTGCAAGGGGCAGGAGGGATGCTCAGAGATGAGTCCTACAGAGCATTTTAAACTCTTCTCTTATAGCAAAGTATTGCATCTCCTGGGAAAGGATGAAGACTGTGAATACATGGTTGCCATCTACTGTATCTCAGCTAGGTGGCACCAAATGAAATAGTCCAGTATCACCCTGCAAATCAGCAACAGTGATTTTTTTTCTCCCCCCTATGCATAGTTCTAATGCTGACTCTACTGTGGGATGTTTGACGCCAAAACATAAATGTTATATTCAGAAAGTGATTGATTAAATTGGAGGGGAAACAAATCCTCTAAAAAGCAAACGAAAACAGAAAAGCTGAATGTGTTCCTATGTGGAAGGAGGAGGAAATTTGGGGCTGCCTTTCTCAGGCAAGAGTTGGATCTGACAGCAGCAACAGAACATGTAGAGAAACGAAGCAGGCAGAGGAAGTCAATCAGACATCTTCACTTGCTTTCTCTAGAAAAGCAAGATGGTTGCAAATTTTGTTTCTGCTGGAGCCCTGTGGATAAGAGGAGACCGCACTTGCAAGGGTCAGGGGAGGCAGCTGTTGCTCAAACCTCCTCAGAGCCATGTGGCTGAGCTTCACTCCTGGACTGAGAATTCCAGTGGTGACCCAAAACAAACCAGCTAGCATTGCTCAAAGGGGGAGACAGGATTTCTACTCTGGACATGTCAAGCTTGAAAACATCTTCTCTGCCCTGTTTTCAATGCATCTCAGGCTGAGTACACAAAGTGCCACATGCTGGGTCACCTGGTAGAGCCACATCTTGAGGCTGTGTGACCCTGTGTGGTCATCAGCTGCTGGGTCACAGGAGGCCAGGGAGGATAGGCTGGGCACTACCCAGAACAGCCTGGTCAGTTGGAAGGTGTTCCTGCCCATGGCAGGTGAGTTGGACATTTGAAGTCCCTTCCAATCCAAACCACTGTGTGATTCCATGAATCTGGGCAGGTTTGATTAAGCTAACAAGACATGAGAGCTTAAGGGATGCTGTCTGCAGACATTCAGTAACCTGGTAAAACAGTGAGATAATATTTGTTATCTCTTAGCCGCCAAGTTGTCCCAAGTTTTCATGCTTCTACAACCCTGCCAGCCCTCTGCTTGAAGCAGCAAGGGTAAAGTTTGGAATTTCTTAAAGACCCCTCAAATAGCTTAAGAAATTATTTGAGTTTTCCATCCTAATGCAGGAAATCTTTTTCCTGACCAAAAGAGACACCAGGGTGTGGCAGGCCCACCTGTGGCAGCAGTAAGAACTTAAAGCTTTGGGTATGAACAGGATCACACAGTGATCTGAGTAACCCGAGATGTGTCCCAGCCACACTATCTCTGCCAGGTTTCTGCCACAGGCCAGATCTGATCTTCTGATGGTGTTTAGCATCAGCAGGTTCAGAAACGTCATATCTGCACTTCCAGAAGTAAGTGGGACTTGTGCAGGGAATGACTGCAGCCCTGTGGAGTCACCCATCTCTCCCTATCGTGTGAAGAAGAGACCTGGCTGATGAGCCTGGCTGGTTAGGATTCTAATTCTGCTTTGTTGGCTGATGCAGAGAAGCTTTAGATTACAGTGAGAAGTAGGACAGGGAAGCTGGATGGAGAGGTAGTAACAGGATAGCCAGGGGAGGATATGAACTTAGGTATGAATCTTCACCTTACTGCTTCTTCAGCCATATCCTTGGAAGATTTTACTTTCTCTGGAAGCAGCAATGGTTCAGGACAAATGTTTTTGGGTTTTTTCCCTCCAGGTTGGAGAAGAATGGAAATCCTTATGATTCTTAGCATCTTCCCAAGGCCAGAGCTGAGAACAAACATGGCTTGTAATATTGATTGTAGATGCTCTCTCTCAACATTGCAAATTTCTGTCTCCTGGTGTCTGCACAGCCTTCATGTGTTGCAGGAGCATCAGGCTGAGTGACAGTCTTGCTGAGGCTTTCATCCTGGGGCACTGAAAGAAGAAAGAAAATTCAGTGTCTCCCCCTCAAAAATCCCCATAACAGATGATTGGGTGAGGCTTTCATCCTGATGCATTGAAAAGAGCAAGAACACATGGTGTCTCCCCCTCAAAAGTCCCTTACAAGACATGATTTCTTTGCAGTCTGGGCAGAGTAAAGAAAATCCTGCTGCTTAAACAGGCTATTTTGTGACAACTGCTGTGCACGAATGATGGCTGGAAGGCAGAGACAGTCACAAATGGATCCATCAGCTCTTTGGGGTCCTAAAATAACATGGCCCTGGAGGAGCTGGCTGCAGCTCTTGGTGAGGCGGCAAGCCTGGGAGCTGTTACTCACCCTGAGGTCCAGCTGTTTCACCCGTGGTGGGGTGACAGTGTCCTCAGCATCCACTTCATCCTCCATCCTGGCAGCATGGAGCCACTTCACTCAAAGTGCATTTTTTGGCACCCATCTGCACTCTTGGGCCATACATGCAAGGGAAAAGAGGGGGAAAGAGGGGAAAAGAGTGATCAGTGCCCCATAAATCTGACGCCACCTCTGCATGGGGACAGATGCATATGGTGGGATGCTGTTGGTTGTGTTCTCCCTGGGCTGAAGGGGAACACCCTGCTGAAAGGCTCCCAGGGCAATAGGTGGCTGCAGCTGTGGGCTCCCTGCCAGCAGCTGTGCCCAGAGTGGGATCTGGAGGCTGATCTCACAGCCAAGACAGCGCCATTCATCGGCACTCAATAAACAAAAGTGCCTCGCTGTTTTATCCAGGAGATAAGCATGGAGGGCATGAGATTGCTTTCCCTTGTGTTGTCTGTGCTGAGCGTGGGAGCCTGTGTTGGCTGCCAAAGGAGCTGAGGCACTGCTGCTGTGGCACATGCTGTGGACAGGCAGGGAACAGAGCTGCTGGGTGTCAGCTGGAGCCTCACAGGTACGGAGCACTGTGAGATGCTGGTGCTCACTGGAGGTCGCCAGCCCTGCAGGACACGTTGCAGGAGCTGGGCCACTGTTTAAGCCAGGTCATGACATGTTACTCATTAGAATGCCAGGGTCAACCCAGCTGCTTTAAAAGTCACTTAAAAAAAGAAGAAAATTCTACTTTATATTTTTTTTTAACATGCACTTGTATGCTTTGAGCATCAAGGACTTTATTCCCACTAATTGTTCAGCATTTGAATCAAATAGCTACTAAGAAGATGTCTGCAGCCTCTCTTCAAGGAGTAATGGGCAGAGAGGACAGATAGACCACATACACTGGGTTCACTGGTGGTCTTGCAGCTTGAGCTTTTGGAGACAACAGAGCCAGGTTTGGGGTTAAGCTGTCCCCTTCTTGCACTCTCCAGCTGATCTACATCCTCTCTCACTTCTGTAATGTCAAGTGCCTGCACCAAAAATGAAACCAGACCTGCTGGGTCAGTGGTTTCTGGGTGCTTCCTGCCATCCAAGCCGATGGCCAGCTGTGAATCTGTTCATTTTACTCATTCTGTTTGACTATACCCTGGATGCCTCCCCTGACACCTCTGCGCTGTTACCTTTGGCAACGCATCCTGTGGTCTCAGTGGAGAACAAGATCAGGCTTGGCTGGGATTGATTTTTCCAGAAAACGATGTTGACTGGTGCTAATTACATTACTGCCTCTTCAATATTTATCAGTTAAATTGCCTACCAGTGCTCTGAGAATCATGTCCAGAATGGCCACCAGGCCAAGGGAACAGTGACAAAGCTTGCCCAATTTTACTTTTTTAATTGTTGGTTTAATAACCACACTCACCAGGCACTTGGGGATTTTACCAGCAGCCCACAATTTATTAAAACAGAAAACAATACAAATGGGGAAGGAAACTGAAAAGGGAGACCTCGTGAAAGCCTCTTTTTTTGCAGCAGGCTCAACTTGATCCATGTCCTTGTAGGGCTGAACCAGCCAACAGGTGGGTTGAAAGCAGTGGGCTGAAAGCAGTGCAGGATTTTGGGACTCTCACAGGACAAGCTTTGTGACAAGCACAGACCTGGTATAATGCCCCGGCGTGCACCATGATCACAACAATGTAGCCTTGTACAGGAAGGAGATCCTGAGCTGTGCTCTTCACCTTGTATCAGACACAGACAGTGCTGCTTTTGAAGCTCCATTTTGTACCAAACAGTTTTAAATCTCTTTTGTGTCTGTCAGGAGAAAAAATTTATGTCTGAAAGCAGAGGAAACCTTGACAACCTGGCACTCACTGAATGCGAACTTTCTTCCTTTGCCTTCCTTTTTTATCCCCTCTCTTAAATGCTGCCGGAAGAAACAGGCCCTTTGTGCCATGCAGGTTACAAAGAGCAGTTGTTCTTACTGAAAATAAAAATGTGTGATTGCAATCCTCCTGGGACACAGCACAAAGATGGACAGAGTTAACCTCTTCTTTGCCAGGGGATGGTAATGTACGGCCAGCACATCTACGCTGTGATAAACAGTAACATCTACACCTCAAACCACACTGAATTCAGGTCAGCTTTTGACTGAGAGGGTACAGCACAGTGAAACCCACTGATGCCTTCACAAAACAGGACAGAGTGGGGATACACCACCACCTAGGAAAGGGGTGGGAAGCAGTTTTGCAGCTGGGGAGTGAAAAGACCACAACTCTCCCACACTGTTTCGCTGTTCCCCAAACTGGGAATTCCCACAGCAGTGCCCACCACAGCAGCCTGCCTGCAACCCAGGCCTTGCTCTCTGTTTTCCCAAGGACATGGTGGAGATAAGACTGTGGGGTTGGATAGACTATTCTGGCATCTCCCTGCCCACTGCTCTTGAATTTTTCTCTTGTGCTTATCCAATATACACCCATAAAATGGCCACAGTGCACTGGTCTCCTTCCTTGGTCAGGCATCACTCTTCTGGAGGGAGCTTTCCACCTCCAGTGCTGTATCTTCTCATGCTGTGCTCAGCCCAGGTTGAAAAGTGCATGAGAAAAGCTGGTCCCCCCTTACACCTATATCCAACTCATTAGCATTAGCTTCTGATGCTTTGCTGGCCTCTGGTTTACATCTTCTTCTCACCTCGGGTTCCAGATCCCTGACTGTGGTAACAAGCTCCTCTTGTCTTCAGATGTGGTGTGTGAACAACTGTGATGTTTCTGGGGTGTTCATTGCGACTCCATATAATTGTCACTTCTCCCGTGTACACAATGTCCTCATTAGCCCTACATGCTCCTGGGAGCATCCTTGTAGGCACTCTTTTCTAGTCGCCTCCGATTCATTGCACAGGATAACTGTGCTTTGATGCTCTGCCAGCTTCCACGAGCCCTTGGTACAGAGCTGGTAATCCCACACTCACCTAGGGCCTGGTGAATGTGAGCAGTGAGGGAGGCTCTTAAAGATGTATTCCCCCTGGAGATCTTTCCCCCTTTTCCTGGTGGATGCTACAGAATCACAAAATGGTTTGGGTTAGAAGGAACCTTAATCTGATTCTAACCTCCTCTGGTGGACACCTTCCACTAGACCAGGTTACTCAGAGCCCCATCCAGCCTGGCCTCGAATACTGATGGGGATGGGGCATCCACACCTTCTCTGGGCAACTTGTTCCAGTGCCTCACCACCCTCACCACAAAGAACTTGGTCATCCCAAGAGGCACAGAGATCTGTTTAGCTGCTGCTGTCCTCCTCGTCTTCATGCTTAATTTCCAAGGCCTGATGAAACGACCTCTGTGGATGTTTTGTCCCAGCAAGGACTTAGGTCACATAATGCTCCTGAGAACTCCAGGTCCACAGTGGAGCCTGCTAACCCCAAAAATCAATGCCTGCCAGTGTCATGGTGGCTTTCATGAGGGGTAGCAGGAAGCACAGCATGGTGACCCGAATGGCCTGGGTGGTATCCTGAAGGGAATGACAGACTCACAGAACATGTTGAGTTGGAAGGGACCCACAAGGATCATCCAGTCCAAATCCCGTCCTTGCACAGAACATCCCCTGGATGCACACCCTGCGCCCAAGAGCATTCTCCAAACACTTCTTGAGCTCTGTCAGGCTGGTGCTGTGACCGCTTCCTTGGGGAGCCCATTCCAGTGCCCAGCCACCTTTTTCTAATGCCCAGCCTACACCTGCCCTGGCACAACTTCAGGCCGTTCCCTCGGGCACAGATGACAGAGGCATTATTTCTCCCCCGCTGTCGCTCAGCCCGTGTCCTGCCGTGTGCCGCCTCGCAAGATGGCTGTGGGCGGGGGCCGGGGCTGCTCGGGCACGGCGGGGCAGTCCCGGCAGCGGCGCCCGGCCGGGGGAGGCGGCGGCGATCCCCGGGCGCCCCGGGCCGCGTTGCCATGGGGACGCGCGGCCGCCCCGGCGGGGAGGGACAGGCGGCGGCGGCGGTTCCTGCGCCGAACGCGGCCGGAGGGGGCAGAGCTGAGCCGGGCCGGGCCGCGCCGCGCCAGGAGCTCCGCACCCCGCGCCGCACCGTCCCCGGCCCCGGCGGGAGCCGCCGCCGCCGCCGCCCGGTAAGTGTGGGCACGGCCCTTCCCAAGCCCTCCGGAGGCGCCGCCGGGGGTCCCGACACCCCTCCTGCCGCCGGGATGCAGCTCTTTTACCCCGGCCTGGCTCCCGCTGCACCGGCCCCGCCGCCGCTTACCCCGGCCCCTCATCGCAGGGGTGTGCCGGCCGCCCTTCCTGCGCCCTCCGGCCCTGGAGGGCCGTCTCCTTGCTCCGGGGGGCTGCGGACTTCCCCATGTACCCCCTTCCCGGAGCTGCAGGCTCCCCTTGCCCGCCGCCTCTTCCCCCTCCTCACCCTGGGCGTTTTAAGTCTTCCCAGCCCCTCCCCTCCTCCCCGGGCTGGGTCCCTCTGCCTGCGGGGGGTGCCCGGGGCTGATCCCCCCCGCTTGCCGTGGTGCGGGGCTTGCCCTTGCCGGGCACGGGGGCTGCAGCCGCGGCGCGCCTTCCTCTCCCCTGCCCGCGACAGCCAAATTGCGGGTGACACGTGTGCGGCTCCACCGAGCCCTTTAGTGCCCCGGAGCTGCAGCTTCTTATATTGAAAGCGATTTCCGAGTTTCTCCGGGCTTCTGATTTCTGGGGCTTCGCAGGACTCCCTGACCGCGCCGGTCGCAGCGCAGGTCCTGCATCTAAGCCCCTCTGAGCTCCTTCCAGACTCTCCTAAGCCAGATCCCTGCCTCTTTGAGGTAGGTCAAGGTTATTGTGCTCTTCGTGCAGTGGATGGGGAAAGTGGAAATGTAGACAGACTGTGGGATTTCCTCAAGGTCACCCTGGGAATTGGACCCCAAGCATCCTCCCTCTTGCTGCACCCTCTGCAGCTGCTGTGTGAGGATGAAGTTGTGGAAATCGGATTTTCCAGTGCCCCAGCCTCTTTCCTGCGAGACTTCTCAGCTTTTAGTTTATATACCTTGCCAGGTGTCAGGGCAGGATCCCAGCTATATTTATTTGGCTTAATGTCTTTTAGCTATTAGATGTTTACAGTTAAATAGTGAGTGTTTTTACCATAGTATGTTAATTTCTGAGAGTCTCACTGCTGTTAGGATCTTTGTGGTGCTGCTGCTGCTGTTGGGATAGTATCTACAGTGATTTTGGCCACTGCAAGTAACTGTGGCTTTGCTTCTCAAGAACTCACTTCTTGGCAGTGCCAAGCAAAAAGGCAGCTGAACTAGAGTGGTACTGATAAGGATGTGTCGTGCGGGACTTTGGTGGTGGTTGTCTTCTTGTCCTCTACTTCTGTTTTCTTTGCAGGCTGTAATAAAAAAAGGAGTAGGCAAGGTTTAATAGGAGGAGTTCCTCTAACCTCTTCCTCAGAAAATAAACACCAGGATTTAATGAGGGTTTACCTCTTTGAATGTCTTGCCTGTATGATTTTTAACTGCGTGCTACTACTTGTAGTTGTTCATACAGGTGCAGTTTTTCTCCTGGTGCTGTGCCCTTGGGCTCATCTGTTCACCAAGTGAGTGCCTGGCGTAGTAAACAGCGTTATGTTTTGAGGGTGGTGGCGATCTCTGGCACTGATGGATGGCTGAGATGGAAAAGGGATCTGTGTCATAAAGTGGAGCCCTGCTCTGCTCTGAAGGACAAGTCTGCAGTCCTGTTTGGTGCCCAGCAATCTTGTTAATGTCTTACTAGGATGCCAGAGCCGTTGAGCATCTTCCTGCTGCCGTTTTAGGAAGGGGTACTGTGCTGTATTAAGTTACTAAAAGGCTGAAATCACTGACAGTCTGTGAAGGCCATTTGCTCCCTTTTTCCTGCCAAGATTTAAATTAGCGGGCAAGATGGGGGAAATACCTATCTGTCTGGCCAAGGTGACAGCAGCATGTCAATGTGGAGCAGCCCCCTGCTCACTTGTGCGTCATGTTTTGTCTTGTAGGTCTCTGGCAGAGCAGAGGTGTAATCGAGAGAAGGGATGGAGGCACAGTGACTGTTGGTTGGTGTGCCTTGGAACCTGGGAGCCATAGGATTTGGAGCTGTGCTCTGATACGGGAAATTTGGGGAAAGTCTTGCTTAGAAGCTGCAAGCATTTCATGTGCCTATACAGCTGTTCTTGCATAACTGTTGTCATCCTGAGAATTGTGAAATAGTAGGAGGGAGAAATTTCCCAGAGTAGGGCAGCTGTGTTTCCAGGTGAGTAAATGTTGTGCTGTGTTTAGCTAGGGTAAAATCTGTGTGTAAAGCCAACATCCCTGACCAAGGGCTTAATTCTGCAGATTCCTGGGAGAACAGCTTTTCCTTGAAGGTTAAAGCCCAATCTAGGGAACATTATTGTTGCAGGGTGTGTAATGACCATGCAAGGCTGTGAAAATAGTTAAATATCTTTGGCACTTCTTGAGGAATACACCCAGTGTTGATAGCTGGGTGTGCAGCTGCAGTGTGAATTACAGGCTGTGCCCTGAGATGGGGGAAATGTCAGGAGCCCCAGGAAAGGGGCTGTGACCTGGTGCTGACCCTTTGGTCATCCTGTGCAGCAAAAGGCACAGGGATCCAGCAGGAGCTGATGACTCAGCAGGATGACCCCAGACTGTCTGGGTGCACAAACTGTAAGAATATAAAAGCCCAGGAATACTTTTGTTAGGGGTTGGTCAGAGGCATCAGGTCAAGCTGTTTTTGTGTCACTGCACTATGATTAAATTACTTAGAGGATCCAGACATCTGAGACTGCTGTGGGAAACCCAGGGCTGAGCCAGTAAGGAAACCCTGCCTGACTGTGACTGTGGGATGTGCAGGGAGCCAAAAGGGCCACCCAAGGGTTCGCTGCAGCCATCTGCTGTGAAGGGACTTTGGTCGCAGTAGTGAAAGTCTTGCAGTGGGGGGAGTGTCACTGACAAAGTGGCTCCTGGGTGGTCAGACAGGAAAGTTTCCTTAACACACTCTGGGTTTTATCTGAATAATCTGCAGCCAGGAGGCTGTAAGATGGGTGACTGATGAGTTGTTCCTTCTTCCTCAGCAAGGAATACCTGGGTGTGGAGAAAGTATGCATGGTCTCCATCTTCAAAGGGTCAGGCCTTGGGTTTGCTGCTGGGCTGGCAGTTACTTGTTTTAGAGATGTTGGCAAGCCTCTGGACTCTCACCCCACTGTGAAAATAAAAGCTCCTGGAGGGTAATTGCCAGATTCACGGTAGCTACTGGAAGGTGGGATGACCTCGTGAAGTCCGAGGGATGAAAGGGGTGTGCAGTGGGAAGAAAAGTTTAGCAGCATTGGCCATAACTGGAGAGGGACTCGTGTCCCTGCTGCTGACTAGCAGCAGGTCTGCCTTGTTCCACATGATGCTTGCTTTTGTCACTTGATCCCTGTCACTTAACCCTGCATGTGCTTTGCAGTCAGGGAGCTGCAAATCTTTTGCACTCCCAACTTTCCAGTGCCATCAAGATGTCTTGCACAGGGTGTATCTCTTAATGGGCTGGGTTTATCTGCCTTAAATCATATTGTGCTGTCAGAATGACATAAAAGAGATTTGAACTAGGCCCCAAGGGGAAAAGAAAAGAGTTAGAAAAATGCAGTATGTTTGTTCCATTGTTGAGAGAGCCTGGGCTGGGGAGATAATGTGTAACCAAACCAGATTTGGAATGGCTGGGACAAATGATCCCGAGTGCTGCAGTTAATGTGTGTTAAGAAAGGATGCTAGTGCCCTGTGAAGGGAGTTTCTGCAGTTTCCCCTTTTCTAGGCCTTTCAGAACAGAGGTTAATTTCTTCCTAAGCCTGCCTTTTTCTGGGCCTTGCCTTTTCAAAGCGTCTTTTTCCCCTGTTGTTTTGTTGTGGGTTTGTTTTGGTTTTTTGTTTAGTTTTTTGCTTTGTTTCTTTGTTTTTCCCTAGAATGAAATTTCTACACTGCTGATGGTCCCTTCAGTGGTGTCCCAGTGGCCCGTCAGTGGTGTCCCAGAGCTGAGCATCTTTACCCTTTACTGGAGTAAGTTGATACAGTTCTGGCAGACAGTGGAGCAAATTTAGTTTGCACCAGCTGAGTTTGAGCTTCAAACTCATCATCGAGTGGGAGCTCTCGAGCAACAGGAAGAGTCTGGTCCCACAGCCTGTTTAGCCTGCCACTTACAAGTTTGTTAATGTCCTGTTAGGCTTCCAGCTGGACATGTCTTTCTCCCAGCTGCCTCTGCTCTCCTGTTAAAATCTGCAATACTGTATAGGATAAATGTCTGTACTGCTCCTTCTACAACAACACTGCAGAATAGAGAAGAATCTGCCTGTGCACAGCATTATGTCTTCTTCTACTGCAGGTATATAAGGACTGGTAATTATTCCTTTTACATCCATGATGCATTCTCCTAAATCCTTAACTGTGTTTTCAGGAAATGCAATAGCCTGCTTTAATGCCCATGATTGCATATTCAGACTCTCTTAGAAGTGACCAAACATCTGCACTACTACAGTCTGGGAGAGATGGAATTGTCAATTACTTATAATGGCAAATGAGTTAGAGATGCTCCCTCATGTAGGCCGTGCATTGTTTTCATTTGTTACTCTTGAACATGTTTAACACCATGTTTGTGTTCCATGGTGCATTCCTCATAAATGACTGCATGCACTCCAGCCTTGCTGGAGACAGTTGACAGTGAGACAGCAGGGATGTGACTGCAAGTGCCTATTCTCTGCCAGAGAGGTGTCTGAGGTCTAACAGGGCAGTGTGTTACAACTTCTCTGGCACCATGATGTAATGAAACCATCTTCCTTCAGCAAGGCTGAGTCCTCTTGGACTCCAAACCTGCTGGGTTTGAAGACTGTCACTTGGCCATATCCAGCTGACAGTGGCAGCTTGCTAGAAGCTAACACTGTGTTGCTCCATCTAATCCTAACAGCAGATAAATATTTTTTCCTGTTCTCTTTTGTTTGCTTTCCAGCACAGAGATAGCAGGAAGGAGGAGGTGGATTGAGCTGTCCAATGCCAAACCTGGGTGTTGCTTTAACCTTGCACTATTGATTGTCCGGTAGTTTGAATTATTGTGAAGACAAAGTAACAGGAGGTACAAAAGCTTTAGAAAACAAGGCAAAATCCCAGACAAACCTAATGAAAAGACCTTGTCACTCTGTGTGGTTTGGATTTCTGTCTGGCAGTTTTCTCTTACGCATCTGCAAATACAAAAACTTTGAACATTTTCTGCCTTAGGTCAGCTGTCTACATGGAGATTATATGTTCAGAGAAGGGAGAGGTATCAGAAGGAATATGATAGGTTACTGTTTATTTAATTTATGGGGTCTCTGTTGATCATAATTTAGTACAGCCTGTGGTGAGCTGCTCACAGGAATGTAGACTTACTCTATTTTGTTAAACCTTTTTGTAACTGGTACTTGCTCCCATTTTGGTAGTCCACTTGTCAGTGGGTGACTGTGTCTTGTCAGACCTTCCTGTGCCCTGCTCCTTCCTTTAGCACTGATGCTGGTGTACGGCATATCAGGAGAGCTGTCTGGATCTTTTTTTTTCTTTCCTGGGTCTGAGGTATTTATCCAGAAGCCAGCAGGAGAGAGGCTGGTTTTGACCCAGCTAAGTTTCCCCAAATAGTATGAATTTGAGGAGCTGAAAATGACTAAGTCACATCAAAGACTGTGCCTGCCCCACCTGGAGTTTTTGACTCTATGTTTGGGGCTCATACTCTCAATGTAAAAGCTGTCCCAGCTGTGAGGAGCTTTGTGGGCAGGGTGGGGAGAGGGAAAAAGAAGGAAATGTTCCCCTCTTATATAGGACAGTGATGCTTCTGCACTGGGTGGGTAACTGGCTTGGAGGAAGTGATTGGGAAAAGAGTTATGTGCTTTTCTTTTTTAATTAGAGCACAAAGGTAGGGGACTTTCAGCAAATGATTTTAGTAGGAAAGAGATGCAGTGCAAGTGAGCAATTGTTTTGGATCAAGCCACAAATAAGTCCAGTAGCCATGATCCTTCGTTTCTGAATTCAACTGCAGCTTTCAGTGAAGCCTTTTAGCTTTGACAAAAGGTTGTGCTGTTTGGTGTGGGAGCTCCGAGCTGGACAAGTGCTGGCTTTTGTGTGGATAAGTGTCTGGAATGAAGCTGTAGCCTGTGGTTTCCTTAGTCTAGGCCAGACCATCTTAATTTCTGCTGCTGCTGATCAGTCTCTGTCCTTGTCACTGTGGTGTCTGACACCTTACTGCCCTTAATGGGTGTGCTGCCTGCACACTTTGGCAGAGAAAAGGGCAGTTCCCTGTTGCCTGATGGGTCTGATGGGATGGAAACACCTTCAAGGCCATGTGCAGACTGGAAGCATGTTTGGTGCCCTGCTCCATGCTGTTCCCTTTGCTCTGTGATAGTTAGGGATTTATAAAAAAGAAGAAATTGTATTTTAGGGTCAGGCTGTGTGAGTAGCTTACTGTGAATTTGGGTCCTGCTTTCTCCTTTGATACAGATTTAGAGCATGAACTGGGGTAAGCAGTAAGATGTCTGTCTCTGATTCTGTCTCTTACAATCCAGTGGGAATAGCAGCACTCCAAGGGTTTACCACTTCTACACAATGACCACGACAGCTATTGTAGAAAGTGTGATCTGATGTAGTAAATGGTCTGTTCTTCTAGGTGTTCCATCTCCCTTTTTCAGTTCGTCTTGTCTTTCTCAAGGATAGCAGTACTAGCCTTCTTTTCCATGCCCTGGGCAAGCTGAGCTCTTCTCTGTAAGGCAGCTGGAGCACTTGCTGTTTATGAAGGCTATTTTGTAAGTATACTAGTTTTTTTATAGGACATAAAACTCATTGTTGTTGGCTCAAACCCTTTCTCCTGAACTATCCACTTACCTTATTAGCAGCTAAATGTGTGCATGACCTGAGCAGCTGTCGTCTTTTTGATGGCCTTTTTAATTTTTTGCAGGAACTTACAATGTAGATTCACTGGTGCCTCACACTGGTTCTATGGAGAGCTTGAAGGAAATAGCTTGGATACTGAAGTGATAAGCACTGCAGAAATGCCAGACGCTATATAAACAACTAAACTCAGCCCCCGGCCCTTCCTGAAAGAGGGATGATTTGCAGAAATACTTCAACAGATGGTCTGAATTTGGCTTTGGAAGGGGTGGAAGAAATGCCAGGTCGCTGCTGAGCTGTGTGTGGGCGCATGGCCGCGTGCACCATGCAGCGTGTTCCCTGCCAGCACGCTCTGGGGAGGCTGAGCAGGCTGCTCCCACAGCCTCCTGTGCTCAGGAGGCATCTGCACACTGCTGACTCAGTCTCTGTGGCTCTGCCTGTGCGGAGCAAGCTCCCATTTTCCCTGTGGTGAGGTTCAGCTGTGCCCGCTAATCAGGCTGCTCTGGTGGAGGTGAGCGGTGGGCAGTTTGCAGACAGAGTCAGCTTGTGGGAGAGGCTGCAGAGCTGCTGTGCAGCTTATGAGATCCTGCTTGGCACACGGCTGAGATTGTAGGAAGGCCGCAGGGTCAGCTGACACTGGCTTGTCCCTAGTGCAGGTGCAGTGTCCTGGACCTGTGTCAGTGCAAAATGAGGCAATGTGAAGCTGGAAACAAATGGCTCAGCTGTGGTAAAGGGCATGTGCTGTTTGGGCACACCTCTACATACATGTGAGGTGGCAAACTCGCTGGCAGCTTGAAAGGGCGTGGGAAAGGGTTTACACGTCATGGTTGGGAACCCTGATGAACTGTGGCAGAGCTGGCTGCTGTGGCCAGCCTCCCCTCTTCCTCTCCCCAACAAGATTACTGCTCCTGCAGAGGAGGGAGAACACATTTCCCCCAGAGTGCTGCATCACAGCTTGAGTGGGCTCTGCTCTGGGGCAGGCAGGTTCCCATGCCAGTTGCCACAGCTGACTCCAGCTGGGTTATGGATTGGAGCCCAGAAGTCCTTGTCCACGACCTCTGGAGCAGAAGAGTGTGTCTAGTTCCTGCGTTGTCAAACTGTTGCTAGTCTTCCAAGGCAGTGCCTGTTCCACTGCTCACTGCCCTGACAATTCCTTGTATCTACTGCTGCCTGCTGTTGCTGCCACGCACTCTTTAAAACGGTAATTAGAGCAGCCTTGTGAGGTGCCCTTCAGGAGTGTTTTTCATTTGGAAACTTTTTGAAAACCGGTCTAATTCTTAAACAGTGCAAGATTAATTGCTTCCCTGAGAATGTGTCAGGTGAATTCTTGTGGATACATCTGTCAGGTAGCAGCATTGCACTGTGCATATGGAATAGCCAGGTGAGACATCTGATGTTCAGAGAATGATTTTCCAAGTTTGATATACTTCACTTTTTTCTCTTTTTCCTTTCTTGTGCTCATCTCCCTGCACTCTGTTTAGGTAAGCAGGACTGGATGTGTTTTCATTTGCCTGTAGCCTCCAAAATACATTGTCTTCCTGCTGGGAATGCCTTGCCTGCCTTACAGCCTGCTGATTCACAGCACTCTGGGTGAGCAGGGAGCTGGTGCATGGATTATGCCACAGACTCCATCAGGCGGTGGTTGCAGTCCCCTTGACAATTCCTCTGCTTGTCATAGAGTGTGTATGAGTTTCCCTGGAGGAGCTGCTAACCTCTTCAGAAACAACATGACCTGTGTGGGGCTGCTGATGTAGGTTTAGCAAGGAACCATTTTGCTGCGATCTGAATAGTTTTGGCATAAGCAAAACAGCTGAGGTGGGAGGCAAGAAAGGCTGTTGGCAATGCAGGAGTGGAGCAGTTGTGTTCACGTACCCCCACAAAAAAGGGACTGGCAGCAGCAGTGTCCTGTGGCTGAGAGGCAAGCAGTATTGACTAACATGACATTTAAGTGGCATTTCTTCTAGTGGACTGGGAGCATTAGTGAAATTCTGCCTTTGACACTGAGAAATAATGAGATAAACTTTGTTCTTCAGAGAGGTCTCTACCTGCTGTATCAAAGCGTTTGGAAGGCTGGGAAATGGCCTTTTGTTATCCTGACAATCCTCCATGTCTGGTCTCTTGTACAAAAAAGAGACACCTGAAATACAGCCTCAGCTCTAGTGGGCAGCTGAGCTTGCAGCATGTACACCAGTGTGGGCATGCCTACATGGTGGCTCCTGCTCGATGCTGCTCAGTCACCTTGCCTTAGCTCTTGACTCCAAAGGGTGACACAGGAAGGATCCATCCTTTCATGTACTGAGGTCCTGTTTCATTAACCTGTGATATTTTAGCATTGGTTCCCATGCTGGTGACTGATGCTCTCGGTGCACTGTGGCTTTGCTATGGGGACAGGATGCAGGGTTTGTGAGATGCTTTGCAGTTTCAGCTAGACTCAGCAGTCCCTCTTTGGGACTCTTGAGTGACAGCTATCAGTTGACATACAGACCCACAGGGCTCTGGGTTACTAGGCCTTTTAAGTAATTTTGTTAAGGGCCCAGAAGCTCTTATCTCCCAGGCTTCCCTGGAGGGATTCTTGTTCTGTTTTATTGTTGTATATTGGTTTACTTTATCAGTGCACTCAGCAGGCTGCTGCAGGCCACTGCCAAGAGGAACAGCCCTGCTTCCACACTTGCCTCTCTCCGCTTATGTCAACACAAGCATTTGTGTGTTCACAGCTACACATGACCTGGGAATAGGCCTGGTCCAAAATTTGAGTTGCTGGGGAAAGGAAGAGCAGTAGTCTGAAGTTATGCTGGACAAGTGGTTGAGTAACCACAGTCTCTATTGGGAAAGTAAATCATGTGGCATTTTCCAGGGACTAAAAATCCCCGGTACTGTTCCCTTCATGAAAATCTTTGTACCTTCTCCGCCAACACACTGTCAAGACTGCGTTAAGCCTGTACCAGTGCCTCTTTGTGCAGAAAAAATTGAGTTGTTACCCTTCCACAGCACTGGCTCTCACCTGGCACCTGGTTGTAGATTCTCTCTTCGATGTGGAGAGACAGCATCATGCCTTTATATCACTTAAAATTCACATACCATAGCAGCCAGAGAAAGGCGGTGTCTTTTTACGTCTGGTAGTGATGGCCCTGCGTACTGCCAGGTGCATGCAGTATAGGAAGAAGTGGGAAGAGAGGGGAAAAAAAAACCAACCAACACCTTTGCTTTGCTCCAGCACAGTCCCCTAGTGCTTACAGGAAAAGCACGTCCTACAGAAATTATTTGGTGAGCATGTATCCTTGGAGGTGCCAAGAAATATGACCAACTTCCTCTCCTCTTCCCTTCCTTCCCCTGCATGCCCGGAAGTGGTGACAGTTCCTAGCAGACACCTCAGTGTGAACGCAGCTGACGCTGAGCCTTCTTCTCCAGGGGTGACAAAAGTTAGGGATCTGCTTACCCTTGGGCTAGAGAGATGGGAGGCTCATCTCTGAGCATATCTCAGCCTTGCTGGGATTGTGTGTCTCTTTCCTGCTGTCCTGTTCCTTCTCCCTGCTGCAGCCTGTTCTGTTTCTGACGGCTCTGTTGCCATTTCAGCATGGGACATTCAACGTTTCAACTGTCCCTTCTGCCTTCCTCCATTGTCACATAGGTTTAAGGACTGTTGCCTAACTTGGTTAAGGTCCCACTGCAGGCTCTGCATGCTGCCTGTGTAGCTGAGCTGTAGTGGCTGACCTTGGGGATGGGGAGGAGATGGGACTGTATGAGGAGCATCGCGTGGCTGGATGATGGGTGACTTGCAGCCCTTGGTGCTGCTCCAGGGCTTGGGGCTGCTGGTGCCATGTGGTGCTGTGGGAAGGGGGCTGCCAGCAGGGTCCCAGGCTCACAGTCCCAGAGCAGCATGGTGTCATCCCAAGGCTTCTGGTGTGCTCTGGGCCATAGAGATGGGAAGAGTCAAGCTGGCTGGCCCTTCGGAGAGAGGTTCCTGTGTCTATCATTGCACCAAGAGCTGGGTGAACGAGCAGGGATTTTGCACATTAACCAGGCAGCAGCTGGGCTGAGCGAGCCGTAGGGTGCCAGCCACGGCGTTCCTGAGCTTCTCCAAAAGCTGTGTCAAAGCAAGTACTTTCCGCTCTCTCACAGCTATTATGAAAGAGCCTGGGTTTGCTTCACCCTTCTCTCCCTTTGCCCTCAGGGCATGCTGGGCTTGTTTGAATTAATGTAATTAGCACATGCCTTATTAGCTCACTAAGGCACAAAGAACTTATGTATATTTGTAGCCAGGTTAAGCAGGCCCTATTAATTTAATAACCGTGTCCTCCTCCGTGGATGGCAACAGTTAATCACTGGTGGTGACTCAGGACCAGCCAGTATGGAGGAAATTTGGGCGAGGTGTGTATGTGTGCGGTTCTCTTTTATTGTGTTGTATTTTTATTAATGAGCAGAGCTGTGAAGGGAATTAGCAGCAAGCACAGTAGATGGAAGGGAACTTTCAGTGCAGGCTTACCAAACAACCAGCCCTGAGTATTTCCTATGCTCTATGCTGTCGGTAGAAAAGGATGTGTAGAATGAATCAGCGAAATATGACACAGACTGGGAGGTGGAAATTTACAGAAATAAACTTTAGCAACCCACGCTTAAACTCTGCTCCAATCAGGTTATATGCTAGGTACTGATAGTAATTTTGCTTCGCTGTCTACCCTATTTCCCCTTGGTGATTTTGAGGCAGAGGAAGTGGCTAGTGTATTCTGATGCTGCTCGTATTTGAGACTGCGAAAGAGCAAGGTTCTTGTAAAAGGACAAAAATAGTTGCAAGTAATTTCATTTGCTGCAGCACTGTGGTCCTAGATTCCTTTTACTGTTCTGGGTCTTGCCAGGCACAGCACTTAGCTAGGTCCCATGGAATGCTGGCAGCATGTTTGCCACCAGGTGTTTGGGATGTTTGTTTTGGTTTTGTTGTTTGGGGTTTTTTTTTGCTTCCTTTTTTCACAGAAGGTGCAGGTTGTGGTTTGTGCTCCACTACTCTGGAATGATGCAGTCTGTGAGTCCAGGGTGGTGACATGTATCTCTGTTCCAGTAGTTCTGCATGTGGGATAGTAAAGTCCTGCACTGATTCTAAAACTAGTGAGTTAAACATTTGGGGGTTAAACATTTTTTCAGCCAAGACCACCATGCATGCACAGGAGACTTCCTGCATTTCTTCTCTTCTTCCCCCTTCATCAGTAATCACATGTTGTGCTCTTTGTGTTGAGCATAAGCTGGGAGGAGGATCAGGAAGAATGGTACTGGAAAGCTGTTGATGTACTTGTGCTGTTTTGGTCAGGTTTTGTACAAATAACAGGGTGAGATGCAGGTGTCCTGCCTGCCCCTACTCCCTCTTTTTATTTTACCTGTTTGCTGTTTCTGCCTACTAAGCTTGGGCTTGCAAGGCTGGAATGTTCTTGGCCATCATGAGCCTGTGTAGGATTCACCATCATTGAGATCATGATGATCATTGAGAAGATGAAGTTGTCACAGTCAAAGGGACAATGAAACTCCATAAAACAGGACCAAACTGTGTATGTACTTGTAATAATGTGCCCTCTTGCTGCATCTGGCAGGGGACCAAGTCCCCAAGCTCCAGCAGAGATGATGATTTCTTCTGGATTGCATCTCTGCTGAGAGCCTGGGCCTCCTGAGAGGCACAGAAGGAAAACAAGTCTGAGATCTGTATGGAGTGACCAGGGTTGCGCACAAGTCTTGCTGCAGCAGATTGAAGCAGGTAAATTTAATTTCTACTTTCTTAGAGCCTATTTTAAGGAGGGCTCAGTGTTTTAATGAAGGCTCTGTGAGTGGTGCATGGGGTGACAAGATGTGATGGGTGAGGGTCTGTAGGGGTGCCCATGTGCAGTTCCTAACAGCTGTATTGCAGTGGGGAGGAAAAAACCAAAGAAAGTCTGGGGGAAGATAAATACCTGCTGGAATACCTCACATACTGCCCAGAGAAGGTGAATTCTCTCCTCTCTTCCTTTTTCCTTTGTTTCAGGAGCAGAAAGGGACATTGCTTGGCTCATGCTGGCTCAAAGCTGTGGAATGCTTGGTACACACCAAGACAGGAGGCTTTTCCCAGGACTTTTTTAGCCAGTGTTGTGGCTTTGTCTGGGACAGAGTTAATATTCCTGGTAGCTGGTACACTGCTGTGTTTTGAATTTGGTATGAAAACAATGTTGATAACACGCTGATATCTTAGTTGCTGCTACATATTGCTCACTCTAAATTGAGGACTTTTCAGTTTCCCATGCTCTGCCAAGGAGGAGGTGCACAAGAAGCTGTGGCACAGGATGACTGCTGTGACTGGAGTGCTGCAATGGACTATGTGCTCTTCAGAAGGGACAGTCAAGGTGGGAGAGGCAGTGACTGTCTGTTAGGGAGTGTTTTGAATGTTGAGAGCTCAAGGGTAGTGATGATAAGCTTGAGTGCCTGTGGGTGAGAATCAGGGGAAAGGCTAACAAAGCAGACACCTTGAGGGGAGTATATTACAGACCACCCAGCCAGGATGAAGAGACAGATGGATTATTCCACAAGCAACTTCTTTGTGATTGCCAGCCCTTGTTCTTGCGGGAGACTTGCTGCATGTCTGCTGGAATCTCAGCACAGCAGAGAGAAGGCAGTCTAGGAGATTCCTGGGCTGTGTGGAAGATAACTTCTGACACAGCTGGTCAGAGATCCTAATAGGGGTCCTGCCCCCCAGACCTGCTGTTTACAAGCAAAGAAAGGCTGGTGGGAGATATGGTGTTTGGAGGCAGTCTGGGGCACAGTGACCATGAAATTACAGTTTTCAACTATTGATGAATAAGGAAGGAAGTTAGCAAAGGTGGTCCAGGAAGGCTGAACATACATTACAAAGAAAATTTTAAAGATACGGGATGTCCCTATGTGCCAAAAGATGAGCCAGCGGGAAAGACCATACTACCCAGCCTAGTAGTGCAGGGAGCTTCTGCAGGAACCAAGGGGGGCAAAAAAATGTTTGCAGCATTTGAAAGAAGAAATTCAAAAGACTCAGGAAGAGTACAAGGACATTGTTAGATCATGTAGGGAGAAAATTAGAAAGGACGAAAGCTCAGCTAGAGCTCAATCTGGCCAGTGCTGTGAAAAGTAATAAAAAGTGTTCTCATAAATACACAGCAAAAAAGAAGGCAAAAAAGAATCCCCACCTTTTATTGGATGCAGAGGAAACAGCGACAAAGGCTGAGGAAAAGACTGAGGTGCTTAATTACTTCTTTGTCTCAGTCTTTACCAGTAAAACTGAGTATCCTCATGGCAACTGGCCCCCTGAGCTGGTAGACAGGGATGGAGAGAGCAGAAAAGATGCTCTGCAATCCAGGAGGGCAGAAAAGATCCCGAGCAGTCCAGGAGGAAGTAGTCAGTGGCAAGGACACTGATGGAGCTGGCAGAGCAGCTCACCAAGCCACCCTCCATGCTAGCCCCAGGGCAGGGCTGCCAGGAGTCGACTGTGGGTACAGCAGTGACCTGAGCTGTCAGCCCTTCCCCTCTGCAGCCTCCTCTTTGGCCCCAGTGAACCAGCACCATCCCAGGACTACACACTTTAAGGCATCCAGCAGGAACAGTTCTGTGGTTGGTTGAGTGTTGCTCTGGTGAGGTACTGATGCAATTTGGCCTGAAAAGATGCTTATTCCTCCCAGCAGGGTCACTGGCACCCTTTCTTTCAGTGAAGAAAGCTGAGAGCCAAGAGCTCTGGTTTCATTGCTGGTGGGGAATGAATGGTCCCTTTCAGGCCCCAGGACCTCAGCTCTACCTCATTCCTACTGAGATAGAATCCATTCCCTTCTGCTTCTTGGTCGGTTGTTTTTAGTTACCACTTTGTACATGGTGATTATTTTAAACTGGGAGGGGGGAGAACTTTTTTCTACTCAGCCTCTTGGAAAAGCACTCAAAAGAAGGATTTGCACCATGTAGTTTCTCCATGGTATGTCCTTCCAGTTCAAAGGGTTGGTCTGTCTGTCACTGTCAGCTGGCTCTGCCTTTTCATTGACCACCACAGATTATGGAAAAGGAGTGCTATATGTAAGTTCTTAATTGTTCTCCTTACTCTCTCTGCCATTTGCCAGACTCCCAAAAGCTCAGCAAAGTTGTCTTCTCTCTCCAGCTAATCCTGCATGTCTCTGAAGCTGTAATTTCATAAAACCCGGTACAGAGAACAGATCCAGAGGAAGATAGATTTAAGAATATTTGGAATTGCATCAGTTCAACATGTGACTGCATGATTTCTCAGGTGGCACTTGGAAAGGAGCATTACTGGCAATAAGCACCCATTTATGTTTGTCCAGTAACATCCGAGGTGCACCTGCTTGTACACCAGCATGGTCATATGCAGGCCATTTACTGCCAGTTAGCTTGTGCTTTTACTGTTGGCTCTGCAGCTGCAGAATAACCTAGCCCATTATAATCTTAACGTAAATAACCATTTTATGTAGAAGTTGTTCCATATATATATACGTATGTATAGTTCATTGTATTTGTGTATGGATTACCTGTTCTGTAGGTACTTCTTACAGATCCTTTTGAATTGGTGGAGTTGCAGGTTTCCACAGACCAAAGACTGGAATCCACCACTACTTCCAAACAAGTGCTGGACCTGAATTTTTGCTATGGCCGTGCCCTGGCCTTGTATGACGACATCACTGAAGATTTTATGATGAGATGCATGGAAAAGATTTTCAGCCTTCTGGCACCTACTCCAAGGCATTTTGCTTTGAGCATGAGTAGTTGTCCTAAATTTAGAGACTTGTTACTTGTGTTGTTCAGAGGAGTGACAGGGCAGCAGGGCAGCATGCTTGATGTGGCATTTGTGCAGAGCAGAAGAGCCAGGTCTTTTGAGACTTGACCCAATTGCCTTTTTGAGAACTTTGAGAGGAGGCAAGTTGAGATGGGAAGAGCGCCAGCCGTTCCCATGGGTTTCCTTTGCTCCCCTCAGTCTTGCCAGGGGTGCTGTGAGTACTTTCAGACCTGTCTCTCTCCTGTGAAGGAAGATGCTGCCTTGAGAGTATTTTAATGTGCTGTCCTTCAGTGGAACAGGACTCTGTGTGTTCTCGATAAGATGCCTGCAAGCTCATTTGTCCTGCTGAAACCGTCCCTCTGATTCCTTCAGCTTAGCATCTCCAATGTCCTTGATACACGACTTCCCATGTGAGCCCTGGGTGAGTCACTTCTCCTAAGGGCTGTCCTTACTCATCCCATCTTGCAGCTCAGTTGCAAAACCTCCAGAACAGGGACTTTCCTTGACTGAAGGTCAGAGCAGCCCCCAAAATGATGGGTCCCAGGTAGGCTTTGGGGCCTTTTGGTGTGCTGCAGTACTGAAGCACAGCTTCAAGATGAGCTTTAGCTTTCTGTCTCTTGATCCAGGACAGTTACCCAAGACATGCAAAGTAAAAGGGTGTATCTGGTGTTTGTTCCAGACCAGCACAGGCCTGTTCCCCAAGTCTTCCTGCCTTGGCAGATGACTTGGCATCTCAGTGTTAAAGGGATTGTGCTGATGCAAGAAGAGGCCTCCTTGGGACTCCTTTTGTGTAAGCAATGGGGCAAATGGCTTCTGCTCTAATCTAAGTAAATAGCTGTTTTTTTTGCCTGGAGAAGCTCTCCAAGTCAGGAAGGCTCTTGCTGCTCACAGTGCCTTTTAGAAGCCTTGCTCCAAGCCTTTGCTCTCATGAAGGTGACAGCAGGTGCTTGTTGTCTTCTTGTTTTTACTTACTGCAAAAGATTTCTCAGCAAAGCAGGCAGGGTTGCATGATGCTGTACTGCGAGTGAGGGACCGGCCTATGTTTCCAACAGGATGAAGAGCCCAAAGGGTAGGAGTAGGAAAAGTGGGTGTGTTCCTCCTACTCTTACTGCCTGGAGGCAGGAAGTTCCCCACCTGCTTCCCTGCTGTTTTGTCCCTTTGCTTTCCAGTGATAACTGCTGCTCCACTCACTTTGATCTTTGCTTTGGAGTCAGCAGCTATGCTGGCTTTTCCCAGTGTGGCTGAGACCAGACAGGCAGAGGAGCAGTTGCCAGGAGCAGTCAAGGCTCTGCCTGATGGCTTTGGTAACTTCTTTGCTTTGCAAGGAGGTGACCCTGGTGACTGAGGGCAGCAGGCAAATCTTGACTACCATTGTGTGACTCTCCTGTGGTCTCAAGTAAATCCTGGTGGAGAGGATAGTTAAAACAGTGTGTATGCAATATCAGAATATAGGATATTGCTGTAGTCCCAGGGGTTTGCGGGATTGTCCCCTGTGACACTTCCAACATGGTCCTGTTGTAAATCCTCTTCTGTTGCAATATTATGGGTGACTGCACTGGGTTGGATGTGGTATGTCTGCTAAGATGTTTGACTGATTTTGTTCGAGGCTTTTTTTTTTTCCTAGGCTGGAATGTTGTCATAGACACAGGGTGTTCCTCGGGCTGCCTCAGGCTGTGGTTCAAAATCCTTCTGTAGGTGAAGAGCAAGTCAGTGATGGAGCTGGAATGCAAGCTCAGGAGTCCTCATTGCAAATTGAGAGTTTCATTCCTCTTTTTCCCCTCTGTTGATCATTGCCACCAGCTGCAGTTGCAAAGCCAAACACCTCTACAACATGCCCTCAGCCAGGGAACTCGCCTGATCCTTTGTGGCACGCTGGAGATGTTTCAAGGCATTCTGTCATCATGTGGTCTCTTGGCATGAAGTTAAGGCTCCCCAGTGCACAGGGAGAGTGGAGGCTGGGTATGGGGGCAAAGTTTGCCTGCAGTTTTGCAAGGGTGCCAGCCTGACTGTTCTCACGGTGATAGGAGGGCATGGAGGGGGGGCACCCATCCTGAACAGCCTGAGGGAAGCTGCATGAGACAGGGGTCAATTGTGGAGGATGGGAAGGGACTGCTGGAGCTGAGAGTCCTTGCAGGGGCTGTTAGGGAGTGGTGCCCTGTGTGCTGAGGCTTTGCATCCTGTGCCTTGCCAGCTGAGTGGGTGCTGTGGCATTGAGACTGTACCCAGAGGCTGTGAGCAGCCAATGGTGCAGGCGGCTGGCATGGCACCTCCCCGCTGGTACTTTGCCCTTTTATCACCTGAGGCAAGGGGGAAGACTGCCTTTGGCTTGGTGCTTTCACAGCCCAGTGTGGTATGGGTGCAGCTGGCTGCTGACTACGAGGCAGGTGAGTTTGTGTGTGTAACCCTGGGGCTTCTGTCTGGTGGCAGAATGGTGTGTAGGGGCTGTGCTGTCCCTTGTGCAGCTGGAGAAGTGACACTTCGTGACTGTGGGGAGCATTCACCAGCATGTTGGAGAGCTGCTTCATTTGCTTGAGGACTAATGCCTTGCCAGGTCCTGCAGGAAATTCATGGCAGTCCCTGCTTTCAAGGGCCTAAAGGCAAGCAGGCAGCAGATTAAACTGCCACCTATTTTCTCCATCCTCTCTGTCCCAAAATCTCTTGAACAGGCAAGAGCCAAGTTGACAGCTTCTCCCCAGGTGACATTACCTGATGCCATCTCCCTTGTGCACTGTGTGCGTGCATCTAGAAAGCAGCTTCTCTCAGGAAATACTTGAAGTTTATTTTGCATTCCTTAAACCTTATTGTGATGATAGCTTTGCTCCAGTCTTTAACAAAATTTGGCAGTGTCCACACTTTCAGATGCATATGTGCTGTGAAGGAAAGTGTGCTGATCCCAGAGGGTTTCTCGTCTCTCAGCAGGTACTCGTCATTGATTGCTTCCCCCTGCCATCCCTGACTGTGAATGGTTGTGTGACTGTGTCCTCTTGACACAGTGGATGCTGGCACAGCTTTGCTTCCTCTGCTCACCTTCTGAGCCCTGCTTCTTGACATCAGCTTCTCTCACTAGGGCTTTGAGTTTGTCTGCTCTCAAGACAAATAGAAATTTGTGGAAGGGAGTCGTGACTTCCTCTTCTGCTGTTTATTCTTAAGTCAAGGTTGTCGTTTGGAAGTTGGCTTTTAGCAACAGCTCCAGCCCATGCTGGAGCTCCAGTTCTGTCTCATTCCTGTCTGACTGCCCAGCACAAATATTTGTGCTGCCATGAAATGAGGGATGGGAACACGTTTGGTTATAGGGACAGATTGCTTTCTTCGGCCGCAGCACCAGCTGACATTTGCTAAAGGTTTTCTTTACACATAGGCAGCCTGTGTGTGCTCAGATAAATCAGCATGTGCAGCAGTCTGAGCCTGAGAGGATGTGCTCAGCTGCCCCTGGAGCTGCTGGGGAGGGGATCTGGAAATGGGAGTGCTGGCAGAAGGCAGAAGTGGAGTGCTGGCAGAGGGCAGAAGTGAAGAGCTGGCATCTGGGAGGGGTGGGGGTCATGCCTGCAGGAGTGGGGGAGCTGGTGGACTGGGAGCCCACAGCTGGCTTGGAGTATGCCAGCTATGGCCCTGGCAGCCTGGCAGGGGAAGAGTGGAGGAAGGAGGGTGCTGTACTCAGCTCAGACTGGGGGTAGAGCAGTGGCATCTGGGGATAGAGGTGGCAACCCACATCTATAGGGCAGTGTGGTGGCACTAAATGCAATGAGCAAGGTCAGAGAGGTGTAAGTTTAACCTGTTTCTTCTCCCGTGATGGCTTGTGGAGACGTTGGGTGCCTGTGTCTCCAATCCAAGCTTGCTGGTGTGATGTATTAATGAGATATTAATTAATCTGTGTGCTCCCCTCCATGCCTCACAGTGGGTTGTTATTCTCTAGTAAACATTTCCTTCAGGTTATAAGGCAAAAACTGAAGGTTGAAAGTTCAGCCCCATGGGATCAGGAGAGCAGATACAAAGGTTGGCCTTCCTGGAGAAAGCCTCGCTGTCTGATTTGTGTGGGAGATGTGTGGCAAGGCTGGGGAAAAAAATAGCACTACTTCACTGGTGGCTTAGGCTGTGAGGACCAGATTCCTCTCGAGCTGTCCAGGATTGCATTGTGGTGTGTGGCTGTTCTGTCGCTATCTGGAGCTGACTTTTGAGAGGTGAGAAATGGGAAAGGCAGGATTGAGGAGGCTCCTGGGCTTTTTATGTGTCAGCATGAGCTTCGGGCCATTCGCACTGCAGTGGTATGCGTGTGGCTCTGAAACTAATTTGCCTGATCATTTTAATAAATGTAAAAGGGATGTCCTGGTGTGCAAGTAATGGGGCATTAATCCATGCCTAGCTGTGTTAACAGCACTCTAGGAAGGAAATACTCTCATGCTGTTCTCACTCTCTTAATTACGGGATGTTCAATTTAGGATCCCCTTCCATGAAGGCTGCTCAGCCTCTTTGGCTTTCAGGTGATTCTCTGTTTCACCTACTACCAGTTTCCTCCCAGTTCCTCAGCTTCTTTTACCATGCAGGTTCCCAGTTCCAGCAGTGCCTTTGTCCTGAAGTTTAACCACTCAAAGACTTTCTGAGGCATCAGCACCTTTTTGCTGCTGTTGGCTTGTCTGCTACCCCAGTACAGGCCCTGATGGGAGATTTCCTAGGAAGATGCAAACCCTGCTCCCTGACACTTCTCCCACAGGAAGCCTTGGAGCTACACCCTGCTTGGCTGCAGATGCTTGCTTGCTTTTATGTGTGATTTTTGGCTCCTGAGAGCACTGTGTTCCTGGGAAGATATACTTAGGTCTTTATTTAATCTCTTTATTTTCTAGGTTAAATGTATAATGTTGTTCTGGATTTGTTTTTAAAGTGTTCTACAAAATTCCCAGCCCATTTTTCCCCCCTCTTAGACTGCAGAATGGTAGCAGTTATTTTCCTGCCCTGGGAGCAACTGAGGTCTGACTCAGCTCAGAAACTCTCTGGCCAGACCACTGGAGGCTTCATCATTCACCCTCTTTCAAGGGACTCAGGGAGTTCTGTAGATTACAACAAAGTGGTCAGAGCTTGGGGTGACTTAGGGTTTGTTTTGCAAATGATCATTTGTTGGAGCTCTGTTTAAACAAACAGAGCTCAAATAAACTTTCCACTTCATTGCATTAAAATCCCTTAATTCATTAAAATCCCCTGGCCACAGACATTCAGGCCTCTACTGTGCCAGGTGCTGTTTAAACAGTTATCAAGTGCTGGTGTCTGCTGTAAAATGATCACATTGTTCGCTTCCCGTCACCCATCCACAAGTTGAGTGGCTTTTGTTAGGGGAGATGATACTAGTCCTGGTATTTGCTGGCTGTAAAGCCAGCACCAAGGAAACCTGTAACTTTGCCCAGTTTAAAACCCAGGAAGGTTGTTTTTACCCTGTCTTGCTGTGCAGCTGCAGCAGGAGTATCTGTTCCCTGGTGGAAAGCAGCAGCAGTTTTCCAGCTGGATCAGACAGCTGCAGGAGGACTCTGTAGTTACTGGGCAGGTGGTGAGCTGAAGCCAAAAGTCAAAAGGAAAAAAGGCCAGGGAGAACTAAACTCAGCTGTCCCAAGTCCATTTTGGTGCAGAGGGACCCCATTGCCCTACTTGTGTCAGCAGGTAAGAAACAGCCCTGTATTTGTGCATCTGTCTCAGTCTCTCGCTCTTTTGACTGCCTGACTGTGGTGAATATTGGCAGCCTTGCTGTCTTTTCTTGCTTTTGCCCTTCTTGGTGGATGCCTGTCCTCCTGAATGCTCCTCTGCATGGAAGGGTACAGCAGAGGCAACAAGGGGGGCATTTTGCCAGAGCTTGGAGTAGGCTATCAGGGCCACTTGGTGCATGTATTTTGTCAGGCCTGTCTCAATAAACACAAGTTTATTGAGGGTATAGACATTGTCAAGTGAGTTCTCATTATTCACAGCTTGTTTATGACAGAGTTACAGGTTTTCAGCTGCTGGTCTTCCTGTATTTTTATATTTTTGTCTTATTCTGGTTAATTTGATAAAAAATTAGATTAACCTAAACCAAGCTGCTCTTGTGGATATGCATATGAAAGCACATGTAATGAAGGGTGTAAGTGATTTTCACTTGGAAAGTGCAGACTTAGCTGATCTGGAGCTTTTTACGGTCTGCAGCTGCAGATCAGTTGAGATCAGGTAAACTGTCTGAAGAGAGGTCACAGAAGGTATAACAGCATAGTGCAGTGGGTGAGGTTGGCATGCACTGTTTTGAGGAGAAGTGCCTTTCCTTAGGGAGCTCCGCGTGCTGTTCTCTCACAGCTCCAGTCGAATGTGGGGCTGCAGAAAAGGCAGTTTCAGTCTCATGTTGTCCAAGAGTGGGACTGTACAAATGGTTTCATGCTGTCCTATCCTTGGCATTTGATATAACAAGAAGGGGACCTAAATTCCTTCTCATACCTGTTTTTGCACCATCACTAGCTGTTCACACTTCCAGGGACCTTTTATTCTCAGGAATGCACTGAGAGCCAGAGGTATCTCCAGAGCAGAAGTGTCAGCCTGTAAGCCACTCTGTTGGATGTGAGATTCTTTGTGGCTTAGGAAATCTGCAATAGAAGAGCAAATTTCATTCCAGAGGCAAAGGGCAAAGGTACCTCCTTTGCTTCTGGCTCAACATCCAGGCGGCAGGTGAAAGGGAAGAGAGAGGAAGTTGGATGAATACTGCTGAGACACCTGCAGAAAGCATAGGGCATCTGATTCCCAGGCTGGAGGTGAGGAGATGAAGGCATCTCCAGAAAGCTGAAAGTTGTGGCCACTTCTGAAATTTTCTCTGGTGTCCAGATTTCTTTGTGTGGTGACTTTTAACAGCTCTCATTAAACAGTAACAATTAAGAGTCTTAGAGAGAACTGGTTCCTGCAGTCTGGCACTGAGCTGAAAGGAGTGGTCCAAAGGGCAAAGTGGCATCAGTAGCTTGGGGAGGGAGAGGCACTGCTTAAAAGACAATTTTGGCACAAGGCTGAACACGGGCTGTTTGTTGAAGCTCAGAAATAGGGGAAGGATAGTAACCTCTGGAAGAGCAGTTTTTTGAAGGCTGTCCTTTGGACACAGCATGTATGTGTTGAAGGGAAGTGCTAAAAGAGTCTTGTGATGACTCTTGACTATCTTGGGCTGGCTGAGTGGACATGCAGAGGGTTGGGGATGCATATGGTATGGTGTGAAATGCTCTCTGAAGTTTGAGAGAAGTGGCAGACACGGCTGTCCTGGCTGCTGGGCAGAGCTTGTGCCCTGCCTGGCTGCTCTCCTTCCTCACATGCTGCTAGAACCTGATGACCCTGGCAACTCTTCCCTCCATATGTCCTTGTATATTTATATTTACACACATACGTTTATAAGGCTCCCTCTGGAGCTCAGTCTCCTCTTTGAGGAGATCAGGTGCTCCCTTAAGTCACTTGTGCCTCAGCTGTCCTAACCTTACAGCCTACCTTCCAATTAGCCCCTGAGCTTTAAGAAGAGTGTGTCTCAACTTTGTGTTCTTGGTGTCTTTCTGTCCCTTCCCAGGAAGAAACTGAAGTGAGAAATAAGTGACTGAAAAAGAACGATTTGAAGGAACAGATTCATTTCTTAACAAGATCAAGTTTGAATTAAATGGCTGATAAACAGATCAGGTAACTTTTAATTTTTTTTTTTAAATTATGCTTTAGGTTTTTATTTAAAATCTTTCAAACTTATTTACATTTGGGATCCAGGAGGTTGGAGGAAATCACTTGACTCATCTCTTCTGGTCTTAAACAGTTCTGATTATTTCTCTTCTCCTTTCTTAATTTTGCTTCTTTTGAACCTTCTCTTATTTTCTGTCTCTGCCATGTTGTCACATCTCTGCTTTCTTCAGTTCTTTTTTCTCATTGCCTTTTTCTTTCTACCCTCTGCTTTCTACCCTGCATGAGTCCGCTCCTTTTTGTTTCTTCTTCCAAAGGTCACCCTGACCTGCTGACTTCAGCTGCTGGCATCAAGAGAGCAAAGCCAGGTCCTTGACCAGCCAAGGATGCAGTACTTGTAATGACAAAGTCTATGTAGCCTTGTGCTGCCTTGTGCCCTTACTCTACAGACAGTCAAGGCTTGAGTGATAGCAGGAACACGAAGCACCACTGATAATTACTGACACTTACATGAACATTGGAAACTTAATAGCACTGGTTCTGGCAAAGGCTGGATTTGAGTCTTCTGTGGGAATGAACTGGGATGTATTTCCTAGAAAGACACAGTTGTACCCTTTGCTTCCTAAGAGCTCTGTAAGGTGGATCTGCACAGTCCTCCATGTGGTTTTAACTTTTTGCTGCTTGTGAAGTTGCCCCAGCTAAGTGACTCCTACATGCTGTGGGATTCCTATGTGGTTTTTCATGTTGCTTTTCTAACATTATCTTTTCCAGGGTACCGGTTCAGGACAGGTGGGGTGAGTGAATGAATGAAATTTGGTGACAGAGGGACAGGACTTGGCAGTGCCTGAATGCTGGAAGCAACAGAGCTGCCCCTTCTTAGCATTTGCCATGATTAGGATATCTTCCTGTACGTCTGTTGTCTGCAAATGTAAACAGTCCTGAGCTGTGCTGATAAAAATACAGTATTGTGGAGTGTTTGTGTGCCTAGATTTGGCCATCATCCGCTACCAAATTTGGAGAGCACTTGGAACTCTCCCAACACACTCATGAAGGGCATGCTGAGATTCACCTCCATGGAGCCTGACAGGTCTGTGTTGCTGATAACCTCAGCAAAAGCAAAAGGATCAGATGTCTGTGACTGTTTGAAGCTAGGTATTTTGAAGGAAGAGGAAACATGTCCTACAAGAGGAGATGTGTCCAAAAAGATGTGCTCTGGCTCCTCCAGTGTGCTCTTGGCAGTGTGAGCAGGGGCTTGCTGGCTACAGGGACTAGTTAAAAGGGCTGAGCAGGAGTAGTAGAAGAGGAGAACTGGGATACCTTTGTATCCCTTCTTGTATTAAACTGAGCAAATGGCTTCATTTGCACGCTGGCCTACGTTGTTGCCGTTTCACTAAGCCCTGCGCACGTAGGTAGTGAGAGGCAGTAGCTGTGCAGAAGCTAAATAGGACAGAGAGACCAGGCACAGTAGATTCTTATCCCTTGAGAGAGCAGAGAGTACTGATGTGTGAAGTGGGATGACTCAGTCACAGGGGAAAAAGCTTTTGATTCAGGTAGAATGGTTTTTGTCTCATGTTCTTCTCAGTGCCTCAAATCCCTCACCTCTCCTGCTTTGGTCATCTCTCCAGTCGAGGGGACCACGTGTCTGCAGTGGTCACAGGCAGCCAAGCCAAGGAGATTTGTTTCTGTCACCCCTTAGTAGAACAAGATTGATAGCAAAAGACTAAAATCAACAGCAGTGGTTTGCTGCAAGGTGACATCAAGGGCACTGCATTTTCTGCAGCAGTGCATGTAGAACTTAATTGGTGTCTTGCTGGATACTGCCCTGTAGTCCATCCATACTAGTTTTCCCCTGCAGTGTTCATGGGGAAATTTGGTTGGGTAGATTCAATTTGGTTGGGATGGGAGTATTAAGCAAGAGTTTCTCTTCCACAGGAAGAGGCTGTCTGCAGCCTCAAATTTTTGGCTTGCCCAGGCACGTCAGAACATTCCCCTTTACTGCTGGGGTCTGGGCTGAATTTGGGGAATCTCATGCACTTAACAGTAGCAGCAGTCAGGACCTTTGTGTCTGTGTCTCAGCCCGACCTGATATAAGCCCTGTGATGATTTCACTATTGGAACAGGTTGAGAAAGACAAGTGTTTGCCTGTCCCAGGTGTTTCAGGGACACTTAGAGAAGCGAGGACAGTGCTGAGGCTGGAAGGGGGCGCTGGTTGTGCTGCAGTCTGTGACCTGCCAACAGTGACTTCAGAGCTGAATTTGGGGAGGTTAAGGTGAATCTGTCTTCAGACACCTTCCTTCTCCATGGTGTCTCCATCTTGGCAGACTTTTATCTGGTCTCTAACCTCCTCCTTCAGTGTGACCAGGTTAAATAAGGAGAGCACAATGATGTGAAGCTTACTGTTTGAAATTTTCCCATGTCCTGAGAACAAGCTGAGTGTACGAGTTTGCAGGCAAATCTATTCCATTCTCAGACTGTGGCACAAAGATCCCTGAGGCAAGAGTCTGGAGCTGTTGAGGTCTGAAAGCCCAGTTCTGCACTGAGCTTGTGCACTGATTTAGGCCTGCCTTTCTGAAGTACCATGCTGATTTAATCTCCGTCAGCACTGTCTAGTTTGGAGCTGTAGGCTGAGCTCAGATCTGTCTGTCTGTCCTTGGCACCTCTTCTTCCAGCTGTGCCAGTCATGGGGCTGTGTGTTATATCAGGCAGATGTTGAGAAGGAAGGAGTTTTGGGTGCAGGACAGCAAAGGCTGAAAGGAGTGTGTCAAGGTGTGTCACTATGTCAGTCCTGAGATGTCAAGATCATACTTAGCATTTGTGGACAAAGTCTTTTATATTTTTTCCATCCCTCATTTGTCTGCTTCCCTCAGGAGCCCTTCAAGTTGAAACTTTGAATCTCCATATCCTGCCTTTCCCTCAGGCATGGCTGCTTATTGATCCTCTCTGCAATTTCCTCTTGATGCAGAGTGCTCTGAAGTGCTGTTGCGGGGAAGATGTTTGCAGGGCTTCACCCCACCATGCCTCAGCCAGCCTCAGCACTGCTGGTTCCCGATGCAGTCTGTCCCCCCATCCAGAGCAGCAAGTCACTGTCAGTGAAAGGCAGTGTGCCGGTTCCCTCGGTGGGAGGATAGGTCGTGCAGGCTCACCCAGCTGCTGTCTAGGACTGCTGTCAGCCACCAGTTTAGTATCTGACACATCCTGTGTTCAGGGAGCCATATCCTGTGCTTTATTGGAGGGAGCCGTCTCAAACAGGCTTTCTTTGTCTCTGTGCGCAGTGGTTTATTGAGCATGTAAGTGCAGGACATTTTTCTTAATTGAATTTGCTGGGAACCGATGTTTAGCTGATGTGGCTTTCACTCAGTGCCACTTGCAAGAATTCTCTGTGGGAACACAAAGGAAAGTGGAAGAAGCCCCGTGCTGCGGAAGCACGTGCAGCGAGCCAGGTTTTGATTTCCCCCAGAGGTATGAGCTCATGTCTCCGCATCTGCGGCCGTGCGGGCTGCCGGCCCGGTGGTTTCGCCAGGCTGCTGCTTTGTGTGTGTTCCCCTGGCCCTGGGCGGTGGGTCTGGAAGCAGTTTCCCGTGGCTGCAGCCATCTGCTCTGTGGCTGCCAGCTGGGTGCTTCTGCTGGGCCCATTCCCACATGATGGTAGCAGCTGATGTGTCACGAACCTCTCATTAGCTGCAGATCTGATTGTGGTGCAGGAAAGCGTTTGTCAGTAAACCTGCTGGCTCGGATGCCATCGGGCCCTAACTGAAGTCTATCCACGTGGTACATGGTCCAGCACTCAGTCTTTTCTCCTCTAGGCACAGCAGAAATCCCCGGGTCCTGGGCAACAGAATTTTTCCTGCTCCTAGTAATGTGTGGGTTAGGTGTTTGGCTCCACTCCACTCATCAGTGGTTTGTCCTGATGGTATGTGCTGCTTTCTCTGTCTCCCCATATACACAGCAGGAACCAAGCTTTGCTTTGTAGAAGAGCTTCCTTTGTGCTGGGGGGCACAGCCTTGTCTCACAGCGATGCATTAACTCTGCTCATGCAAAAGAGCTCTTTCTTCTTTCCCTTCTCTTTTATTACCCAATGCTAAGACATCTGTTTCTCTCATCCCCTTACAGTTTACCTGCCAAGCTGATCAATGGAGGGATAGCTGGGCTGATCGGGGTCACCTGTGTATTTCCCATTGACCTGGCAAAAACTCGCCTGCAGAACCAGCAGAATGGCCAACGGATGTACACCAGCCTGTGAGTACTGCCCACACGGGCACCATCCCTCTGGGCTTTCCACAGGGAGTCCTTCCACTTTGATACCTCTTTCAGGTGAGCTCAGCATCTCTAGGAACTGGGCTATCCTCAGGAAAGCCCGGGACAGTCTGGAGCCAAGCTGTGCTAGAGCAGATAAATAGAGCAGCTGTTGAGGCTGCTGAGCCAAGCAGAGGAGTTCTCTGCAGAGGCCACATCTGTTTGCATCCCTTGCTTGGGAGCAGTGTGTTCACTGTTGCCAGGGCTCAGAACCAAAGCACAAGGAATCCTGATCACCTGATCCCAAACACAAGTCTCCTGAGCTAGTCAGGTGCCTGAGGGAATTTCTGCCTCTGCTCTGTTTCCATTTCTGATATTGGAGATCCTTCCTTTACTGTATCAGTTTTTAAAAGAGGAAGGAGTCACTCGTTCCCAGTCTAGAGCATCGTATGTGGACCTTTTGAAGGATCACAGGTTGATATATGCTGTAGTTACACCATCAGTCCTGTGTCCAGAAAAGCCCCAGGTACTGCAGGTTGTAGGAAAAGAAGGTGTGAGTGTATCCAGCCCACCAAATTCACCTGGAGTTTGTGTTGGATGCTTAGGGCTGTGTATCTGCTTTGGGAATGTGTACCACACTCAGCACAAGATGCTTTATCCTAGGAACCAGAGACAGGCCTTAGTTTTCCAAAAGAATTCATGGTATTTAGGGGGAAAAGGGACTGGGACTGGTGAGGTATGTCCTGTCCTCCTACTGCTTTGGTTAGAACGAGTGTAACCTTATTCCTGCTCCTCCACACCATCTTTCCCTCTTTCCTGCCCAGAAAAATTTGAGGCAGAGGGGGAATAGGAAGGAAATTCTTTCTGATGTCTTCAGTCTCTGTGCCTTCTTGCTCTAGCTGATGACATGAGCTCAGGCTGCAGGCTCTGGTGCTTCCCATGACAGTTCCCATGCACTCTGCTCCTTGCACTGTCAGTGTGCCCTGGTTTGTTGGCAGGATGTGACCGCCCATTTTGCTTTGCCTCCCCTTTTGTTGTGTCCTGTTCCTGCAGTAGATTGCATCACCTCCCTGAGGATCACTTATCCTCCTGACCTGACATGTGACAGCAACAGGAGTTTGGGCAGGTTGAAGAACTTGTAGGTACCCCTTGGGACTGCATGCCAGGATATTTCATGTCTGGAAGAGAGCTCTGTAGGAGAGAGGCTTTTGACCTCCAGCAGTCAAGTCCATAGCCAGGAATTTCTGTAAGATGAGGGGCTGTTAAGGAATACATAAGATTTTCCTTGTGTACTTGAACTGGCTGCTTCTGAGAAAGGGAAGGGCTGAGCTTTCCTAAGAAAGTTTCCCCTGTTACAGGGACTTATTTTTCTCGAAATGCTGTATGCCCATCAATACTAGATTTCCTGATTACACCAATTACCTGGTATCTGCTGAACACCCAGGAAGGCAACAAGTTCCTTTAAAATGTTAAGCTCTGTTAATTTAAGATAGCATGCCTTACTTCTTGAGCTTGGCTCAAGAGATCTTTCACTTGAAAAAGACAAAGACACTGGAGGACTTCTGAGGGCTGGAGAGAGCTTGGCTTTTGGACTGTGCTGTCCCAGGTATGTTATGTATAATTTTAGTTGGCTGCTGGCTCCCTTTTTCCAGAGAGAGAAGAAAGCTGGATGTGGCCTTGGCTGCATCTCATTCTGCTGCAGCTTGAGGGGCTTTAAGTGACATGCAAGCTGTATCCTGATGCAGCAGGGCTGTATGAATACGGTGGGGAGCAGCTCTTCTCACTCCTTTCCCTGCTGCAGTTTGTTCAAAGCAGCATCACTGGCTCAGGGAAAATGTGTTGCCTCCAGCACTGCAGTGTGAGAACTTGATAAGAGGGGTAGGAGAAAGGCGCACTGAGATTTTGGAGGCTTGCAGATGTGTTGGAGGGGCTGCTCGGAAGAAGGAAATGAGTATGTTGCAAGTTGCAGGGCTGGGGTGGAGTGTGTGAAAAATGAGATGCCAAAGTATTCAGGGAGTCCCGGCAGAGAGGGGAAACTCATTGCCATGACTGGCAGCAATGCAGGATGAGCTCTTCACAAATAACCCAGGCAGGGCCATAAAGCCCTCAAGGGAGCTGTTATTTCCTTCTCTTCCACCTCAGCACTACTCCAGAGCTGAGAATAAGTTTACTCCTTGTGTTGCCAAATGTCTTAAAAATGTATTCATGTTTTCATCAGCCACACTTCTCTTATTACTGCTTAAAAGAGCCTTTTGCTCCTTAAATTATGTACACATACATGCGTGTGCACCTCTCCCTTCCCCTATGGCCACAGCAAGTACCTTTCTCTTCCCAAGGACCCTAAAGCCACCTTCAGCCAGCATCCAGGTATCATGTAGCTGTGGTCCAGAGAGGGGAGCTCTGCCTGGGAATCTGTGCAGCCTTCCTGAACCATGCCTTTGGATTTGCTAGGTGTGTGTGTCTGTGCCTTCAAAAGTCTTTGAGCTATTCCAGTGCTCTGCAGGGTTTTCCCATTGGTAGTAAATGTGTTTGCAATGAGGAAGGTGACAGTTTTCCCCTTAGAGCACGGTATCCTGCCGCGCTCTCCTCAGGGTAAGAGCCTGAGTGCTTGCTGCCTGCTGTGGGACTTGATGTGTTAAAAGTGCGTGCTTTAATCTGCGTGGGAGGCCACAGATGACTGAGTGTTCAGGTCATCTCGTGTTTGTGTGCCTTGTGTTAAATTTCACGGAGTAAGTCAAACAAGTCAGCGTGGGGGGAGTTTTGCCCCCCCCCTTATTTCCTCTCCTGAGCTAGATTTAAAAATGTGTACACGAGGATCTGCTTGTTAGAACATCTCATGTGCATTTGCCACAGGGGACCCTGGATGAACAGCCCTTGCAGTGACACTTTCCCTTTTGTGTTTCTGTAAAGCAGACAGTGTGTGCAGGGTGAGCCAGGGGTTTCAAAGCCCCTGTGAATTAGGGGTTGAGATTGGTCTCAGGCCTCAACAACAGCACATTCAGAGACTGACGCAGTTCCCATCTCAGCTGGGGGTTTTGCTGACAGAATGTAAATAGAAACCACTCCAAGAAATTTGCTTTGTTTTTTTTTCTGTGCTCACCCACCTTTGAGGTCCTGTGGTTAATCTGCCTCTGTTCTGTTTGCAGGTCTGACTGCCTCATTAAAACAATTCGGTCGGAAGGCTACTTTGGCATGTACAGAGGTAAGTACAGCTGACTCAGGCACAGCACAGCTTTTGCGTTGGAAGCACTGGTGCATAAGTAGGAGGAGAAGCTCTGTTCTCTGGCACATAAAGCAGTAACCTGGCAATATCCTAGGAGGTTGAACAGTGCAGGTGTTTCTGAAAATAAACTCCTCCATGCAGGTTCTGTTCAGATATCTACCACTGAGGATTTGTGTCCTCCTCATGAGTGTTTTGCTGTTAAACCTTACCACTTAGTGAAGTTCATCTTTACCAGTAGTTTAAGTGAAGCTGCTGGACTTTGTTCCAGGACTGTATGTTATGTTTCCCACTTTGAGAATGGTAACTTTTGACAGGGCCAGTAGCAAACCAAATCTTGAAGTTCTGTGGTTAATGATAGAATTTATGTCAAAGCCCTCCACCAGCATGGTCAGGCCTGCTGTCTCAAGCATGCCCAAGTGCCTTGTTCAAGCATTAAGACAAACTGCAGTTTAAAAAAAAAAAAAACATTAAAAAAAAACCTGCCCTCCAAAAATCTCCCTTGGGATGGTAAGAAAATCAGAGGTTGGCTCAGGGTGGAGCTTCAGCTGTTTGTTGTGTGCTGACCAGCTAGAAATCTCTTGGCTCCTTGGCTCAGGCTGTCTGTTACAGCAGTGAGTTCCTCAGCTGACATTGTACCTTTTTAACTTTTTTAGTTTAAACACAAAATCCCTGTAAGTTTTTAAAGATTTTGAGGAGAGGAGACCAGCAGGCCAAATCCTGACTTTACTTGTAGCAGAAGAAAATGTGGAATACCTTCTTGGCTTGCAGCACAGTCCAGCTGGCTTCATTGACACTGAGCTCTGGTTCATTTTGTGTCCTGATAGTCACTTGCCTGCATATGCAGTTTTATCTGGGGTGCTCAGATCGCATTCTTGGTGGCACTCGGTCACTGATAAAGCCTGATTAAAGTTACGCTACTAAGTTGAGCCCTTGCTCTTTGTTTTTTCAAGCAGAAGTCCGGAGATGCTGGTGCCTTGCTCTTGGCAATGTGTAGTTTTCTCTTGCTGCTTCTTCCCTGCTCCTAAGGAAACACAGGCATTGTGGCTGGCCACCCCGGGAACAGGCACTGGATATTCAGGCAGCGTCACTTGCCCAACTTCCTGGTGGGCGTTTCAGGGGAGTGTGGTGGATGGCAGGGATGGATTGGCTGCTTTGCATCAGCTTTCCTGGGAGCAGGCAACAAGACAAATAACCTCAAGGAACCCTGGCAGGCTCCGTCTTCGATGCTAGCAGTGACGTGTTCCCCTTTGATTTTTTCCAGAAGTTGGCTGCTTCTCTGTTCCTAGTGAGGAGTTTGAGCTTGTGTAACTTTGGCTGTAAATGTGCAATGGCAAGCTTTGTGCTTGGTGGGAGGCAGAAGGAAGAAGCTGTTTCGGGAAACTTACAGGGGAGACTGTAGGACCAAGAGTTTTTGTGAGAATCAGGAAGCTGTCTTTTGGGAAGTCCCTTAAGGCATAGAGTGGTAGAGAGGATGTGGATCTCCAAGCCACTTGTCATCCCCAAGCAGAAGAATGCAGAGGGTTTTGCATACCTCTTTTCCCAATGTTTCCCAAGTCTGGTCAGCTTGGTCCAGGTCCCTAATTCTGTTCAGGGTGCTGATAGTTGCTTGAAATGACTTCTGACTATAAATAGGGAGCTGGATTGGAGAGGCCTTTTTTGAATAGCTCCAGCTCCTTCCAGAAAATTATAGAGATTTCAGCATGGCCAGGATGCAAATGTGAGTATTCCCAAAAGCAACAATCCTGGTCTCTGTGCCTCAGTTCTGTGAGCTGACATGAGTAGCCTTTCCCTCCCTCTCAAGGAGAGGGTTGGTGGGTAAAATACATCCAAGGACCATGAAGATTGTGTACTTCTCTGTACTTTTCTGTAAAGAAGGTGAAGAGATGTCTGAGCCTTGTAGACAGAGAAAGATGGAAATCAGGTGGTGGGATTGGTTCCTGCTCCCTCCAGCTGTCCTAGTTCCCCAGCAGAATTTGCTGCATGACTCACAAGCTCTTATTTGCAGGCTTTAAGCTGAAATTGGGAGGATTATATGTTAATGTGCTAAAGTAGCAGCTGCTGCTCCCCATGGAGGAGTCACAAGCACGTCAGTTGTCCCTGCAGATCCTTTGGCCTCTGTCAGAGGACAGAAAAGGGTCTGTTTGGGCACAGCCATTCCTGCTGTGTGACTTCAGGGCTCCTTCATGTGTGAGTCAAATATCAGTGCAGACAGGAGAGTGGCTTGTGCTCGTGGGATGCTTTTCTGCAAATCACCTCTTAAGGTGTTTGTGTGGGCAAAAAGTCTTTGCTTTGTATAAGTAGCCCATAGAAAATTGTGTGATGTATAAGGCAATCCCAACATTTCTCTGAAGTTCTTTCCCAAAAAAAGTGACAGAACACACCAAAAGTTACAGGGGTTCTTGGATTTGTTTGGGGCAGGAAGAAGAGGAGTTCCCTCATGTTTTTTTACCATAACAGCTGTATAGCAGCAATGCCTCAAAGCTGGATGGTGCTGTCTGGCCCTGTCTGTGCTCAAGGAATTGATGGTGTGCAGCCTTAAAACATGACACCAAGTGAATGAATCCATAGTGCCTGGGGGCTCCTGGTCCCCATGGGCATCAGAGATGCTCTTTCAGCTTCCTACTGCAGTCCAGCCAGAGGCTACCTAAAGATGCCAGCACATGTTCTGAGCAATCTCAGTGCTGTTTGCAGACCAAGTGTTTAGCCAAGCTGGCAGGAACCAAAGGCTCAGATCAGGCTGAGGAAGTGCCCTTTGCTGTTGGTGACGTTTGGAGGGTAGCTGCACTTCAGCTGCAGTAGTGTGGCAGCCTTCCCTGGCTTCTGCTAATAATATCTCCCAGTGCTGCACTGGGGATGACTCAATCCTCTGTTATGTAGGTTGCTGGTGATGTATAAGGGCTTCTGTGAGAAATGTGTTTTAATAAAAAACCAAGACTTGGTGAGAAGAGGGTGCCTACAAGTTTAGTTGGCAAAAAACTGGTTTTGCCTCGGTTTATTTTGTTTGTAGAGTGCTTCCTTACTTCTTTTCAAAAAGCTTTGTTTTTTTAATGATAGTTATTTATGTTTCCATTCTGTTTGTCCATCTTTGCTTGTGGTACATGTAGCATTGTCTTTAGGCCAAGGTTGGCTTTAGATAGGGAAGTACTCATTGGTGTGGGCAGAATTGAGAAGATTGTACAAAAAGAAGAAGATGCTGTGGAAAGCATACAGCCAGCAGCTGGAGTATCTAATTTCTCTTCCTCCAGCAAATTGAAGCTGTTATGGATTATTCAGGACAGGGATTATCCATTCCCTGCTAAGCAGCTTTACTGAAAATATCAACAATGTAGGAGAAAACCCAGGTTCATTAACTTCTTTTCCTGTATATTGTGTGTTTTTACCCTCTGCTTTATTTTCAATTGAAGAGAATCTTCTATGAAAGCCTCTTGGTTCCTGAAGGTCAGCATGTGGAAGTGAACTTCTTGTGTACCTTTCTTGCTTGATGGTTTGGAGTTTGTTTGCTTTCTTTCAGTGAACCCTTTGCACTGGTGTTAAGAGTAGCAGGTTTATGCTTTTTTCTTTCTCTTGTTTTTCCAAGGAAAGGGTTATTCATGCTGTGTTTTGGTGTACAAGTGTTATACTTCATAGCCATTGGGAGTGTCACTGAAAGTCATCTTCAGCTTGGCATTTGAGGAAATACTTCATGGGTGGCCACTTCAGCTTAAGAATTAGGCTGTGTGGATTTGCTTTGTAGATCCTGATATGATTGGCATGAAGAGATGGATGTGGAGCGTGAAGGTCATTTCTGTGTGGCTTCTGTTCATGTGCAAGAGCCATGGCAGGGGGACATGATGTATAGGAAGAACATCAAACCGAAGCAGCACAATCATTGGTGCCCTTAAAAGTTTGCAAAGAATCAGAAGTGTGAGAGGTCTGCCCTGCTAGTTGATTTGTCTGCTGTAAAAGATGATGGCATTTGTTGGATGTCATCGCCAGTGTGGAATTAATGCACTGGCTTGGCTTGCTATGAGGCAGCATTACTCTGTGTTTTTTGCAAAATCTGAACATTGGAGTTGAAAGGGTGGAAGATATGTTGGGGTGCCCAGCCCTGTGCACAAAAGGCTGTCTTTTCTTGCTGCAATTTCCTGAATGGTGGAGCCATGTCTTCCAAGCAGATGTTGTGGAGCCAAGGATTCCTGTGTCCCACTCCCCACTGTAGTGGTCCCAGAAGTCCCATTGTGACTTTGCTTCCTAATCTGAGGAGAGTCCATCCCAAGAAATAGAGGATTGAACTCACTTTCTGTGGGTGTGTTTGGCCCTTACAGCTCCTGTCAACTTGGGTTCAAAGGTCCTGAAAATTAGCCCTACCAGGTCTTTGGAGCCTAGCTGGGGGTGCAGGCTTCTCTGGCTGCTTCTCTTTGGAATATGAATCTTTGGGATAAATTGTTTAAATCTCAAAGGCAAGCACGAATGCCTGTATTTGTGTTTGTTCTTACCAGAGGTGTTTTAGGCCATTAACAAGTCTCAAGTGTAGCTCCTTTGGAGGGCTTGGAGCTCAGTACATTTCAGTGCAGATAGGGAGAGCTTAAGGCTATCCACTGATGGACTTTTTGAGCCGTAGGATTTAAATGGAGGAGAATGTTCTGGAGTGTTAAATCTGATGGTGCAAACTCCACGATGCTGGGAAGGGACTGGCCCTTCCCTCACCCCATTTACCCCAGGGCAGATTGAAAGCTGTTCCCAGCCACTGTGTTGCACTAATGTTTCACTAATACTGGTGTTCAGGGCCCACAGCAGCCAGCCAGGCCATGCAGGCCTTTCATTGTGACAGGCACAATGCAGGGATTTGCTGTTTGTCGCTCCTGACAAAAGGGCACTCCAGCGGGAGGGGGATGCAGGGAGCCAAGGCTTGTTTACACCCCAGGTCCCCCAGCAAGCCTTGCCATGGAGCGCGGAGAGGAATTTCTGTGTGCTGCAGCTTGTGGTGGGCAAAAAGCCACTTCAGTGGTGGCTGTTCTGGGGGTGTCCTAAACTACTACAGGGTGACACCCAGTGGTGATACACAGGGGAAGCCACTTTGCACTAAGGGCTGGTCTAGAGCTGGTTCTGGGCAGATCAGCACGGTGACTTCAGCCAGCCTCCAGGTCTTTCAATGACTCTGCCTTTTCCGAGCAGCTTGGTAATCGAGCTGCTCTGGTGTTTTCTGGGGAGGAAGCAGGGGAGGGATCCAGTGAGAAGGCAGGGCAGGGGGTCTTTTGTTTCTCAGTATCACAAAATATTTGCAAAGGAGTTAGAACTGGTTGTTAAACCATCTTGTACTCCTTTTCTGAAGGTTTGATCTGCATCTTTCTGAATTCATAGGAATGCATCCTTGGATGAGAGATGAGGATGCGTGTATACACGGTGGGAGGTAGTAGTAAAGCTGAAGAAATTACAAAATACATATGGCAAATGGAGCAGAAACACATCTGGGGATGTTTTCACAAATCCAAGGTTTTGGGAGACAGAAATACTGTTTTCAGTGGTGTTTTGTATTTCTGAATCCCTTTGGTGCACTGGGAGCTTTACTTCATTTGTGCTTGGTTTTGTGCTGAAGTTACAACACATTCCTGAAAGACTCAGTTAACAATCCTTTTATTCTCATTATCCAATGTCCTTTCTCTCTTCCTTGTCCAGGGGCTGCAGTGAACTTGACTCTGGTGACACCAGAAAAGGCTATCAAACTGGCAGCCAATGACTTCTTCCGGCATCACCTCTCCAAAGACGGGTGAGTAGGGAATTGACCTTTTGCAGTCAACTTAAAAGACACCGACACTTGGAACACGTCTGGTGAGACATCAGGAAAAGGTGGACTGGGATAGTGCAATGACTGAAATATGAGTTGACCTCGAACAGCTCAGCTGGTGATTACGTTCAGGCTAAGGATGCAATGTCTAAAATGGGAAGCGTGAAGCATTCCACTGGATGACTGCTCTTTATTCAAGCTTCTAAAAATAGTCCCAGATTTAAGCCAAGGTTAGCAGATCCAGAATGTGTAGTGTAAGTATTTGAGAGGAACCCAATGTCATTGATCATTGCTCAAACAGCTGCTGGGAGGACTCTTATTTTCAGCATCTTATTGCATCCTCTTGTGCTCCTTCTGGCTCAAAGAGGTATCAAGTCAAGTTCTGTGGACCTCAAACTTAGCACCCCTCTTTTTATTTTGTACCTTGAGAATTGTTTTAGAGAGGTAGTAAATCTGAATTGACTAAGGGCACTGGCAGCAGCTGACCTTCAAATAAATGCTGAAGGAATAAAATTACCTGTTCAGCTTGCAAGTTTGGTTCATGTGAGTTAAATGTGTGTAAAAGGCATAAGCTGGAGCAGTTGAGAGGAGCTGGATCCTGAATACTTAATGCTGCTTTCACCAAGATGTTTTCCAAATTGCATGGGAAATAGTTGTGTCTCCTATCAGAGAGAAGCCTTTCCCCAGAGGCAGACAAGGGCATTGTCTCCAGTCCTCAGTGACAGCCTGCTTGGGATATGATCCCAACAATTCCCATCAACAGTTATGAGGTGGAACCTCAGTGAAAATGCAAAGCTCCAGCACAATTACTGGGCTTAACTTCCCAAAGCATATCACGTCAGTCTTGGCTGCTGCAGATCAGTGTCTCAGCAACTTCAGTGGAGATTGTGGACTGACACAGATTGAGAATCCATTTTTCCCCTGTACCTTGTCTTTTTTTTCTCTTTTGTTCTCGAGTCCTTTAAAGTAGCAGCTAACATATGTCTGCGTGACTCATCGGCTCACAGCTCTTCGTGATTTTCTGACTCAAGTCTTCAAATAGTCTCTCTTCTGTGCTCTGCTCAGACAGTGGGAGGTAATGATGTCCTGTACCAAGCGGGGAGTCTCATCCCTGCAGCAGACAGCCCAGGACACCTTGGTGTTCTGCAGTAAACAGCAGCACAGCTCTTTGCCACCACCTACAAAGTGGGGGCTTAGTAGTTTGTACAGGCCCAACAGGGTGCCAAGCTGCCACTCCTTGCACTGCCACTAAGGGAATGGTTCCATGGAAGAAATCAGACTAGCATTGCAACATATTTGGCATTCTGGGAGAGCAATCACTGCTGTGATGTTTAAGCCATTAAAAAGGGACATGCCTGTCAGTCAGTGTCCTGCACCGTGAAAAGTAAAGGCTTCCTCAGAGGACAAGTGTGTGTGTCTGCTTCCGTGAGGAGTCCAGCTTTGAACAGATCTTTGGGTAAGTGGGATGCAGCTGTTTCCATGAGCAGCTGAGGTTTTCTCTCAGACCTCTTCCAGTTTGACTTTTGGGTCACTGGCTGGTGCACACATGACATAGATGATGTGCTGCACTTAATCCAGAATAAAAGAGCTAGAGAATTTTTCCAAGAGCAAGGCACCCTGTTCCCCTAAATCTTACATACTGATGGGTCTGGCACTACAGTGACCTAGAGCAGGAGCATGATACCACCCAGGTAGTGGGAGGTTTTTGTGTCTCAACACAGAGAAATTTTAGTTCCTCTAGAGAAAAGAGAGGTTGGGTCACAGGTGACAAGCGCTAAGCAGCATGTGGAGTCAGTCACTCATTTATCCACTGTGGGTGGCTTGAATGAGTGAAATCTGGTCAGCTCTGCTCTTGAGGGTAGCCAGTGTGAGCTGGACAGAGAGGCAGAGGCAGAGCCTTGTTACTACTGTGGTAGATGATTTAAGGTGTTTCTACCTAGAAATGTCACCCCAAAATAGGATGGGAAGAAAAACGCCTTCCAGGTTTGCTGTGGCTGGTATAGGCTTTGAATGTGGGATCTGGCAGTTTTCTCCCTTGGCATGCTTCTGTCCCATTCTCCCCAGTTGCCTTAGTAAGATGGGGCAGGATTAACCGTGCTGGAATTTAAAGGTCTCTCCTACCCAGGACCCAACAGGGTGCATACCTGCTAGCACATCACAAGGCTGGGCCACCTATTTCACCAGCCAAAGCCTAGTTATAAACAACAAAATAGCTTGGGGCTAGAAAGGTTAAGCCTGGAGCTGCCTGGCACATGAATGTGGTTTCATTTCTTGGTATGTAATTGCATCAGTCAAGCTGTTACATTGGGCAAAACACAGTGGTGGGGTTAGGATCAGTGTAAGGCTGGATCAGTAAGATTGTGATTGAGCTCCACCAAAGTCCTTTTTGCACAAGCCAGTCTGTCTGCTGTGTGCATTCATAGATGCTGTGCCCTTAGGTCAAGTATCCAAAAGGATGTTCTGACTCAAAGTTGCAGAAGTCTTCCAGACCTGTTTATATTGAATGCCTTTGTGCTAAGCATCTAGCACTTGTCTTGCTTGAAGTATGTTGCATGGCATGATAAAATGTGCATTTTTTACCAGTATTTGCTGATTAAAATATGTGGTATTAAAATAGACCTCAATATGCAAGAGGAGGAGGCATGTGTGGACCAGAAAGAGTGTGGCAAATCCAGCATGACTCAAAGTAGCCTCAAGTTAAACAACAGCTTTTGGTTTAGATTAATGTATTTATTTTTATCCTTTGAAAAACTTAGTGTTGAAATTGCTTTTAAACTGCTAGGATAAAAAAGTGGCATAAAGCCTATTTTTGAAAGGCTAGACTGAAAACAGCACCTGTGGTGTAGAAAGCTCCTGACTGCAGATTGCTGGAAGAGTATTTTAGGGATGTTATCACTACAGGTTTGTGCTAGACTCCTTTTTCCCTGGCTCTGCTCTTGGACACTGCTTGAGGTAGAGCACTGGGGCAGCAGGTCCTCACAAGGGATCTCCTGCCCTTGTTGGTGCACCTCTCTCCGAGTGTGCAGGTGTGTGTTCCTGCAGCTCTCTCCACCCTGAGACCCAGGGAAGCACTCCTGCCTGTACCATGCTTTGTCCCTCCCTTGTGCAGGGAGCGTGTGTGCTTACAGGCTGGGGGACATAATTTCTGCTTACCAGTTTCTATTTCTTTGCCAGTTTCTATTTTCATGTGAAGGCCATTATGACAGCCTACAGCTACAGCGTTCTGTTTTCTCAAGAAACAAAACTGAGTTGGTCCTCCCAAGCTGTCCTGGTCATTTAGGAACGAGGGAGGCCTGAGCGAGTTGTGTGAGTGCTGAAAACATGCTTGCTATGCCATGGAGGAGAGGAGGGAGACCAAGATACTGAGGGGCATCCCATGGCCATGACTGAAAAAGGTGATAAGGGTCAAGTGATTTCCTGTGATGATTTTGACCTAAGAGCCTCAGCAGTTGCCAGGGAAAGAAGGTGACCCACAGAAGAGTCTCCAGGCAGGCCTTTGTTCCTGTGTCATTCTGTGGGGAAGAGTTTTCAGGCTGGGGGAAGGCAGAATGTGGAGAGAGGGGAAACTTTCAGTCTTCAGGCTGCTGGAAACAGATGGGATTTTTTTAACTCTGGCTTTTTGAAGATGCCTGTGTTGAGAGACTCAGTCTCATGGCTGCTCTTAAAGTAGGAGTGGCTTCATTGTCCAGAACGGAGGGTGTGAGGAGTCACCAGGGCTAAGTGAAGCACTTGAGTATGAAGCTGAGAAGGCAATTTAGACTGATAGTACACCAGCATTTAAAGTACATTATTGATTATTGGTTGCTCACTGTGTGAGGCCTCTTTGATTGATATAAGTATTGCCTGCTTTTTATATGCTCTTTGAATCTGGGTATTAAACACCTAATAAAATCAGTTCCTTTAAAGTGTCCTACAAGATTTCGTGTTTCTCTCCAAAGTGTGGAGTGCCAGATAGCTGTTTTGTTGGGCATGTGTTTGCCAGGTTTTGTTCATTTTTCAGGTTCTTAGTTAAATATTCTGCCTAGGCTGCAGTAAAAAGTGTCTCATGCCTTCTTACATAAGCAATTTGTTGCTCATAAAAACTTTCCAGTGTCCCTGGATGAGTTTCCTGCTGCTCTTCTCCAAGGTGTTATTCCCTTACTTACCCTGTCCTCTTTAATCTTGACCTTTATTTTGTTTGCTGTTCTGAAGCAAAGGCTGGCAATCTGCTGTCTTAGCAGCTCAGATTCCTAGGAAGACCAGCATGACTGACTTAATTCAGCCTTTGCTGATACTAGCAAATTTTCTTCCATTCTGCTTCCTCCGGTCTTGTATCTTTGCACATGAAAGAGAAATAGCCAGCTGGTAATCCTGGGACAAGCAAGGTACTTTTCCAGTCTTATGCAGATGTGGAGACTGGAGCTTGTTGTCTATTGCCTTCCCAGCTGATGCATCTCCCCAGGGCTCTTTCCTTCATCTGCTCTTCCTTCAGGCTCTTCTAAAATACTTGTACCATCTCTTCTGTGGCATGAGTTTAAGTATCAAAAGTGTCCTGGGTGATCCTTGAGCTGCTGAACACTCTTAGGCTGTAAAGTGAGGCTCTCAATTTTGGAAGAAGGAGTGTGGCTGCTAGTCCTGGTGGTGAGCTGCTCTATCACCCTGCATGCACATTGCTCTTTCTTTGGCACTTGTGTGCCCAGGCAGCCTCTCCTGCAGTTTTCCACTGGATACTCAGACACTTCTTTAATGTAGGTAGCCCTCATCCAACTCACTGAGACTTGGAAGTGGAGAAATCTCTCCCTTCCCCTTGAGAAGGAGACAGGAGCTGATAATGTCACTGTGCCAATTCAGAACAGCTGCTTAGGGAGAGCTCTTTTATTTAGCACACAGAGGCCAGGCAGTTGCAGTGGGTTGAAGCTGTTAACATCAAAGGTCAGCCAAAAAGTAAATGCACTTTCAACTGCTAATCTGGAGGGAGATAGATATGTGTTGTTTAATCAGAGAACGCACCCATGGGAGCATTGTTCTTGTCATCATTCCAGGCACATGTCTTGGGACAAAATGTGTGTTTGTGTTCAGCATGCTCAGTCGTGTTACCCTGTCCATTGTTCGTTTCCACAAATGTTCACATTGGAGCAAAACATTTGGAATTTCCTGCCAGGGCAGACCTGATGCAGGTACAGAGTCAGCCTCCTCTTGACTTAGTCCAAACATGCAACAGAGCTCCTACACATACCTGGAGTAATGACTTCCAGTTCAACATTTAACCTGGCAGTGTTACTTTGAGATGTTCAACATCAGTACTTTATTTGGCTTGTCTGAGGCATTTTTGAGCTGGCAGTAGAAGTGAGAGGGAGCTTCTCAGTTGTGGGGACTGCATTTCCAGCATCATAGCTCCAGCTTTTCTGAAGTGCAGTTGCAGTAGATTGTTGTTCCCCCTTGGAAAATCAGGGGTTGGATTAAAGGGACTGACTGGCAGTTTGTGTGCATATCCCCCTGTGTCCGTGGCAGAGAGGGTGCTCTTCCTTTGAAGGACAACTCCTGTGTGCTGGTCTTCTAATCCGTATCAAAGATCCAGTATTTAAATTGTTTGAGAGGAACTGGCTCTGTCTGCTTTGAAACTCCTGGGGAGCTTTCTACAATTCTTGGACTGACAGACAGAGGGAGAGGTTATTTTATGAGTGAGGAAGGTGATGTCCAAGCTGGGGACAGTAGCCTGTTGGGTAGGAAATAGAAACTGATTGCTTTGTCTGGATGCTTCTTTAGCTCAGAGATTTTCTCTCTGGAAGCGTTGTCATCCTGATTCCAGAATGGCTGTTTCTGGTCCCTGCCCAAACACAGTAAATTCCCACGTGGCCAAGATTTTTCAGAAATTTGAAAAAATCCTACACTGCTCCCATGTGACATCAATATACCAATGCTGTCAGAGATCCTAATTTTGAACTGATTGCTCCCAAAAAGCCTTCCATAAATCTCTAGTTCCTGCTTTTTGAGTTTTATTTTTCAGCTCTAGTTTGAAACTCTAATTTAAACTCGTTAAATTAATTTAACTCAACCAGGAATCTTGTCCCCTTCCCATTTGACATTTTTGATTTGTCACAAATTAATAGTATGTCAGTAAAAAATGTGGAACAACTGATTTCTGCCAGTGCAGAATTTGAGGCTATTGTGTGTATGTTATATTTAACACTCTCTTGCTGTGATAAAAGATGGTTTCTGCATTTGTAGGACCAGATCTTTGCTGTTGCTGCAGCTTTTGAAGTTAGTTGAGATGTGCCAGTTTTTAAACCACTGAGGATAAGGCCAGTGGTGCCTTAAATATTGAAACCCCTTTATTATCTAGAACAGTTTTCAAGCTCCTTTTATGTACAGACTGCTGAGGTTTTGCAAAGGCAGTTTGACCCCTGTATGGCAACTTTTAAACCTCCTGTCAAATCCTGTAAGATTTGCTTATCTTAAGCTACTTCTTTTCTTGGACTCTCCCCAGTTCCCAGGATGTGAAAACCAAAAGCTGAAAGCCCTAGTTCTAGATGCTTTTGATGTACTAGTTTGACATCTCTAAAATACACTCACATGCATAAATCCTTCCTTGGTCATGCTGGCATAGCTCCATGGAGTTCAGTCAAGTCAAGGCTGACTTCAGTTGGCTGGGATAATGGTCCAAGATGAATATGTAGGCCAAATCTTCCAGATCTTTTGAACTAATTATCAAAGCAGTTGCCCTGGATGAAAGCCAGAAGATATGTACTCCAGGGATGCTCCAGGGCTCTTGCTAAACTGGGAGGTGCTCTGCTGTGCCAGAGAGGGGTTCTGGCAGCCAGCTCCTTTGGGTGGTTTGCTTCCTCCCACAGCCAGGCTGGGGATTGTGCAGCCTTGCTGCTGACTGTATTGAAACACTTAGAGACTGGTGCTGTGCTTCAGGCCACCCAAAATGCACAAGTTGGCCACCTCCAAGAGGCAGTGGCAGTGGGAGCCTCTGGATTTGCACATTATAGTTCCCCCATACCTCCAGAAAGCTTACTGTGCACACTTCCACACCAGTGTGGGTAACTCCGTGGTAGGGTTTGTTCTTTGCAGCTCCTCATCTGTGGGGGAGTTTGGAAAGGGGAGACTAAAATATTCCTTCTTTCAGCCTCATAGGATAGCTCTATATTTAGTCTCTGGTAATCTCTGTTGTGGCTCTGTGCCTTTAATCCCCTGTTCTCATATCCTCCCCGGAGAAGATGAGAGGTGGAGAAATCAGCCCAGGTTACGTGGTGGGCCAGCAGGATTACAGTGCATCTGCCCTCCCATTCGTGTAGGGTTGGCATTGAAACTGCTTTACTGGCCCACTGCCCCACAGCTGTGCTTTGTGTGTGCTTGTGAAGCCCCTGGCAGGGAAGTGTGCCTGGGCTGTGCAAGGGAATGGGGAATATCACTGTGGGACTGCTTCTGCCACAGTGTGGGGATGTGCCTTGAGCAGGTTAAGATGAGGTATTACTGCAGAGCAGGGCTGGGGGAGGTAAAAATAGTACTTGCATTGAAAACAGAAAAATGAGGAGGCTGTTTCTCTCTGGCTGTGTGATTTATATGCACTTTTTTTTAAAACCCTTTTAGAAAAGAGTAGGTCAGATGTACTTTTTAATCAAGTCAGTGTTTTCTGTTGCCAAAGCGTGAGGTTTTTTTTATGGGGCAAAAACACATCACTTTCTGAAAATTGAAACTTTGTGAGGTTTTGCATCCTGAGTTCCTCTTTTTAGTCTAAGCTAGACTCTTTCATAGCTTTGGAATGAAGGGAACAATGAAATGCTGCATTTTGATGAGTGAGAACATGTTGCTGATAGTCTCTGCTCTGTAGTACAGAGAATGTACAAATCTTCATTGCTGGAGGTCCATCCCATCCCTTGTCTCTCAGGGAGGACCATTTTAGTGCAAAGGTTATTTGTTCAGGTTTGGAAAACCTGGGAAGATGAAGCAGCTCCTAACCACAGAGGAACTGCCTCCCTAATTAATATTCACTGTTTATTTACTGTGCTTTTCTCAGAGAACTCCAAAGCAGTAAGTAGAATATTTTCCCTCCTTGCTCCTTGTCCTGTGGTTTGTGTTTGTTGACAATTTTTAAAGGACTAGGCTGGCAGGAAGAAAGCTGCTTATCCCCCTTAATGCTCAGGTCCTCTGCTGCCCTCTGATGTGATAGCTTTTCTGAAAGCTGTGCCCTGACCAGGGCCACCAGCAGGCTGGAAGAGAGCTGCAGTGCTCGGGCTGTGAGTGGAGGGGGCTGTGTCCTCCTGTCTGGAGCTGTTCTGACAGGGCTTGTGGCTTTTCTGAATGTTCTGTTTCTGGGGACAAAATTAGTCTATTCTCCATGTCAGGTGGTGCTGGCAGAGATGCCAAGCCTGGACTGTGCTGAACTGTCAGGCCTAGCAGGTTCTTCTGCCCCGTTTCCTGTAACCGCTGGGGTCAGAGATGTGCCCTGAGCCTTGTACCCAGCTGCCCAAGTGTAATTCCAGGCCATCTCGTCTGATGGACTCTCTCTCTCTTTTCTTTGGGCAGGAAGAAGCTGACATTGCTGAGGGAGATGCTGGCGGGCTGTGGTGCAGGTACCTGCCAGGTGATTGTCACCACTCCCATGGAGATGCTCAAAATCCAGCTGCAGGATGCAGGACGCATTGGTACGTGGACTTTTCTTCCCTGAGCCCTGAGCAGGGAGAAGGGAAGAGCTGGGACTGGACTTTGAAGGTGGAGCTGAGAGGATGAGTGGAAAAAACCCTTTTCCTTCCCCCTGCTCTCCCATGTCAGAGATACCACATATGTAGCAGAAGTTTCCCCTCCTCTTCCCAGCTTGCTTGCCCCAACACTTTGCTCAGCTGGCTTTGCAGAGGCCCTTGCAGTTACAATAGGCAGTGGGTTTTTTGCTCAAAGCTTGGCAAGTGAAACAGCAAATGCTGTTGATGGATGGAGAGGCAGGAGAAAGGACTGGGTGGTCAGGTTGTGATTCAAACTTGGTAGATCCAGTGCCTTTCCCATGCTGCTTCCTCCATTTCCATGTTTTCTGATGTCTGTTTTTTCTCTCCTCTACCCCCCTGTAGCACCTCCCTAACAGCTTCCCAAAGGGATGTGTTATTTCCAAATGACTTGTCTCCCCTTGTACTCTTTTTTTCTCCCTGACAAAAACAGCAGTTGTCTCGGTTGAAACAGTAAATAAAATTCTCCCAGTGCACTGGATTTGAAGGAGGTTTGGGATCAGACTCTTGGGACTGTGGGCATGAGCTGACAGGCAGAGGCAGGAGGGGAGTGTGCCTTTTGGCTGAAACACTGTGGAGTGTTTCTGGTGAGAGCAGAGACCAGAGTCTGACTTGGAGACTCTGGGGGAAAGAGCTGCTTGCTCTTTCCTTAGTCTCTTCCAGAGGTCAGTCTGGGTTATGGCCTCACTTCCCAGGAGCCCTACATGACACTGTCAGATACCATGTTTATAGCCCTTCCTGGAAAATGGGCCAATTTGTCCTTTAATCTCTCATTTGATGTGGCATTCCTGAATAATCACGGATTTACTTTTTCTTTTCTCTCTTCACTGGTTTTACGGCAGACCTTATCCTCTTTGTGCGTATTATTTTAAAATGTTGGAAGGATTTAAGCCATGGTTTGAGGGTTCAGGAGAGGTTTTGGATGTTGTGAACAGCCTGTTCTCTGTGTGGCAGGAGACCTGTGGTGTGCCAGGGATTACTTACAGATGGAAGTGCTCTCCATCTTCTGGCCAAAGGGCCGAAGTGCATCAGTTGGAAAAGTGGGAGAAACCAGGATGTGTTTATAAATGTGACTGAGAAACTCCCTGGGTTAATGATTGCTTTCGGGGGAGGGAGGCACAGAGCAGAACGTGGGAAGCTGTCTTGTTTACGAACATCTTGTTTGTTTCACTAGCAGCTCAGGGACACACCTGGAAGTAGGGACTGTCCCCTGCCTGCTCACAGCAGCTCCTGTTCTCTGCACTGCACAGATGGTGCGTGACAGGACGCTCCTGCTCGGGCAGACGGGCTGGAGGGAGAGCGCAGCCGACAGCGTTGTGGTGCGGCAGCGCTGTCAGAGACCGGGGCAGGCTGAGGGAAATGGGGGGGCAGCTGCCTGGCCTTTGTCTGCATGTTGTGTTGCCCCTGGGGATGTGCCTGTCCCCCTGTCTGGCGGCACCGGGCAGCAGCAGGCTGCGGTAGGGCACCCTGCAGCCCGGTGCTGGCGCTCTGCTCCCCAGCGGCACAGAAGAAGCTGATGGCGGCGCAGGCCCAGCTCTCCTCCGCCGCGGCGGCCGAGCCGGCGGTGGAAACGCGCACCACGGCCACCCAGATAACCAGGGAGCTGCTGCGGAGCAAAGGCATCGCTGGACTCTACAAGGGCCTGGGAGCCACGCTGCTAAGGTAGGATGGTGTGGGCTTGAGCACGGGGCGCTGGCGTTCCCCGTCTTGCACCCAAGGCACCCCCCATCCCAGGAATGAGCCTGCAGAGGAAGTGTTGGCTTCAGAGGGCGTGGACTCGGTTTCCATGCACGGGTTTTGTACATTAAAGAAGGGAAGGTCAGAGAAGTGAGGGAGGGCATCTTTTTGTTCCTGGAAGATTTAATTGTGCTGCTTTCTGTGAAAGGTTTTTGCCTGCCCCATGGCCTGTATTTTCACACTGTACAGAAGTCCTTGTGAGCTGGCAAAGTAAAACAGTCAGCCTGAGACCCCAGAATCAGTGGGAGCTGGCTCATGTTGGATGCAAGGACCAGTGCCTGCTCTGACACTCTGCCTGGACTTTCACAGTGTGACTCTACTCTAGCTTTAACAAAGGCAGCACTAAAGCAGCACACAAGGGAATGGAGGGCAGGATGGAATCTCTTGTAATTAACGAAAGATTGATCTCTGAATGTGCTGGTGTCTTTGGTTTGAGTGTTGAAAAAAAGAGGGAGCCCATTGATCATACATGGCTGCATGCCTCCCATGTGCCTGTTGCCTTTGTGCAGTCACTTGTGCCCCACTGAGTTTCAGCTCCTGTCTGCACTGCAATCACAGAGCCAGGATATCTGCGTTGCACTCATGGCTGCGCTGCCAGTGTGAGCCTTGCAGCTCTTCCTTTGCTCAGTTTGTTGGTGTCCCGTGCTGACTTAACTCATCCTTGTTCTTCCTTTTTTTCCTGCCCCACTGCAGGGATGTCCCATTCTCCATTGTTTACTTCCCACTGTTTGCAAACCTGAACAAGCTGGGTCAAAAAGACCCCAATGTCAAGGCTCCGTTCTACGTGTCCTTCCTCTCTGGATGTGTGGCCGGCAGTACGGCCGCAGTGGCTGTCAATCCTTGTGATGGTGAGTCCTGGGTAGCCTGTGGTGGTGCCAAGTGACAGGAGTCAGAGGCCCAGGCTGGGCCAGGTGAGGAGGAGGGTGTCTGTGCCAGCCTTTTTGCAGCATGAGCACACAGAGAGGGACAGCTCTGCTGCCTCCGGCTCTGATGGTGTGAGTTCAGCTCAGCTACAGCTTTGGCCACAGGTTACACAGAGGTTTGCAGCACTTACTAGGTATGTCAGGAAGAGGGTGTCATTAATTTCAGTTATTCTTGGCAGGAAAGGCACATTTCCATGTGGAGTGATTATGTGATGCAGACCACTTAAAACTATATGGTCTGAGACAAACACGGGAAGCCTCAGATCTATGACCTTTTCTCCTGCTCCACAGCATCTGCCTTAAATACCACCTTGGTTTCTCTCCTGTAAAAACCACCAGAAAGTAACTGCTCTCTCCCCAACACTGCACATGCTTCAAGGTGTGAAGAAATGTAGGAGCAGAATTGTGTATTTTAGGTACATCTTCCTGAAGGAGATGAGCATTTGAAAATAAGTTCCCACTTTGCAGAGAGATATCTGAATTTGTAAGGTTTAAAGCTTAAGTCAGCTTTTTGAAGCCTTGATCACAGTGAGGGAGGGAGGGCTTGGGTTTTGGGTGGCTTTTTGTTCCTTTTATCCACTTGTAATGGAATGGGTTTGTTTTCCCTGACAAATATATGAAAATGGTCTGTATTTCTGGTAATTTTGTTTTGACCATTTCAAATACATGACTCTCAGGGTGGCTCTTGCCTGCTACACCCCCAGTGCTCACCTCACTCCCAGTGTCTCCCCTCTCTTTTTCTCCCCAGTGATCAAAACGCGGCTGCAGTCCTTGCAGAGAGGAGTGAATGAGGACACCTACTCGGGGATCCTGGACTGCACCAAGTAAGACTCCTCAGGACAGAGGCACCACATCAGGTGTTTGGCAGCTGCTGCTGCCTGCTGCCAGGCAGGCAGTGCAGCTTCTAGACCCAACCAGCAGCTGTGCTTCATGTTCCCTCTGAACCTGTGCTTTTATCTCTGTCTGACTATTTGGAGATATATATATAGATATATGAGCAGATGTAAATACAGTTGTATAAAAGAGAACTTACCATACTGAGTAAGAAAAACAGAGCATTTATACTTAAATACTTCTGTCCAAACCCCAGTAGTCATAACACTGAGATTTTATTTCTTCAAAGGGAGGCAGTGCTGTGGTAGTCTTTCCCAAGGCCCTACTGTTGGAAAATCCTACAGTACTGAGTCTCATATCCCTCCTGGGACTGCTCTGCACAATGTCTGCACCAGCACTTGCCAGAGTGGGCTGTCCCCAGCTGCACTGTCCTCTGACCTTTTGCTAAACTATGGTCTGGCTGCTTCAAAACACAAAGGGACTTTTTCTGCTTTTTTATTTCTGTGTTAGGCAGAATCTGTTGCCATTGGGCTCTGTCCCATGCTGAGGGTGGAGCTTTTGGGCAGGGGACCTCTTGATGCAAGCATAGGGTTGGTTGTCTTAGCTATACTTGCAGACACAGGCAGCTGCTCCTGCTTCTAGCCACATGTAGGGATGGGCCAAGTTTCTGCCCAGCCACTTGCAGAGCACTTGGGCAGTGATGGGTGATGTGCTGTGGAGGCTGTGCCAGGCAACAGCGCTTTCCTGGATATGGTCTCTGAAGGGAGACAGAAAGGCAGGGCATGGCCAGGGGCTCTCCTGGCACAGTGGAGGGGTGGGCCGGACACTTACCTGTCTGTGCCATTTCTCCCCAGGAAGATCTGGCAGAGGGAAGGGCCCACGGCCTTCTTCAAAGGGGCCTACTGCCGAGCCCTGGTCATTGCCCCTCTCTTCGGCATTGCACAAGTCGTCTACTTCGTCGGCATCGCGGAGTTCCTGCTGGACATGCTCCCCAAGCGCCGGGCCTAGCTCCGCAGTGGCTGCGTGTGCCCTCCCGCCCTCTGCAGCGCTGGATTCATCCCCGTGTTCGCCATCCGTGTCCATCGATGTCAGAGCAACAGCACAAAGGGTTTGCGCAGGGACGCGAAGGGACCTGGTGCCCAGATGGGCAAACCTGGGGAGGGAGAGAGTCCCTTCTCTGCTGCCATCTGGAACCTGCCCCCTCCCGCTCCTTCCACGGACAATACTTAATTATGCATCTCTCTCTCTTTTTAATTTCCTGGTTTTTGGTTTTAAATTGTCATTCTTAAGGACACTGGTAAGCACAGAGTGGGCTTGCCGATGCAGAAGTCTCCTCTCAGTCTTGGGGAGGAGGAGAGATGGGAAAGAATTAACTTCAACCCTCATCCACTCAGTTTCTCTTTCTTCCTGGAGCTGCCAGCTGTCTGAGGAGGAGCTGGAGGGGCAGCCGTGTCCCCTCAACACCTCCTTGGTCTGCTGACCTCGGGTCAAGAGTGAATGCTGCACAAAGGGGGCTTATCTTGTTGCTGCTGGAGGCAGGGGTGGGGGGGATGCTGGATCTGGCAAGTTCCTTGGCCTGGAAACCTTCAGTCCTCCCTTCTCCCTTTTTAAAAACTAGTTGGACTTAAATGAATTCTGATTGTTCCTATTGATTTTGTAATTATTTTTGTTTTAAAGCAAAGGGATGTCCCTCCTAACTAGGTGTCACAGGCACATCTGGGTGAGGTGCAGAGATAAGGTGTCTGCTCTGTAGGGAACATGTCTGTGGGATCACATGAATGTCCAAAGGTGCTTCCCTGCTTGGCTACAGGCATGGAAGGGAGAGGAACTTGGGATCAAGTTATTTTTGTTTTGGGGTGATTTTTTGGTTTATTTTTATTGTTGTTTTATTTGGGTTTTTTTGGGGAGAGGTTATTTCTTGTTTTTACTTTTTGTGTTTGTTTTGTTTTGTTTTTGGGGGATTTTCTTTAGTTCTGTTTTGGATCTTTTTTTTTGTTTGGGTTATGGGTCTTTATTTTTTTTTTTTTTTTGTTCAGGGTTGTTGGGAGGGAAAACCAAACAAAAAGAAGCCACTTACATTCCTTCAACCTGCCACCCCTAGAGTGATAAAGCTGTGGCTGCAGGTGTAGATCAGCTGATCTGATTTTTTCCCAGCCTGACCCCAGATGTGTGGAAGGAGGCACTGGCTCCAGTTCTGGGACTGCCCAAACTCGTGGAGCCCCAGTAGAAATGCTGCACCTGTGGGCTCACTCTTCCAGGTGAGAACACAAGGTCTGGTTGTGTTCTGATGTTTGCCTTGGGTGTGACTGGAGCCAGCGGGCGTGGAAGGGGCAGAGGGTTCACATCCTCTGAGCAGGGAGCTGTTTGTGTGTCCATCACTTGAGGGGGTGAGTCCTCTGCATCACAAGAAGATCCCGTTTGCTCCTGGGGTGGGGATCAGTGGTGGGTGGCACAGGGCAAGTCCACACCTACAACCTGCTCTGTCAAAGGGACACTGCCCCAGCTAAGATTCACTTGTCAGAGGAATTCCTCATTCAGTACTCTCTTGGGCTGTGTAATTAATTCTAGTTAAGTGATCTTAAGTGTGAGATCTACCAACCCAGTGTGATCTTTTCCATTATTTATTCCATTTGGTGCGATCCACCCAACTTTGGTGTTGAAATTAAACTGGTTGAATTCACTTTTCATTCCTTCATTTTGCTTTATTCTCCAGGCGCCTGCTTGGTGTTTGTGTTTTGAATGTGTATTTAAATTAATTTTAAAAATACCATTGTTATTAATGTTTAAAAGAAAACACCTCTGTTTCACCATTCTTGGGTTAGGTTTTCGTGAAACCTGTATGTTGAGGGCCTTCTTCCTTGATGCATCCTTTTTCTCTTTGAAAAAGTTGTTCTGTGGCTGATTCGTTACTTGTCACTTTGCATATGTAAATAATTTTCTTTTTTCTTAATGACTTCTCCATGTATCTGGGAAGGAATCTGTGCAAAGGCAATGATAGATGTCTGTGCTGTGTGTAGTGCTGTGATGATGCTCTTGCTTTGGATTTCCCTTGGGTGGATTAAAAGAGAAAGGTTTATTTTATTTTTTCCTTTAAGGTGCCCCATTCCTTGCTGCTTTTTGATTTACAGGGAGGGTCCCCAAAAGATAAAACCTACTGATAAAACTTGTGGGGTTTCAGCTTGCTCTTCTTCCTGCAAGGATTGTCCCCTGAAACTGGGTGATTTGTGGCTGCAGGGATGTGCATGGGGTGCAGGTTTGTATGGTGGGGTTAAGTTCGCAGGAAAATTTGGTGCAATGAAGGGCTGAGGTTCAGGGAAGGCTCTCCTTGTCATTTGGGATGCTTTTAAAAACTTCTTAAAAAAACTGACTCTTCCTCCTGAAACCTCCATCTCTTCTTCCACTGTGCAGGAGCTGGTCACCTAAATGAGGCTGATTTTTAACTTCCTAGACAGGTCCCTGAGCCATCAGGACCTGGGGGGATGGCAGGGGACAACAGCTGGGGCTGTGCAGGACAGGTATCCCCCTGTCCTGCCAGGCAGAGTCCTGCTTGCAAAAAGGAAAAAAAAAAAAAAGTTTAAAATGGGAGAATTCCCATCAATTTAATAAATCACCTATTAACTGAAACCGCTCTGCATTGATTGCAGCTTTGAGGAATGAAAGTAAATAAACAAACCTCTGCTCCCCTCCCTGGGCACTGCTTGTCTCTGGGGCAAGAGCCAGCAGCCAGCACCACTCCTTGTTCTTCCCACCTGTTCCTCCACCCACCCCGGGCCACACCAGTCTTACCTTGTCCATGCCAGCCTTGTTCCTTGCTCCCACCCTGACCTGGCTCTCCTGGCTCCTCTTTGGGTTTCATGGTGTTCACTGCCCTTAGATACATTTTGCTGGATCTGCTGGACGCCTCTGTCCTGGGTTCAGGTGCTTGACTCAGTTTTGGCTTGTGGAATTTCCTGAATGAAATTTGGATTTGGATGAAATTTCTTAAAGCCCCATGGGGAAAGTCCTGGAAAACAAAAGGAAAAATCCTAGCAACCAAGAGGGGAATTCCTGGAACAAAAAAGGAAGCCATCCTAGAAAGCTAAATATCCTGGGTAACAAAGGGGAAATTTTCTGTAACACAATGTAGGAATTTCCATGTGAGGACTAGGGGAAAGTCATTGGAAGCAAAAGGGGAAATATTCAGGGAATTTCTAGACAGCAATGGAGGAATTTCCTACAAGGCTATAGGGGGAATTTCCTATAGGATATAGGCTATAGCCTAGAGATAAAAGGAGGGGAAAATCCATGAAAACAAGGAGGAAATTGCCTCAAATACTTGGGAAATACCTGAAAAGCAGAAGTGATATTTTTTTAAGAAAGTGACAGTGATATTTCCGAGAGTGGAAATTTCCCAGAATGCAAAGGAGGAATTGGTGATTAACAAAAGGGGAACTGCCTGCAGAGGATGAATGATATTTCTTGGGAAATAATTTCTTGCTTCCCAGTGTCAGGAAAATCCACAAATACCAAAGTTTATGTTCAAAAAGGAGACAAAGGAATCCTGCAACTTCATCAGGGAGAGGGATAGAGGGAGAGAGTCCACCAGGGCACACAGCTTCGGGGCTTTCCTTCTCAGGGTTTCAGAGGGAGCAGCCTCCTTTAATCCTAAACTCCAGGCACATGCTGCCCTCCTCCTTCCCCCACTGGCTGAGGCAGTAGGAAGGCACAGCCTTCCCGAACTGCCCACCACAGTTCCCAGCCCGTGCTGCTGGTCCTGTGCTCCCACACCCGGCCCCGCCACTCCTCACCTGAGAGAAACTCCCTTGAGTAGCAAGTGGACAAACCCAAATCCTCCACTCTGGCTCCATAATGGCCGGGGGAGGGGTGAGGGTGTAGGAACAGTACCTCCCTCTTTTCCCTCTCCTGGAAGCCGGGAATACAAACGACTTGCAGCTGGCCCTGTATTAGACAGCAGATTTTGAAGATAAGGCAGAGAACTTCCAGTCCCCAGTGTTCTGATCACACAGCTTCCCCATGCTGTCTGCCCTATTTCTCCACATTCCCCTTCAATATTTCCTGCTCTGGGCGTGAGTTGCTGAGACCTTTCTAGGCGCCTCTTATAGTCCCCTCTGGGCATCCATGTCCTTAGCTACTGGGAGAACGTGCAAACCATCTCAACATTCTCCCAGAGGACCCTTCGGAGGTATTTTGAGATCACCATCCTTTTAAAACTTTTCTTTGTTGCCCGCCCTGGGTGTCCTGCCAAGTTTTACTCCCCAGTGTTGCACTCACCAGTGAGATTTGCCAAGACCCTTCCCAACTTTCCTTTACTGCCCCTTCTGGGCATCCATGTCCGGTGGTCCTTGCCTATGGAGCCTTCTCGGACGCCCCTGGTCCACCTCTCCTCTGTCTCCTGGACAGTCTCGGGTACCCAATCCAGTCAATCTCCTGGTGCTGGCCAGTGCCAAAGGGAGTTGGTCACCGCAACTGTGTGAGGCACCTCCAGCTCCTCCTGCTGTGTTGTGTCAGACCCGACAGCGGAAGGATCCTGGAGGAGTCACCAATTGTCAGGAAAATCCACAAACGCCAGAAGTTTATGCCCAAAAAGGAGGCAGAGGAGTCCTGCATCTCTATCCGAACGGGAGGAAAGAATCCACACAGCTGCGGGGTTTTCCCTCTCAGGGTTTCAGAGGGAGCAGCCTCTTTTTACCCTAAACTCCAGGCACATGCTGCCCTCCTCCTTCCCCCACTGGCTGAGGCAGTAGGAAGGCACAGCCTTCCCGAACTGCCCACCACATACCCCCCCTTGACCCTACTGTTCTACCCCAAAGCTCAGAGAGCCAGGCTGTGCATTCCCCTGTCTGTGCCAGGAGCCTCGCTGCCCAAAGTCAGCAGAGACATTGGGAGCCATTGCAAAGACATTGACACCCAGCCCTTCACCCATCCAATTGTCTGTACTGACAAGAGCTTCCCTCTCAGCAGGGACTAACAGTCATGGGGAAATTTCCTAGGAAAGCAGTGGAGATCTTCTAAGCACAGGGGAAAATTGTGGACAGGAATGGACGACTCTAGAAAACATCAAAGACATTTCCCAGGAAGCAAGGAGGAAATAGTCTGCAAAGTGACCGGTAAATTTCCCGGAGAGTAGCACGGGATTTTTTAGGAAGGAAGTGGGAAATTTCCTGGGAAACAAAAGACAGTGTTCTGAAAAACCATGTAGAGTGCCTATAGGCAGTAGGGAGTTCCTGGAAAGAAGACATTTCCTCAAAAACAAGCAGCACATTGGGAAAAAGGCTGCACTTCCGTGCTTCGGCCCCACTGACTCCTCCACCCCTTCCTGGTCTTTGCGTAAGGAGCTCGAAAACCCTCTCAGGGAGTCTGGGTTGTTTCACTGCTCCCCGCCGAGCTCAGAGGGCTCGGGGAGAGCCGGGCTGTGCTTGTGGCTGCCCTTGACCGGCCTCCTGTCGGGGGCATGGGCTGCTTCGCCTTTGCCTCGGTGCCCTGCGCTGCCCGCCGCACTTCCGCCTTTATTGGTTTGTCTTTTCTGACAGCACGGCCTTAGTGTGCAAGCCAAGGCAGCCGGGAGAAGAAGGATTAAAACAAACCTCTGGCCCGGGGGTTTCCAGCCCCGGGAAGTCCCGGCCGGAGCTGGTGCGGGCGGCCCCCTGCGCTCCGAGGGTGCCACGCTCCGCTTTAGGTCCGGTTTGTTTATTTTAATTATTAAAATTCAATAGTCCGGGGAGGCGGTGCGCAGCCCGGGTGCCGGAGCATCCCGCGGGCGCTCCCGGGAGCGGCGACACCGCCCCGCGCGGAGCGGCGGCACTTTCACTTTCGGCAGGGACACGTGATTTCCAGGAAAACGGGAGGGGTGGATAAAGGAGCGGGCAGGAGGCGGCCGCCCCCCGCGTCCGGGTCACCGCCCTGCGCGGCTCGGCTCGGCTCGGCTCGGCTCGGCTCGGCTCGGCTCGGCTCGGCTCGGCTCGGCTCGGCTCGGCTCGGCTCGGTTCGGCTCGGCCCGGCTCGGCTCGGCTCGGCTCGGCTCGGCTCGGCTCGGAGGCTCTGCACGCCCAGCACCATGGCAGCGGCGGAGAAGGAGGGGTAAGCGGCGGCCAGAGCCCCCGGCCCGCCCCGGGTCGCCGTCTCCGGGTGGCCCCGGTCCCCCGGTGACGGTCCCGCGCCCACAGGGAAGCGCAGAGGCTGCGGTTCGGACAGTGGCTGCTGAACGCCATCAGCAGCGGGAACTACCGGGGGCTGCGCTGGATCGACTCTGCCCGCACCATCTTCCGCGTCCCCTGGAAACACAACGCCAGGAAAGACATCACCAGCAGTGACCTGGAGGTCTTCAAGGTGGGTGGGATGAGTGTCAGCAGCAGGCTCAGGGTCTTCAAGGTGTGTGGGATAGGATGGTGACCAGCAGCAAGCTGAGGTCTTCAAGGTGGGGGGGATGTGGGAACTGGGAAGGTGGGGAAGACCAGTCATCCCTGGAAACCTCCGTGCTCATGGAGCCAGGGACCCCATGCCCACCTCCCTGCACCCCCAGGCCTGGGCAAAGGTCAGTGGGCGCTATGAGGAAGGCTCTGAGGACCCGGCCAAGTGGAAGACCAACTTCCGTTGTGCCCTGAGCAGCACACACATGTTCAAGCTGGAACAGGACCATTCCAAGCGTGGTGATGACCCCCACAAGGTCTTCTCCATTGTCTCAGGTGAGCCTCGCCCCATGGAGGGGCTGTGTTGGGTGGGGTGGGCAATCTCAAGACTTCCCATTCCTGGTGCTCTCCTTTCAGCCACCCTCCAGCACGGCACGCAGGGAGATTCCAGCATCCCAAACCCTGCGGTGGACCAGCAGGCAGCACAAGAGCAGCTGCAGGTAGCTGGGTGGGCACAGCAGGCCAGGGTGGGTCCCTGCTGCCACTCCACAAGTATTGTTCCCAAGCTGCAGCCCAGCACCTGGCCAAAATGGAGAGGCTGGGAGAGGCTGGGTGCCTGGCAACCACAATAATATGATCCATTTTCTTTCCCTTTCCAGCTGGAGCTCCACCCCCAAGACATAGCCTCAGCAATCGCTGTGCCAGGTAAGCACTAGTCCCACAATCTTTCTTTGGGAGAGGACACCCAGTAGGCTCAGCTGGGGCTGATTTTGTGGCTGTGAGACATCCTACTTGCTGTGCTCTCCCTTAGAAAGCACTGACCCCACACAGCTCAAGACTCTGGAGGACCTGCTGCAGCACTGTGACATCTCTCCCCGTGACCTTGGCCCGCTCACCGCACCCTGGGTGCCCACAGGTGAGACCAGCTCTGCTCACAGGGTGCAGAGTTGGTGACTGCCTGGGTGAGTGATCCCAGCACCTTCCCACAGGTGGCTTCCCTGCGGGGGACACTCCCCACCAGGACATTGTGCTCCAGCCTCACCAGGACATTGTGCTCCAGCCTCACCAGGACACCCTGCTCCAGCCTTACACAAACACCAGCCGAAACAGTTGCTTCCCTCCCACGACATTTCCACAATGGGTGCCCACGGTGGAGCAGCCCACCTTGGACACCTACCAAGCAACGGGCCTCATGCCACCAGAAGAGACAGGTGGGTGCCATGGGGCAGGATCTGACCCTGGCAATGCCATGATGGGGTGGGAAGAGGCCAGGGGAGTGCCTTGAGCACCCCACACCAAAGCAGCCCCCAACCTGCTTTGTCTGGAATGGTGATGCTGATGCTGCTCATCCCCCGCTGCAGGGGCCGTGCCAGCGCCATGCCACCTGATGGAGAGCGCGGTCCCCATGCAGTACGCGGCGGAGGCGACGTTGTTTGTGCCTGCCGCCAGTCCTGTGCCACAGCCACGGCTGCTGCTGGATAACACAGGTGAGGGCTATTAGTTAATTGTAATAAATTATTATTACAATTATTAACAGTAAATATGCTTGGGGGGGTGCTCTGGGGAGGTTCGGAGGATGCGGCTGCTGATTGCTTCCTGGTGCAGATGGCATCGTCTCCATCCTGGATGTCACCATCTACTACCGGGGGAAGGAGTTCCACCGGGAGGTGGTTGGGGGCAGCCGCTGCCTGCTGACGTACCAGCCCCCCAGTCTGCCGGAGAGCCCGTGCCCCTGGCACGTGGTGCACTTCCCCAGCCCCGCCAGCGTGGCCGACGGCAAGCAGCGGCGCATCACCGAGGAGCTGCTGGGCGTCGCGGGGCTGCAGCTGGAGCAACGCGCCTACAAGGTCTTTGCTACCCGCCGGGAGAAGTGCAAGGTGTTCTGGGCCTTGTCCCAGCAGCTCGAGGGGGTTGAGGAGCCTCCACCCAACCTGCTCTACCGGGACCAGGAAACGCCCATCTTTGACTTCAATGAGTTTTGCACAGGTAGGTAGGTGTGTCACGTAGTTCCCCATGTGTTGTTTCCTGCCCAGCCTGCTCTGGGGCTCATGGGAGCCAGCCCCAGGATATTACAAGCATCCAAACCCTCCCAGCCCCTCTGTTCCACTGGGCTCAACCCAAAACTGAGCCCTGTTTTGCCTCACAGAGCTGAGGGACTTCCGCAATGGCCAAAGGCGGCGATCCCCTGACTTCACCATCTACCTCTGCTTTGGGCAGGCCTTCTCCAAGACCAAGCCTAAGGAGTCCAAGCTCATCCTGGTCAAGGTGCAGCAGCCAAACCCACTATCCCACTTCTGCCCAGGGGAGGGGAGATACTCATGGAGGCCAGGGAAGCTGGGACCCTGGATGCCTGAGGAGGGGCATCCTCAAGGTCGAGTTGGGTGGGAGGAGGGTCTGGGTGCCTGAAGAGCGACCCTTGGGGATTGAGGCAGGTGGGATTCTGGCTGCCCAGGGATGGGGATGCCTAGGTGTGGAGAGGTGATGGAGTTTCCTCAGGGACTGGGCAGGGGGGCCTCAGGAGCCAAAGGAGGTGAGTGCTTGGGTGCTCAAGAGAGGAGTCCCTCAGTGTGCAGTGGAGATGGGGATTTGGGAACCCTCATGATCTGGGGCAGATGGACATCTGGATACCCAAGGAGGGGGTAGCCTGGGGGCTGAGAGAGGTGGGGGAATTGAGTGACTGGGGAGGGAGACCCTTAGAGGCATGGATGGGGGCAGCATGACCAGGGAGGGAACCCTTAGGAACCAGGGAAAACATGCGACGAGGGTGGGCCAGAGGACACTCGGGGTCTGGGTGGGATGGTGTGGAAGGCAGCTGCCCAACGACAGGGACCCTCAGGGGTTGAGGGAGACAAAGGGTGCCCCAGACATCTCCCTGCTGCACTCCAGGAGGACAGGGCCAAGCATGTTGTTGCAGCCATATCAGGCAGCTGCCCTAACCTGCCCCTAACCCCGATGTTTTGCCACTGCAGCTGGTGCCCAAGTTCTGCGAGTATTACTACGACCAGGTGCTGCAGGAGGGAGCCTCCTCCTTGGACAGCCACACCATCAGCCTGCAGCTCTCCAACTCCTTTGACCTCATGGAGCTCATTGAGCAGTACAACATGCAGCTGGGCTGACCCCACCTCCCCCTCCCCATGGCCCTGGCACAGGCAGCAGGACCCCTGGGCATCCCAGGCTCTGCAAACCAGCACCCCCCAACCCAAGGACAGCTTCACTGACCAGTCCTGGAGCTCACACATTGCTTTTCCCCTCTGTCAGCTTCTAGTGTGGTTTTTTGTGGAGAGTGGTAATTTACAGATTTATTTTTTTTAATTTTTCCAAGTTAAAATATATATGTATAGAAATGTAGTTCTCTTGCTGCTGTTGCCTGGATATCTGCCTCTGCTATCAGTCTGAAATCTTCACCACCCCCTTCTACCCCCAAAACCACAGGGGTCCATGCCCAGCCTTGTCTCAGCAAAGTCCCTGCTTGCAGGGGTGGGCTGGTATCAGAGAGCTTTATCAGCGTCTTCTTCCTCGTAAATTTGAGTAGATGAGGTGAATTCCCAGCGTGAAGGGATGCATTTATCAATGTATTTATTTCCATGCATTAAGGCTGCAAACATGATTTGCCAGCAGAGTGTGTTGAGGACAGCTTGGCTTGGGCTAAACAAAAGTAATTCGCTGAGCACTGGCCCAGAGTCACTTTCTGGAGATGTTCTGGAAAAATAAGGCAGCAACTACAAAACGAAACACCCAGAGTGCCAGCTCAGAGCTGCAGAGAGGGTGGTATCTCAGGGAGGAGTGTGGAAACCAGAGGGCTGCCTGAAGATGGGGTGTGCCCTCCCCAGGCTGCAAGCAACTGCACCCCCTCATTTCAGGAGCCTGACCATCACTGTGGTCCCTGGGCAAGAGGAGGGAGCAGTGTCCTTACCTGCCTGTGACCTGGATGCTGCTGGGCCCAAAGGTGGTGGTCCTGTAGCTTGTCACATAATAGTAAGCAGAGGGCTGTGCTGGGGCTCCTCCTGTGGCCTGGGTGCTGTGGGAATGGGACACCCTTGCCACCGGAGCTCCATGAAACCCTCAGCCCTCTTTTCCCTGAGCACAGTTGTGGCACAAACTCGGGACACTGGGCTCACCTTTGGGCTGGGACAGTGCCCACACGTCCCACAGGTTTTGACGTCTTCCTTTCTCCTGTGGAGGAAAAAGCCCAGGAAAGAAGGAGCAGGAGCTGCCCTCAGCACTTCCCATGGAATATGATGCCAAGGCGATGGAAGGGGCTTTCTCTTCCCCCCCTGACCTGAGGTACAGCCGTTGGTGGGACGGCTGAGCACCTTCAGCTCTTCATGAAACAGGGACACATGGGCACATGTCCAGAGAGAACATTCTGTGCCTGAGCCCTAGAGTCTCAGCTTCTTCACCTTTCCCTCCATGCTCCAATTTCCCACACCAGGAAGTGCTAACACCACATGGGACACATGGGAGCTGCTATGGTCGGGAGAAGGGCACCTGGTGAGTTTCATGACTAATTTCACCTGGCTTTTAGAAGCTGACCAGCTGCACCAGCATTGCAGTAAGTGACCACGTGGGTCCTGCCTTGCTTGCAGGGCACTGTGTGTACCTACCTGGCACCTGTGCCATCCATGTCTGGCCAGAGGAACTCTGCAGGACAGATGGACGTTCAGCAGGGCATCCTCACACGTGCAGCCCCGGCCACTCCTCAGTGAGCTTCTGGATGGTGAGCGCAACTGCCACGAGGAACTCCCAGGCAACTGGAACCTTCCAGGCAAAAGAAGAATGTCTTGCTTTCTTACAGCCCCCAGCCACAGCAGCCCAGGAGATTCTGTTGTGACCCACACATCATTTCCAGCCCACAGCGTCAACTGTCAGACCAGCTCCATTTCTGCAGTTAACCAAACCTCTATAAGGAATTTAATGATATGTTGAAAGAGGTCCCCAGCTTGGGTGGCCCTTTTGCTTATCACTTGAAGACCAAGACTTAGACTGTACTCTGCTGGGGCCTTCTGGGGAAGGACAACCCATTTGCTCCATGACAAGAATGAAAACTTCATTTTCCACTTCCACGTGATACCTCTAGAGGAGTCCTGAACAGAATTGCATGGAGAAAGAGGGAACCTTTAAGTGGAATGCTGGTGGACCCAGGCCAGACTAGGACATGTTGCAGAGGCTTCTTGGGACACTTCCATAGGGCTGGAGGTGGCAGGGGCAGAGCTAAGGAGAGACATGGGGTTGGGAGTCATGAAATACAGATCAGGGATCTTACCTGTCCTTTCTGATGGCTTTCTGCAGTGGAGCTCCAGGTAGCTGTAGGCCCTCTGGTTATTCTTTTGATCAGCAGGGGTTTGCCATTGCATACCAGCAGGCAGGTCACCTTGGCCACCCAGTGCGTGCAATAGAAGGAGCGGAACCTGCAAGGAGATTGCCCATGGCTTTCACCACTTTTCTCCTAGCTTATCTCTAATGCTGGGAGAAAGCATGGCACCAGATGGACTTGAAAATATTAACTGAGTTTCAGTAAGAACAGACACCAAACGAGGACCTTCCCATACTGAAAGCTCAAGCAGCAAGAGCAACCTCTTAAACCAAGAGATCCTTCCAGAGTTGGCCATCTTGTCTTGGTTTTGTCTGGGATGGAATTAATTTTCTTCCTAGTAGCTGTGCTTCGGATTTAGGATGAGAATGATGTGGATAACACACTGATCTTTTAGTTGCTGCTGAGCAGGGCTTACATCAAGTCAAGGATTTTTCAGGTTCTCAGGCTGCCCTGCCAGCGAGGGGATTGCACAAGAAGCTGGGAGAGGACAGCCAGGACAGCTGACCCCAAATGACCACAGGGTTATCCCATACCCAGTGGCATCATGCTCAGCATATAAACCTGGGGGAGAGCTGGCTGGAGGACCATTGCTTGGGAACAGGCTGGGCATGAGTTGGTTAGTGCTGAGCAATTGTATTTGCAGCACCTGTTCTTGGGTTTTATTTCTCTCTTTGCTGATTTCCTTTTCATTACAATATTATTGTTGCTATTACTGTTATAATTTATTTCAACTATTAAACTCTTTCTCTCAACCCATGAGGTTTCTCATTTTTCTGATTCTCTCCCCAATCCAGCTGAGATTCTTTGGGGAGAGTGAGTGAGTGAGTGACTCTGTAGTGTTTGGTTGCTGGTTGGGGTTTAACCACACCACCATCAGATAAAACTCTAGACTCAAGTCCAGAAAACCAGGAGAAGTTCCAAAAACTGGTACAGTTCCAACACCCATAGAAACTAGAACATTCTTGGGTGAGACTCAGAGACCTCTGCCTGCCTGTCTGGGCACAGATTAGCCAAACAGCCCCCCAGATGAAAGGTGAACCAGAAAGCGTGGCCTTTGCTCACATCCAGGCAGTGAACATTGCAAGGGGTTCACCCAGGGCCCCACATGCGTGTGGCACAGCTGAGAAGCCACCCTGGTATTCTGACTCCTCAGCAGATACAATCTCAACAGCCAAGGGTTTGCTGAGAGTCACCCTGGCACTGCACCAAGCAAACTCAATCCCACAACCTCACTGATGGCTGGAAACCAATGCTTACCTCCGGAATAAGCCCTCAGGTATTTAGAGTGAGAAGTAGGCACAGATGTGGAGGTCCTCAGGATGATCTCCTCCCCACACCTCAGACACTTCCTCTGTCTGGTTCAGATAGGTTGGGAACAAGTACCAGGACTCACCTTGGCTCCGTGTGGTCTCCCATGGCTTCCCAGGCACAAACTCCCCGGACTGTGGGTTGAGTGCTTGAGCGCTTCACCTCCAGGCAGAGCTCAAAGTGCTCCAGGAGGCTGAATAGCTTCCCTCTCCCTCTGTGAGGCCTGTGTCCCATGATTTCCTCAAAGACATCCCACATCCCTTCCGGACAGAGCTTGTGCTTCACCAAAGCACAGCACTGCTGTTGACTTGAAGGCCACACCAGCTGGATTTGTCTCTAATGGTGGCATGTTCTCCCATCAAGGTCTCCATGGAGATGCTCCTGAGCTGCTGGACAGGTGGTGCTGCACCAGGAGCTGCATGGGAAGAGAAGGAGAGATGAGGTGGCAGTGAGAGGAACCCAGCAAAGCTGCAGGACTTGGGCTCTACAGAGATGGTCCTGGTCCCCATACTCACCTTGAACATCATTATTAAAAATGTAGGCTGGAGAATGACGGTACTTTCCAAGTGCTTGATTTCCTCATACCACACAATGAGCCTGATGTCCTGGGGGAGCTCTCTGCCCAGGCTGGCCAGGTGCTCGTGCTGGGAGAGTTTGCTGAGTAGGTACTGGAGGTCCATCATGCCTAGAGGGAGATGCAGGAGCTCAGCGTGCATCTATCAGACACAGAATTCCAAGGCTGATGCTTCAGAGAGCCAACAAACACCAGCAGCATTCCGTATCACCTATGCCATCCCTGGGGAAATAGCTGGCATCAGAGTGATGCTTGGTGACTGTGACCAAAAATGTTCTGCCTCTCCTCAGCTGTCTAAGTGCTGCCCTGAAGCTCACACAGCTTTCCTTGCCTCAGCAATGGCAACAGCCTGCCAGGACTTTCTGAAAAACAAGGCTGATACTGGGTTGAGTTTTTTTTTATTGTTTGAGGAAGCAGGTTTGTTTCCAGCCAGAAAACCTCAGATTGCCAGTTAAACCTCAGACCGTCATTCAGCAGTGCAGAGAGACAGGCAACAAAATCTGGCTTATCTCCACAAAAGAAAAGCATTTACTCGTTGTTCACTAATCCTACTAATCCCTCCCCCAGACGGGCCAGAGATGGCACTGGGAACTGATGGTGCTCATATTTGCTTTAGGTAAATAAGCAAGAGGCTGGGGCTGCCTCCTAGTCCTGCTATGTCACAGGACACATGGAAAAAGGGCCTAGGGAAGGGTAAGGGGCCATTAAATAAAGTTAGCAGGATGTAGACTTGAAAACATTGTTGCATTAAAGCTATGGAGCTCCTTCCTGCAAGATGTTTTTAATTGCTTATACAAAGAAAAGGGGAGAAAGAAAAGCATCACTTGAAAGCAAGAAACTAGACAACATGGCCTACTCAGGTAGGTGTGCTCAGCATTAACACTGCAAGGTCTTTGGCAGTGACCCCACTGCCACACAAATGGGCCAGAAGGTGCAGCAAGTGCTGGAGAGCCCATCCCCAAATCAGGAGAGCACTGGAGAGAGCCTGTCCCAGGTGTGGACAGAAGCTCCTCTCAGCAAGGCGAGGCAGGGGTGACAGAGCACCCACCATGGCCTGCCATCGCCTGGCTCTGTGCAACAGCCACGATGGCAGCTTCCACCTGCCTGTGGATGGGCAGCAGCTCTTGGACAACCTCAGGGATGAGCTCCTTGTTCTTCACATGCTTCAAAATAGTGGCCTCGAGCTTTCTGCTGTCACAGTGATCCATGCACTTTACAGCAACTGAGCTGAAGATCTGGAAAAGAGAGAGCACATACCTGACAAAAGCACATCCAGAGGAGTGTTTAACCTGTGAGGTAAAGGAAGGACCTAATGGCCCTGAGGTCCCCCAGGGTGGGACACTCCACTGGCTCAGCTTCAGAGGGCACTTCCTTCACACCTCTGTTCTGTGGCAGTTCCTGAAAATCACCTGGTGATGGTAAATGACCCCTCACACTCCTCCTCAGGCACTTGCCACAAGCCACAGGAGGAGATGTCCATCACCTACCAGGGACAAGGTCCCTGCAGGTCACAGCCAAGGGTCACCATATCCACCCCAGCCTGGGGAGGGGCTGCAGTAGTGGCCTGATGCACCAGGTCACCTTAGCCAGTAGCAAATTGGGCTGCCAGAGATAGCAGGGTGACCTCAGCCAGCCAGAACCCAGGATATCTCAGCCCTACAGTTAACATGCAGCTCTCCATCTCTTTCAGCCTCTCCTGCTGGTCCACGAAAAACCTGGGCTCCTTGCTGCCCGCCAGGTTGTTGGTGAAGTGAGTGGAGTTGCTTTTCCTCTCTGCCAGCATGGCTGTGATCCTGGCCACGATGTCATGTGTCTTTTCTGCTGCCTCCTGCTCCTGGCAGCAGTCCACATGGGTTCCCACAGGAAGTCTGGGACTTGCATGGACAGGTTGATCCAGAACCAATGAGCTCCTTAAAAGTTTTGTCGTTAGTTTAGTGCCTGGGTAGGGAGAAAAAGAAAATCCCAAATTCACATCTCACCCTCTGGGTCTCCAGCCAACTTCCACCAGTACAGGCCTGACCACACACTCTGTGCTGTCCCAGGAGCTTGCTGGACAAGAGCTCAGATCTCAGAAGCTGATGTGGGATATATCCAAGCTCATGCTTCAGTTCCCCATCCTTAAGCTATGGGGTGTAGCAGAGTCAAACCCTGCTGTGCATGAGAGCATCCCTCTGTAGCACCAAACCCAAGCCTGAAGCCCCCTCCATGTTCAAGGAACACCACAGAATACAGGAGAGATGACAGGGATTTGCTCCTTTCAGAAAGCAAGTCCTTTTAGGTGGGGTTCAGTTGTCACATAAGGAGTCCATGCTTATTCAACCCCTCCAAACAGAGGCCTTTGGTGAGGTGATGACAGCCGGTGGATTAAAAGGTTGATCTGCAAAAAGGAGAGAGGAAGAGCCAGCTATGCCAGCAGTGAGAAGACCAGGCCTCAAGGTCCAATGGAAACGGTGTGAATTTGTGCAGTGCAGTTTCCCTAGCTCCTTTTTAGTTTCCCTGCTCTACCTGGAATCCAAACCAGCTCAGTACTTACATGTGAAGATGGATGACGAGGACGATGAGCGCCTGTGAGGTGATGAACACGTGGTGAGTTGTAGTATTCCAGCTGGCCAGTAAAGTCCCAGAAGAGAAATACGAAGTCCTTGATTTGGAACTCACTGATCTCTATCCCAACTGTTTGCTCTTCCTTGGGCACCAGTTTGGACTGCCCTTGCTTCAGGCTTCTGCAGATGGTGGACTTCCCTGCCAGCGAGGCTCCCAGGAAAATGGGACCCTCTTGTCCTCCTGCCCCAAACCATGCTGAAGTTGGTTGAAGTAATTCCAGATCTGCTGAATGCCACCAGCACACACTTCACTGGGCAGCTCCCAGAGAGGGTTCCCACTGGCCTTAAACATTTTCAGGGATTGTCCCTGGAAGAGCTCCTTGGGGAGATGGCAAAGGGCATTATTCTGCACATGGAATCCCTGTAAGTGTGCCAGCTGCAGGATTTGCTGTGGGTAGGTCTGGAACAGGTTGTTGGAGATGTTGAACTACTGGAGGCTGCCTCAACAAGCTTCCAGGTCCCTGGGGAGGGCACAGAGACGGTTCTTGTTCAGCCACAGGTGTTTAAGCCTGAGGAGATGGGAGAAAACCCGCTCTGGGATGATCCAGATTTGGTTCTGATTCAGCTCAAGCCTGTCCAAACAGACCAGACTCTTCCACTGGGAAAGTTCAAACTCTTCTTGGACAGCATCAGCTTCCTGAGGTTGCAAAGCTTAGAAATGCTGGTGATGCTCCTGAGCTTGTTCCTGTTGAAGTCAAGGCTCTCCAGCATGCAATTGCTCAGGACTGTGGGAGGGAGCACATGCAGCCTCTGGGTAGAGATCCACTTCACTCAATCTGTCCTCCTGCTGCTGACCTGGGCATGGAAAGTGGTTAAAAGAGACTTTGACTCTCTGGAATTGCAGATATTTCATTTATTTATTTTGCATGATTTTAGGATGATTTTGGCCAGCAAGGAAAAGCAGAGGAGTTGTTGAACAGTGCAACCACAATTACTGCTTGAACAGCTCCTCTTCTCAAGAGAGGAACTGAAGCCAAGGATCTTGGCTGGGACTGAAGACACAGGAACAATTCCCACCAGATGCTGACCTGCAGCCCAAGTGTCACATTAACATATTTGCTCTCACGCTTTGAGCCCTGCTACAGCTCCAGCCACAGATGCATCTACCCCAAAACTGGGAGTTTTCTAACCCCAGCAGCGGGCTGCAGGGGCAGAGCCAACGTCAGGACAGCTGCTCCCCACATAACTCACCCAGCCCACTCACAGCTCTTGACCACAGCTATGGGGATGCACTGAGGCCAGGGCCAGTGAGTTTAGACACTTCCTCTTTCACATCCCCCCTGCTCCAGATGACGCTCTGATTCCCTGCAGGGATGCTCCCAGACCTGGGAGACTGCAGAAATAACACAGGATGGTGGGGCTCCCTAAAGGACAGGGCACACAGGCAGGGACTTAGTGATGGCTTGAGAATGTCCCCAAACAGAGGGTGTTTAGGGAAGAGAGATTTGCAGGTGAAGAGAGCGCCAGCAGGATGGGAATCACACGATACCAGGGCAAAACATGCTTAGATTTACTTTCCTCTCCCTTGTTTCACTTCCTCCCATGACACCAAGCGTGGCATCCCCTTATGCAATGCACCCTGCTCAGGACTGACTCATCATCATTTCTCAGCATCACCACAGAAATGTGGGACATGCTCCAAGCCCAGCAGGAAAGCAAGCCTTCACCCTCTCCCACGAACACTGAGCCAGGGCAGCTACTCACAGGCTCTGGGCTGGGCCATTACCCTGCAGTGTGGCACCAGCTGGATCCTCCAGGCGCTCGCCTCCCCCTTTCATTTCCTCCTCTTCATGTGTCGCTCCTGCCTCCCCAACCACTGCCAGGGACCCCAAGCCTCTCTTTCTCCATCCAACCTCAGAGCAGCTCTCAGGAACCTGAGCACCTCTGGCGGCACAGCAGTGCCAGGTTTATGTCCCAAAAGCAGTACTGGAGGTCACCTACAAGACAAACAAGGTGGCAGAGTAAGTCCCGAGTCAAATTCCTGCTGTAGCATCCCTCCCCTGCCTGTGCTAAACGACCTTTTGGCATCACAACTCTTGCACAGGAATGAAAGGACACTAAAAAGAGGTTATACTGTTACCAAACTACTGCATGTATTGAATAAATATAATTTCTTCCCTTTAACAGGTAGCAGCATCTGATCTAAGAGGGTCAACCAGAAAGGGCAAAAAAAAGTGAGCAAGTAGTATACACAGTATACTAGAAAAATTGTTTTCTACAACGTGCCAGAAGAGGCATTTTTAGGTATGTTTCTTGTTGCCTCTCCCAGGAGGCAGCTTACAATTTGATAATTTAATTTTAATGGCAGACAGAATAAAAGAACCAGGGTTCTTGTTCATATAACTTCAGCAGAAAGCACATGCAGAAGGTGTAGTTTTCAGTCTCAGCAGTCCTCAGGCAATGGCAGGTGCAAAGCTAACAAATTTAACAGCCCTTACAGTGAAGGCACTCCTAGTACACCCTGCAACAGGCTCTTATCTTTATTGCCAGCTCAAGGGTAACATTAAACAAGAATTTAAAGCAGTGAAACGGCCCAAGGAATGAAACAGACTGATGCTGTCTTCCTGGTAAACAGTGTAGTTGCTTCTATTACTTGCTCAAGCCTTGTTTTTCACACCACCTACCCCTTTTCACTCTGTATACAGACAGGTTGTGGCAGAATTGCTCCTCTGAGATATTCAGAGGTGTCCAATTTCCAGTCTAAGTGTATGCACAACTAGATCACATTCTCTCATTCTTGAGCCAACAGAGCCATTAAAGGTTCTGAATTTTTACTTTGTCAAGAATTCTATCAGCACTGCTTGTATTTACAACCCTGCACCCATGTTCCATGTATGCATTCTAGCTCCAAGTTTAGCTTGAAAATTATACCTTCTCTGCCAACTGTTCTGCAGTCAGTACTGTCTTTTCCAAAAATCTGCAAAGCAGCTCCAAAATTATCACTTCCTTATCATCCACCCAGGCTGCGCTTCCATAGAGGAAGCATACAGAACCAAGGAAGATTAACTCCAAAATGCTCAGGATTCATCCATCCACTCCTCTAGAACAGTGAGTGATTGTGCCAGTCCAAACACTAGTGGTATGTAGGCTTGTTTTGTTTAAATAGTAAAAAAAAAAATAAATAAACTCTCCAAACCAGTTCCCATGAAGGGAAAGCCAGTTTCTGAGTTGCTTACTGGTTTTCTCTTCAATTTCTCTAGCAGGATTTGATGGGGAATGATTTAAGTCAGGTTCAAGGGTGCTAAATATAATTTAAGGGCTTGTATTTCAGTCACTTAAAAGACCTGCAGTACCTGTAGGCAAGGAGTTTTGCTAAAGCAATCGAGATCAAGTCAGAATATGTGCCAGACTCCTTTGATTCTTGATAGGAAGACCAGTTTTCCTGCAGAGGAGGAGGGACAATTATTAATCCAACTCCAATCCTCTTCCACAAACAAAGCATTCCTTATGCAAGAGCCAAGACATGGAACAGCCAGGCCAAGAGGAATATGCAAGACAAACAAATGACACGTGCTATAGGACAAAAACCATTCAAAATAACTTTATAAACTCTGTCACATTTCTGCTTTGTACATCAGTTCAACCTTATCCTTTGGGCTTGTTACGGAAAACTGATAATTGCTTGCTTTTTGTTTTGCTTTTTCCTGAAAGGCAGACACAAAACCAGCCATCAGTGCATTATTTACACAAGTGCAACACAAACTCCCACCCCCAAAATTAATGTTTTTTCACCAACAAGGTACTTCCAACAGAATGTAAATAAACACCACAGCTTGAGCAGTGTTTCTGAAGTCAGTTTATAAAGGTTAGCTCATTTCTGCAATCCCCAAATGCCAGAGCGAGTAAAGCTTCGCTCACCATCCAACGGGCTAAAAATACGACATTTCAAGTATTAAATCAGAAATTTCTACAGACAATCCATAATTTGATAAATAAACACAAGGGAAACAGTATACAGCTCTCAATACACTGTATGAAAAGTGGTGTCCAGTTTCAAACTTTAGCAAGACAAGTGCACAGCCCAAAAAAGTGATCAAAGTAACCCTGAAAACTGCAGCAATCCGGGAGTTCCAAACATTAATCTCTTCTGTGTTTCTCCTTGAATTACTCTGCTGGTCTGAGGCATTTGATTGTTATTTAGTTCTACAGCTGTAGGTAATCCAAAAAAGTCCTAAATTCATTCCCATATGGAAACAATTCAAGAGAAGGTTCCATAGATAATGTCTATCATCATCTTGTTTCTCTGCTTACAATGGGATGCAACTGCAGGTCTGTTATTCCCATAGTTTCCACAGCTAGGACAAGTTCAGTCCAAGTCATGCTGGCTGTGGCTTGCTCTCAGTTTTCCACTTCACGTGTATCTTCACCATCAGTTTTCTTATGTTTCCTCATATGTTTGTATTTTTCCACATATGCCTTCACCAGGTTAGCCACCTTCATAGGGTTGATCTCTCCACTTTTGCTGTGGCAGATCTGCAGGGGATCAGAAAGGGCACTTGGTCAATGACAGCAGCTCAGGCAAGTGGCAGAGAGGCCCTAAGCTGTCCAGGAAAGCCAATTCCTGCACAGACCTCCAAGGCTCATAGCAGGGTACATAAAGCAGAAAACAAAGACAAGAGCAGTATTTTCCTTCAAGCATTCCAGAAATGGCCCAGAGCTTATCTATGGAGCACCAACTAAATGCAGAGGCATCTCAAAGCGAAATTACTCATTTTTACTAAAGGCTTTTCCACCCATCCATCCAGTTTTACCCAACACATGATAACCAAGGAAATGTTGATATCCCATTTTTGGGATGTTTTTGAGGAAGCAAGGCTCAGATTAAAAGAATTTGGCACTTTTAAGAACCCATCTTGAGAGAGGGGAGAAAGAATGGACCATACACAAGTTACTTTATCTCTCTTCAGAGAGGAGTTCACAGTGACTTCAGTAGCAACTGGCACTGCTCAGCTCTCTTGCAAATGCTTGTGGTTCATATGGGTCACACAGAAGATGTGGAATTACAGCCATTACCTTGGGAATTTTAATTTATGGTAGAATTTCTCAGTGATAGCAAGAATGCAGAGCAGGCAGAAAACACAGTTCTCTCAGGTACCAATTAACTGCCTTGACCACAAGAGCATTACTTCCCCTCATAAGACAACATTTACTTGCTGATGGTGTCCTCTGTAGCCATAGATCTACTCAGCATTACAAGACAGAAGTCAGTATCAGCAAAATTGCAAGGCCCTCTTCCAAGGTTCAGGGACACCACAGGTGCTCAAGGACTTAATGCACAAAGTATTTTCTCACTTTATCAGAATCAACTAGAATTCTGGAGGAAGGTCCTAGTGAGGGAGATTTGACCATTCTCACCCAGGGCACATACCATGTAACATTTCAGCTCAGGCAACTGAAGCTGAGCAATGTTCTTGTCCACTGAAAACACAACCTCATGAAAGCAACAGGCTGACAGCTCCCATCAATGGCACCAACCAGTCTTGTTTAATGCAACTACTGCTTCACCACAGGACTGCAGAGCAGCAGGGTCCAAAGATCTGCTAGTCCAGTTATGGTGTGTCATTGATGAAACGGCAAGTGAAAGCTAAAGTATTTATGCCACTTTATTAAGGACCTGCCCAGCTCCTCCTCTCCACTTCCTTTCACTGGGCTCTCACCTTTTGCACTGCTTTCCGAAGGATGCTCTTGTACTCCTCCTTTGTAATCTCCCTCTTCTGGTAAAAAGGTTTGATGGCAAGTTTCACTTCTTCCACAGCCCTTTCTTGCATGTGAAGCTTCTTCATGTACTGCACAGGAAAGAGAACTTCATTATCTTGTTCTGTCTTGGGAATGGTTTCTGAATCTCTTTTTCTTAGAAATGCTCAAACAATGAAAATTCTCATTTCACAATTTCAACAACCCAAGTAATCACCCTAACCTGTCAATTACTGTCTTGAAACAATTATCAGTTTGCACTATGAGGAGACCTTGCTTTATATAACATTTATTCTGTGTCTCAAAGAATGTGTTTTAAGTAAGTGACTACAATGTCGACTTCCTGATTTTGGTCTCCTCCTTCCCTTCCAACAGCTCTGAAGCAAACACACATCCAACAAAAGACATCAGATTCTAAAAGCAGCAAACCACAACTGTGAATATAAAGCTTCAGACAGCTCTAAAGATAGTCTGAAAATTGCAGAGTTGCCTATGAAGTAATGATTACAGGTGCCACCAAAACAAGTTCATTAAAACTCACTCATAAATGGAGGCTAAGTGGGAAATGAATCTTACTGTTTGATTTTATGGTACAAAGCAAAATAATGGGCTAAGAAGTTTTTGTTCTTGTGTTAGCACCCACTGTGCCTTGAGCAGATGATCTGTGCAGCAAACCCAAAATTCAGCAGCAAGGGACTTGAACTGAAAGATCTCCAAAGTGTTTTACTACCTCTGCATTTCTAGAGCTGATAAGCAACATGATACAGTCCTCTCTATAGGACAGTTATGAGACTTGACATTAATTTCAAAGAGGGAGGGGAAATGAGAAAACCAGGTGTTTAGAGAAACTTGGACATTGTGGTTTCTGGAAAGTCCCTTCCAAATATTCATGCAAGAAAGTTTCAGAACTTTAAGAATGTATTTCAGATGTTGTAATCTCTCTCTGTCCTATTGTGACAAACCAATAGAAAGCAGAATCATCATATGGAATAAAACCCAAATGAATTCAAAGAGGATTGCCTGTTGCTCCTGGGTTAGCACAGTCAGTCACCAAAACCAGCAGGGCTGGGAAAATACAGTACAGAAAGCTAAAAAAATCCCCAAATGAAAAAGTTCAAGTAAACAGCTCATTAATTTTATGCATTCACTCACTTCCTCATTTTTTGTTTTATCCACTGGAGGTTTGGGCGTTTTGATCTTTTCCTCCGCACTTCCAACAGAAGCAGCTTGGATTCCTGGCTCAGATGCTGTAGCCAGGCTGCCTGGCTCTGGGGTGAGGCTCTGTCCTGCCACGCAGCCAAGAGCTGGAAGACTTCCCTGCATGATGAACTGGACCGTGGGCTGGCTCACCGGGGCATAGGGGGGCAGGCTGGAGGGCAGAGCCGGCGCCAGGGGGATGTTCTGACAGTACACCTGTGAAACAGACACCGCTCCGTAAACACTTGTGCTGACAAGATACAACATCAGAACAGAACTTCCAGAGCAGCTTTTATCCACCAGGACCTACCACCAGCCCCAATTCCCTTTTAACTGGTGGGAAGCACAGACTGATAGCTCAGACCAAGGCTACCAAGCCAACATTTACAGCCTGATCACAGTCAGGAAGAAGCTCACAGCTTCTCAGGCAGCACCATTTTTCTGCAAGCTACTGCTGAAAGCAGAAGCTGCATGTACAGAGCAGAATTAAAAGATAATACATTTCTTCAATTGTAAGGAGCATCTGAGAGATTAAATGATTGGAGGATTGCCGAGGTGTATGGGCTACATGAAATGTACCACACGCAGAGGAAGGCAAACTGCCATGAGAGGAGGGTGTTGCACAACGAGGGCACAGATGAGATGGGATGCCTTCCACGACACTTGGGTGCCGGAATAGGAACCAACCTGAGAGGAATCTAGATCAGGAAACATAGGCTCAGGAATCATATAATTGGTTGGAGGAGGCTCATTTAACTGCACCTGATTTAACGTTTGGTTCAAGTCCTCTGCTTTCCAGGCCCCTTCTTTTGCTCGCTGAAGTTTGTAAAATGGCATCCCTAGGTATCCCAAGAGAAGGAAAAGAAAACATCTTGAGAACAAAATAATTTGTCAAAGATTCAAACCCAATTCTATTTTAAAAATGAAAATAAAAAACATCTAACAAAAAAACTAGCTATAAAAGGATTTTTTTTAGCAGTCATTCGTATTTTTAAGCTTCTGATAATAGAGAGCTTCTCATCCCCTTGGGCAATTGCTTTCTACTGGGTTTACTCTTGAGAGTAACCAAACAAGAACAACACAGGCAACTCTGTCAACACAAGTAGCACAGGTTCCCAAACCAAACTGCTTCTGGCAGCTTTGATTTAGCAGCACTCACATGAGTGAGTTACAGAGACTTGTCATTCTCCTTGGCTTTGAGAAACATTTATAAATTCTGAAGGCAAAGCAACCATTCTAGTTAAGTGCAGAAAGGGTGGGACATGGGCTGCCAGTTCAGAGATGGGCTTGTTGCACGCGCTTCACGAGCAAACAAGCTGCCAGTGGCTGAGCTGTGCTGACAGCACGTCCTCTCCAATTCATTAACACAACTCACCTCGTGATTTCAACCAGTGCAAATGCCAGCTCTCAGGATTGCAAGCCACAGCATCATCCCAGCTCAGATGACAGAGCTCTTACTCTACAGCCAGGTCTGACCAAGCACCAAACCCCTCAGCCTTATACAGCCTGTTTCAACTGCTGCTTGTTTTCCAAAAGAGACTTACTTGGAGCTTTTCCAGCAGACAACGTGCCGCTCTCCTCCTCTTGAAGATTCCAGGTAACTCTCTTCACTGGTGCTTTTGATTTCAAGGCAGGACCCTGAGGTACCACTTCCAGCTCAGGCTTAGTGAAATTACTTGTATTTTCATTTGAGACAAGGCACTCCTCCTTAACCTCCCTCACGCAATCCGTGACTTTGCTTTTGGATGAGCTTTGAATCGGTGCAGCCTCAGCCGGAACGTGCATGATAACTTCCTTCTTTGGGGGTTGTTCCATCAGAGATGGACATAATGCAGTATTTTCTATTTTAACTGTAATCTCTAGGTTTGTATTGCTACAGCTACCAAGCACTGCTGCATCAGTACTATTCATTAAGTCTGTTTCAGCAAAAGAATCCACATCACCAACTGGGACACAAATGTTTGTGACCCCTGGTGCAGGGAATGCAGTTTCGCTGCTCACTTCTCGACAGATGGGCTCCCCCTTTATAGTTTCTTGGACCTCCCTCAACTGAACTGGGGTCTCAGTTTTTATTTCCTCAAGCTTGACATTTGGCTGGATGGTTATGGAAAGCCCTTCTAGTACTAGCTCCTCTTTTGGCTCTTGTTTCAGACAATGGGGTTGCTCCAGACACCCAGTCACATTTTCAGCTGGAGGCTTTTGATCCTTTTCTGGTGCAGGAGGAAGCAAGGTCTCTTTTGATCTGTGTTTCCTTTCTTTGGAACGTGATCGGGATCGCAGTCTTTTTTCCTTTGACTTACTGCTTTTGTGCTCCCAAGATCGAGATGGAGACCGAGACCGAGACCTCCACTTTCTCCTCTCCCAAGACCTGGATCTCGATCTCTTTCTGTCCCTTGACTTCAAACTACTTTCTTTATCATACCTCTCATAGCTTTTGTCCCTCCTGTGCTTCCGCCTTTTAGTTCTCTCATTGCTGTTTGACCGGGAGCGGTCTCTCCGCCTCGATCTTGAGCAAGACCGTCTTTTCTTTTTCCTATTTTCATAAAAATCAGAAGTACTTCCAGGACTACCCGAACGTGACCTGGATTTCCTTCTGTCCCTAGACCAAGAAGTTTTTGCCTTTTTATCCTTGCTTTTATCCTTGGTTTTCTTTTTTTTAGATCGTTCGTGACTGCTAGAACGATCAGTAGAAGACCTCCTGCTCTTGGATTTTGATGTGTGTGTTTTGCTGTGCTCTTCCCCACCTGACGAAGAGGTAGATCTGGAGCTTCGGTCCTTCGAATGTGCTCTGTCTCTTGACCCTGAACGTGATCTCTTATGGTCTTTGACAAGTGCTTTTTTCCTTTTCATCTTCTTCTTGCTTCGGGAGCTGGAGTTTGAACAGGATCTGGAACGTGATCGCCTCTCTGCTTGTTCTACCTTTTGGACTTTCTGCTGCCCATCACTCTTTGAGGGACTATCTGGTTCTATTTTCACATTAATACTAGGTCTAATCAATTCCTCAGCGTTAAAGAACACATTAGGTCCTTCTCCACTTTCCTCCTTCAAACACTTTGTATTAGAAATTTCCTTAACAGCAGATGAAGTGCAAGGACTGCTTAGGACATCTGCCTCATCCACACTGTCTCGTTCCTCTGTATCAGAGATCTGTTCTACAATCCTGCTTGCTACTGCCACATCATCAGGAGACTCTCTGTTACCAGATGGCACATCAGAGTCAGTCCCAGACCCAAATATATTTTCTACCCTGTAAGGGGTGAAACGACGGACAGTTTGAAATGTTTGAACTTTTGGATTTTCGATGGAAATAGTCCTGGTGATATTAGTTAGTTGGATCCCTGAGCCAAGCCTTTCAGGACTGCTGTTTGCTGAACTTGAGTCTGATCCTGTTGGCTCAAACGGATCATAGATTTCACTTTTGACCTGCTTTTTCTTTACTGAGAAAAGAGGTGAAGGGCTCTCCTTCTGCTGCACCTCATCGTCCACAGGGCGGAAGGTATTACAGAATCCTGGGCTGGACAGCCTGCTGGGATGTCCAGTGTTCCCGGGAATATTGATTTTAAAACTCTCAAAAGAGCCTGGGCCTTTGCCCCTCGAAGTGCCCAGCAGCGATGAACTGCTATAGCCGCTGGGATGGGTGGAGCTCGGACGTGTCTGCTGCTGTGGTTCCTTGGAATTTGACTTCTGACTTTCCACCCTGCTACCCTTTCCTGGCTGATTAGTGCTCTCTTTGCCAGTTAGCTGCGTTATACAGGAGCTGGGGATATTACAGCTTTGGCTTCCTGCAGGTTCTGGCTCCACCTGCCTGCTGCTGGTTTCTTTTTTAATCTTTGGTATCCTGGGAAGCTCAAAGATGTCAATTCTCTGGGAAGGTGGTTTTACTGGCTGCCGCACAGATACAGCTTTTGAGCCAGAATTCAAGTTACAGCTCAGGGGCTTTGAAGACGAATCAGTGGGTACAAAGTTTTTAGATTTTCCATTAAATCTGGGCATTTCATTTAACTTTGAGCCATGCCTGCTCAAAGTTGCTGTATTCTGAGTCTGGACAGACCTGGGTGTCATTGAATACTCTGATTTTACAGTTGCCTTTTCCAGTGCAGGGCTTGCTGCAGACTCGCTCCTGCTCAGTGAGGGTGGAGGCGATGAGAACAAGCCCGAGGAGCAGGGTCTGGAGCGAGTACTCAGAACCGAGGAAATGGAAGGTCCAGCCATAGAGCTACTTGCTGTGGTCCCTGAGAGCACTGTACTTGGGTGGGTGTTAGGCCCTGAACCATCCTCCACTCTTGAGTCATTCGCTGATTTTCTGTGAAATGAAGCTATGGCACACAAACAGACAATTCAGCTTTTCAGGAAATGTCCAGATATTTTCTACCAACATTAACAGAAGTACTAAGCTAATTATTTTAAGTTCCACTGTGGTTTGCAGACATACCACACAGTAATTAGGAACTCCAATTGTTATTTGGTCAGATACTCACAGTTTAGTGCCAGACAACCACATCTTTGAGACAAACACTAACGTTTAGGAAATAAATTATTCTGTTCTGTAGGTATCAACCTGACTAGTGATTATTATCCTGCAGTTGCTGATTGACAGAAATGACTATAACAGAGGATGTTAGAGGTACTTATTTTAAGAATAAAGCTCCAAGTTTCAATTTGAACAGATTCTTTCCAAGTAATACCATGCCAAGGAAGAACACAGCTGGAGATGACAGCACATATTTAGAGCTCTACTTCTGCAAAGAAATTTCTTGCTAAGGTCCTTCACCTTGCTCTTTGAACTGAAGTACAGATCACAGGTGTGGCAGCAATGCATGACACATGCCAGAAAAACTGGGTACCAAGGTAACTGGTCTCTCCAGTCCTACATTTTTTATAATAAAGCAAAGCATGAAACCACCTTGCAGTTCTTTTGAAAGAAGGAAACTATGTATTAAAACTAAAACCCTCCTGTAACATCTCAGGTCTGCATTTCAACACAGACAAGCAACATTATTTCAGAATGTCCATCTTATAAAACAGATTACTATTGGCAGCTACTGATTCTATCCTACATATTCCAATGCTCAGTAAGAGTATCCCTAAGCTTAAAGCAATGCAGCCTATAGGATCAGGGCAGATGTGGCTGAAACAAAGAGGCAAATAGCAGTATGAGGTGCCAAGTCCTTACCTTCCTTCTTTGCTGTCAGTGAACCATCTCTGTTGATGACCACATCTGAACTGCTCATCATGAGAAGGCTCTGTCCAGACAGGATACTTCCCAACAGATCAGGCACAGGAGCAGCTTCTGCTTCGTGATCAGGACTCAAGGCAGGCACACTGCTTCTGCATGTTTCAGAGGGGTTACATTTCCTTTACTCTTACAGCACTTGTTCTATACACACACACACATTACATTAAAAAGAAACCAGAGTCAAGGGCATAAAGAGAGGTCAGCCAGGGAAGTTCACTTGTAGTTTTGGCTTCAGTAGTCATTCAGTCCCCATCTTTCTCTGACAAACAGAAGGTGAAGCTTTTACTGACTTCCCACAGGAATTACACAAGATAAGAAAGCAATCATATCTGAGACTTTTGGTTAGCAAATGCTGGTGCTCACTGTGGAGTATATCAAGATTAACTTTCCAGTGCATTTAAAATACATTTTTGGAGGATAAACCACGGATTACCATTTCAGAGATATTTCTATCCTAACTGCCTCTCTTGCTCCCACTAAATCACAAACACAAATGTATTCCTCAGACCTATACTTCTATCTAAAAAAAAGACAGAGCTTGAAACAGTGTTTACCCATAAGGTGCCACTGGCAGGGGCAGCTAAGAGCATGGCATAGAGAAATTACACTGAAAAACCACTGCACTGCTCCCACACATGGGACAGCATAAACACTCCCCTTTATAGTTTGCTCAATCTTACAAAAATGGGTTTAAGTTTTCAGTTCTTGAAATATGGACTAATAAGGTGTTTCTTGTGTTGGGTATTTTAGTTTTTCTTTCTTTGCTTTTGTGCTAATGGGATTTAGGTTTTTTTTTGTTTGAGTTTGCTAAAAAACAAACTTCCAAAGGGATCCAGCTCTTTAAGGGAGCTAGATTTCATCTCTGTATGACAACAAAGCAAACTTTATTCACATAATGTACACCAAAATACCTGTAATAACATATACCAGAGAGATAAAATGGGAACACTATTTTCCCATAAGGGATCAGCTGCTAAGGCCAGACCAGGAAACTCAAGTGTAGCCCAGGCCAATGGAGCCTTTAGAAGAGCTGAGTATCAGCTAAACAGTTCTATCTTCTAATCAATAAGCTACTCAAATAACTCTGAGGACATGGAAAGCTTCCTGAAAGGCTCCCTTCATAACTGAAAAGGGAAAGGTAGACAAATAATCCAAATTATCATAGAAATAGACTACCTTAATCCTGAGAAACCAGCCTTCACCATAAAGTCAGATGCATTAGAGGACAGCTATATAAACATTTCACACCTTTAACCACTTCAGCTGAGCTCCCTTCATTTCTCTTCAAGCTCCCTCAGTCTTGCAGTTTTCTCTGACTCAGTTGGTACCTGTCTCAGTGACTTTTCCTCATCCCTTTTCTTCTCATCATGCTCCCCAGTTCCCTGTGTCCTACCCCTCAGTCCTGAAAATTCACTGTGGCTGCCAGTGGAGGGCCAGCAGAGCTCCCTGGCCTTGGCAGGCTTGCAACACACAGGCAGCAAAGCAACTGTTAAACTGCAGGATCAAACAAAGCTTTTCCTGAATTTTCTGAGAACCAACAAACAGCAGCAAAACTGGGTGAGATGGCTACAGCCCTCACCTCTTCAGGATGTGCAATTGGATTCCCCAGCCCTCTGAAAGAAGCAAGTGCTTTTTTAAATGTTAATGAGACTGGGAAATAAAATATACTAATGGGGTTACTAAATAGTCACAAAACAGAATGTAAAAAGAGTCAGATTAGGGTGGAAATACCAATTTTAAATTTCAACAAAAATGTTAAAGGTATGATGAAAGAGTGTATGTGCTCAATATTTAAAAAAAAAAATCCTTGCACAAACTATTATCTATTTATCTACACTTGTGCAGGCATGCAAGTACACACACACATGCACTTTTTAGAAGATAGGATAAGAAAAGGGTTAAACAAGAATGACCACCAGGTTTACTCTTTTGTTAGGGTCATTAGTTGACTAAGAATAATAAAATAACAATGGGCTTTTACCTGGGAAGTCCCACAGAAATGGGTCTAGCTACAGGACGGTGAGACCTCAGTGCTGACTGGGAGAGAACTCTCCTTTTGGCACTCACTGGTGAATCTGGATTTGCTGGAACCTCTTCATTACTGTGATAAAACATACATGCACATGAACACTGAAATTGCCTGCAATGTTTTTCACATCAAAAAGATGATACCACTATGACAGATATGGTTAGAGATCATTGTATGTTTTAGTACGATATGTTAAAAAATATTTGTGCAATATACTTATTTGCTGTTCTGGCTAAATAGAACAGCTTGATTCAAACAGCAGACTCAAATGTATATTTTAATTTCTAAAATGTTAAATGGACAATTTTCTTTTATGAAAGGATCCAAAAGAACTATTCAGTGGAAAACTAAATTTCACCAACAATAATTTTAGATGCCTCCTCCCCCAAAATTAAAAGTTTGAGTGACATGAACTGTGGCATAGTACGATTTCTCCTGAATTTGAAATGTCTGGAAAAGTGAAGATAAGAAAAGAAGAAACATGAAAGATTGCAGAGGTCCATTTAATTTTGTGTTTACTGTATACAAAATATGTCAGCTAACTTCACCTAAAATAAATAAATACAAAGCAAAGGACCAGACTTCCTCAGATTCTAACCTTTCAAGAGCCCCATACATCTTACTGAAAGTTTTTATGAGGCTAATTGTTTCAGAAAAACTCTTTAGAGGAGGATGATTCCTTTAAAGTTTAGCAACTCAGCCCAGAAAGAAAGAAAGAACAGACCATTTTTTTGTTATCATGGGTTGTGTACCCAAAGCTGCCTTCAGAGTGAGCTGCACACTCTGCATGGAGCCACATGTACAAACAACTCAACAACTGTTAAACTACCAGGTCCCTGATTGCAACCCAGAGATCTCTCACCTTTCATAAGGATCCAACTCATATGGATCTCCAAACACAGAGAGAGAAGCTGCACCAATATCTGCTCTCATCAGCCCAAGGGAGGGCTCTGTTGGTTTGTACATGGAAGGAAGTGATGCCCCACGCACAGGTTTGCTGAGACCAAGGGTCCTTGCAATACGGGAGCGAGTCGTAACCTCATTTTTACCCTGCACAGACAAAGAGATTGGGTTATTTGTATGTTAGGGAAGGTAAATTTGTGTTTAAAGCCCTAAATTCTTCACTTAGGCTGTGTACAGTCATCAGGTTACTACCATCAGCAGCGTAAGTGATGTGCATTTATTATTTATATTTGTTTTAAAGTATTTACGAAACTTGTAACTATGGCCTATATGTCACTTCAAACAGAGACTGCATGTATCAGATATAAGTGAACAGATAAATTAAGCTTCTAAAAATCTTTAATAATGTCAATTCAAAATTGTTGGTTCCTTATTAAATGCTGGAGTTCTGGCTCGAAAATGTAGATTCTAGTCAAAGTAGCTGACAAAAAGAATCAAGTGGGTGCAGAGTACTCTGCAGAGTAATTTACAAGAGAACTCTACCCACAACTGAAAGGAATTTTTAGAGCTCCTACAACTGATAAGCTGAGTTTGCAACAACACAGCCACAAACATCCACAGCCTAAAAGAATAGGTGCTGGCAATTTTAATTGAGCTTGCATCAGTACCAAGTAAACACTACAGCTGAATGGCAAGGCAGGATACAGAGCCTGCAGGACATGCTTTACAACCTGATCCCTACAGTCCAGGCAACAGGATTTGTCAGCAAAGCCAGCAAGCTTGTCTAGAAGCTGCAATTCACTTCCACGTACAGCATCTTTCTGCCCTGGACACATCCTGAACAGACTCCCACCAGAAAGAAAGATGTATGATTGTAAGGTGGCACTTCTTCCAACTGAATCCCATGTTATAGTGCTTTCACAGAGGGCTGAAAATGGCAGATACTGACTGGCAGAAACTCACTCACATGTGATCTTACTCTCGTCTTTTTCCCCCTTCTCTTCTTTGTCAGACGCTTGCGTCTCTTCAGCTGTGCCCCTGAACCCTTCTTCCCAGCAGCAGATTTTGTCTGAGTTCTTTTTTTGCCTCCTACTTTCTTCCGCCTTCCTGATGGGACAAAAACCAATGATCTGGCTAAATGCTGGCACTGTATTTTACACTGTACTCCCCTTTTGGTCCCACCATGACACACAAAGCAGCTCAAAGAGACATACAGCGTGCCACCAACAGCAGAGCAGAAAAAGTGACATCATTAGGATTCATTTAGAAACAGCCTTCATGACACTTCTGGGCAGAGGTGCTATAGGGAAAGAAGAAATGCATGTGGGATACCTCCATAGCCATGCAGGTGTGGCAGCATACAGCTGATGCAGAGTATTCTGTAGGATTCAGGCTCCCCTAAGGCACCTGATGTCCTTACCAGTTTTCCTCTTCTGCCTGGTAGGAGCGCGTGGTGCCAGAGGACGCTGGTAGATGGCTGTGTTCAGGCCTGCTACAACTGCCTCAATTGTTTCATCCAGAAGAGAGGACATGAGGTATCCTGGCACGTGCTGTGGGGAGGATTAGAAGTTGCACGATACAGGTACCTAGAGCTCAGCAACATTTACTCACAAAAGCATTTGATAAAAAATTGAGATTCAAATGAGGAAACCCCTCACATCACCAAGCTGCCAGCTAAGCAATTATGTCACTTTTTAAATCTACGGACTGGCATATTAAGGACCTTGTTCTTCAGCCTCCTTCAGTTACGCATGCAGTTATGCATGTCCTCAGCTTCTAACTGTGCTTGGAGGACAACAGTTTACACTCCCTCAACCAGTGGAATTATGCTACAGTCAACTCAAGGTATGAACCAAAATAAGATGCACTTTTGTTCAGGGACAAAGGCAGATAAATAACAAAGGCAATAAATAACAGTGCCTTTCTAGGTATAAGCATCACTGCACATTGAGAAGTGGAGCTAGGAACAGCTTGAATGGGAAGTGCTGGGTTCCCAGGATTACACTACCATGGAATACTAAACTCCCAAGGCACAACCCCCTCTCACCCACAGAAGATGATTCCACACTATTTCTAAAACAACAAGTAGGAAAAGAAAGAACAATAACAACAGTTACCCTGCAGAGTCTTTCACTTTAAACTACACTTTCCTGTATTTTTTTCACCATATAGCCCTGACTACCCAGTTGTAATTGCTTAACAATGCATCAAATAACTCATCAACTTTTCCTATTTTATTAATTCTTCTAAAGCTAAAATTGGAACATCTGGGTTTAGAGACAGTGGGGTTTGGCAGTCAAGATCATCTCCATTATGGAGGACATAATGAATTTAACAACTGCTAAAGCATTCTGGGAAGTACTTAAATCGAGGGAAAATGTGATAAAAACTTAAGGTGAGCTGGATCTTCACTCACAACAGCTATCTCTAACTAGACTTAATACAGTAAGAGAGGGACCCTGTGTATTTGGGAGATATTTCCTGCATAGATTCTCTAATACTGTTACTGTGTTTGAAATCATGTGGCCACATTATTGAGGACACTAACATCCGTTTTTTTTCCTCTTCCAACAAGAGACATTTTCACAAACACAGAAACCTTAAAAATACAAGATTTTTCTCTTCAGTTGGGCTGAAGGCAGACAACATGTTCTACTGCTATGGGCAAGGAGATAGGAGGACAAAGGAAAATAAACAATTGCCAAATAAACATGCTAAAAAACCAGAAGTGGTGCACAAACTTCGTATTAATAGCCACTAAGAATAAAAATATAATTTTTCTCACAATCAGGGGTGATAAAAATGCAGGTTAAGAGAGGAAGTTACTGCAGCATCTCAAATTAGAGCATTTTGGTCACGTGCTGTACTCCATTCGCACAAGTTGTACATCTAGATTAAAAGAGCTCCACAGCTACTAACCACTGTGCTACGGACAGTCAACACAGACAGCTGAGCTACTGAAATGGGGACTTATTTCAGTAACTGCTCCCCAGGGTTCTTGCAGGGTCTCCCTCAGAAATCCCCGTGGATACCCGAATTTGCTGTGCCGTTGTTATGCGGTTCCTGTTCACCGTGGCCCGGACGCGTTCACTCTGCCGAGTCCTGGCTATGGCCCGCGTTCGGACATGAGGACGGAGCCTACTGGTGGTGGGGACAACGTCGGCCATGAGGGCAGCCACCTCTTCCTCACTGACATGATCTGCATCTTGAACGAGAACCAGCTGAGGTTACTTGTCTTTCTACAGGTGAAATCATTTAAAGAACTTCAGATAAAAAAAATCAGCATTCCCTTTCTCAAACCAATCACTTCCACAGGCAGCCATTACCCTCTCGAAAGGAAGTGCGCACAGACACCACAGCTTCAGACTGTTACACAGTGTAACACTTTCCTAGGTAACAGATATTGCTGCTACCTCCACAGTCTGAGGTCAGGATACTAATAAATTCTTTCCAATGTAACAGGGTAAAGTCACACCATGGTGCTGGGATTTCCTTGAAAAGGTTAAAGGATGCTTACAAGAAGCAGTTCCCCAGGTTTTAACTGCAGATGAAAATCTTCGTACACAGAATCCTCTCATCAGTCAAGAGTTCAAGTCTAATCTTAAGGCTCAAGAGAGAATGCTTATCGAAACAATTACTTGAAACAGATAAACCAGGAGGTTAAACACGTCTTCAAAACACCACACGATTCACTTCATCTAACTTGGGAGAAAAATATTTACGTTGACTGGCAACCATGAAATCCTTACCTGCAGCACCATTGGCACCCATGGGAGCACAGGCAGGGCAGAACCATTCATCTACAGGGACTTCACTCAGAGGAGGATTAAGGCATTCCATGTGATACCTTGAGGGGAAAAAAAAAAAAAAGAAAATCAAACAATATGCTCCTTACCAAGGGAAGACAGCATTTTACCCCTATCCAATGCTATAAAAGGCAGATTCATTCTGTTAAGCCTGAAACTAAGGTTTATGCATCTGCTTCTACCAATCTGCAGAGAAAAGATGCTACCTGATAGTTATACAAGGGTCTTTAGTTCTAGATGGTATTTTCACCACTTTAGGCTCAAAAAATCTCAGAAAACTGAGCCTTTCCCCCTCACTGTGTGGTGAATTACTTGCCATTTGAACCTGAGTTGCAAGAAATATGCAGAGCCAAAACGGATGGTGGCAAGCGAAGTACAGAGGTTCTGGAGAGACAGGCAATCAGGAAACAACATCAGCTTCCTGAGAAACAACACAGTACTAACAGCAGTCATACTTATGAGCATTTGAAGCAAGCTATTCTGCACTTTTCTAGAGTTAATCTCAGCTATGGAGAGCTAGTAAAGACTGCAAGTTCTTTTTCCAGGAAATGCTTCCAGAGGTGCTAACTCTGGAAATCAAGCATATATAAATAACTTGAGGAAAAAAAGACAAAAATCAAACAACTGTATCAAACTAGGAATAACAATATATTAAAAATATTATAGTAATCGTTGGGAGGTCACAAAGTAAAATCTGAAGCAATACCCTGACTTGGGACAGGCTTATGGAAATGCAGAAAGACCTAAAAGATGAGACTTCAGATAAGATCTATGAAACACTGATTTGGCTTAATATTTTAAACTCAGTGTTCTGATGATACTCTTATCTGTAGTGCTTCTGATTTTGTCTTTTTCCCACAAGGTGAATCAGTGCCTATGTGTGTATGGACAACCAGACTTACCAGATGTCTAGTTAGCTTGCTATAAATAATTTTTAAAAGGTTATTTTACATACTCATTGCTAGCATCTCTCTTTGTTCAGTGGTTAACTTTTGACATCTTCAAACTGACAATGCTGGAGGACTGATTAAGCAGTCTAAGGACTTCAAATTCTAGCAGAAAATTGTAGGGCCAAAGTTGTGTTCAAGTATATTCATGACTCTACTTAAACATTCATTTTATTAATCAAGAAGGGGGGCAGAGAGAGAAGGAAGAAGTAGTAAGAAAATAATTTAGGAGCCATGGCTGTAAAGAAAATCCTCAACATTTCACAAAACTGTAAATCTTAAGCACTTCACCTCCACAGCACTAATGCCCAGTCACTTGGACAAGTAATGCATCCTCTCCTCATGGAGATATAAAGGATGTAAGGTTCTACCATTCATACATCACCTTCATCGCTTGAAGGCATGGTCATCTGTGTCAGTGGCCTGCAGCTTTAATATGTGCAGAACTCTCCACACATACATTGCTAAATGACCAGAAAAGGATCCATCACATCATGGGAATGGATGTCTGCACAATAACACATGGATACATGGCTGGCCTCATTATGAGCCTGAAGACAACAGCAAGGGGCAGCCTACGAATCAGACAGTGCCTGGGGACCAAATTCTGACCATGTGCAATCATGCAGGTGTTCCATTCATTTCAGCCTCTTACCCTGCATCACAGCCATCACAGAGCAGCAGGCGATCCTCGCGGTCACTTCTGCCGCACACTTCACAGAAGGTTGGATCATCCTCTCCATCAGTACCCTGAGTTTTCGTGTTCTCAACAGGAATCTAAATAAAACAGATATGCACAGTTTATGCAGAACGTGGTGCCGTTTAAAATCCATTGTCACACTCACAGTAGTACCCGCAGAAAAATCTAAAAGTGAAGGAACCAAAATGGCTATTACACACCCGAACCTTCACTTAACTCATTCAGCACATCTAGGGCATAATCAAATGTCTGACAACATCTACTTAACTTGTCTACTGTCAGACACCAATGACTATAGAGAACTGCATTTTAAGAATAGGCAGAAGAAAAATCCACTAATAAGATCAAAAGTAGTCAAACAAAAATAAACATCCCAAAAACGAGACTAAAGAAGAGAGAAAACTTCACTACCCCCTGTATTACTTCAGTGTTAATTCTCATTTCCGCTAGAATGCAAACAATAATAAACCATCAGTTCAATGAAAACAAAGCACCAAACCCCTAAATGTCTCCTGGAAACCAACATCTGATATCAAGAGCAATGACAACTCCTCAATGTTCTTTTGTGAGCAACTACCAGCACACTCAACCAGTGCCTTTCAGGGCTTTCCTACTGCCCTGTGCCTCTCTCCCCTTACAAACGCATTCCCAGGAAAAGATCATGGATAATCTAGACTATTCCTATTCATCCTGTAACAAGCAGCACTTGAACAATGCAGGGCACCTTCTGCATTTGGAGAGACTTATCCATGCAGAACAGTTTTCAATCAAATGTCCATTATACAAAACAGGCAGTTATGAAAAACATCCTTTTTTCTGCCACACAAATGATGCCACAACACAATATAGCAGGAAGTAAGGTTAAGAAGGAAGAAAAATTGTCACAGCTCCTTAAAAGGCAAATTCAAAATAGTAAAGAAATCATTCATTCAGATAGCAAGTATTACATAAACCCCCTAGAAGGGTAAAGTTTTGAATAACAATTTTGTGCCAAATGGCCTGCTTGTTTGCTACAGTAAAAGGCTTACCTTTTTTAAAATTTTACCACCAAAACGCGCCCGAATGTTAATGTAATTAAAGAGAATTCGATCCACTGGACAGGAGTTTGCATTCTAGGGGAAAAAAATAAAAATCCCAGTACAGTTAATAAGTGAATCCCTTTATTCAATTTTTAATAAGAAATCTTAAATTATTAATGTAATAAGCATTATATTAATGTAGTAGTCATTTTAACAGCTATTGATCTTGATATTTTAAGTACTTAAAACTGACTTATCTGGTTTACAAACAACCTGTTCTATCAGAAAAAACATGCATTTTTAGAGGAGCATTTATTTCACTGAAGCAATTTAATTATTATTCAATTGCCAAAGCAACATCAAAGTTCTTCCAAGCACTGCCTTGAAAGACTGCTCATGTTTTAAGGCATTTACTTTCCTTTAGACAAATGAGCAACTAGAAATGGTTTACAAATATATTCAGTAAAGAGCGATTTATTTGCGTTTTAAAAACTGTAATCACCACTGCTACTGCTGCATGCACTGTAAGTTTTGTTGTAATTTTCACCCTGGATTATGATATGGGACCTACACAGTGGCAAAGAACTCTGACTGAAAACTGAATTCAGAGCAAGATGCTCATTGTCAGCATTCATTTATATCTTTTCTATGCTTAGATGTGCAGGGTTGCAACAGATCCCAATCCAATGGTCACAATACAGTTTTCAAGAAAAGATAAAGACAGATAGACAGAGAAACATATATATATCTATATCTATCTATCTATATCTCCAAACATAGAGAAAAATTAGTATCTCAACTTGAAAAAACAAAAGAACTGTAGATGCCTACAAACCCACTTGCTTGTGACCTTACAGCTTGCAGAGAATGGAACAAATGAGGATGGGTACAAGAAAAACAGATCAAACTTTGAACATGAATCTTGCCAAACAGAGCAGTAACCCAAGTCTGTTTAAAAAAGCTTAAGAAAGCAAATATCAATACTACAGTGTTTTGTTCTCATTACAGGACAGCAGCATGATCACAGGGGATAGAGAAGAGCACACCAGGAGGCCACAGGACAACTGCTCACCTTAGACCACTCCACAATGCAGTCCAAGCAGAAGTAATGGGAGCAGTTCTCAGGAGTCCCAACAGCCTGATCCCGAAACGTGTTGAGGCAAATGGGGCAGTTTTCACCATCCTCATCAGAGGAGATGTTCACTCCGTTCAAGTGTGGCTCTGATTTCAAAGCATCAGTCATTCCTTCCACAGTGGCCTCACTTTCTTCCTCCTCTTCCTCCTCTTCATCATCATCTTCACAATCTTAAGGAGTGAGAGATAAAAAACAGCTTGTGTGTGCTGCAGGGCTTCAGCAATGAGGCCAGAAGGGATGGGCAGGACAGGGTTCCAGTTCCCAGAAAATTCCAAGTAAGCTTATTTTATGAGTCTGCAGGGGTCAAGCACAGACTTCCCAGTTTAAGGCAATAAATTTTGCTGTTTTCTTGCTTTCTAAATCCCTTCACTAAAAAGCAATGGATTAATCTGGTGAAAAATAAAGCCTGATAATGTAAGTAGCCTTGCAAGAGATTAAAAGCACAGGCACAAGAAAATCAAAATAGTATCTAAACAAGACAGTTAAGATATGCCAGGCTACCACTGAACAATGAAATTAAAAATAAAGTTATTATAAGTTACCATGTACCAAACTTTTGCTTTTTTAAGAGACATTGCAGAGGAAAAGCAGCAGCAACACACTCTACTGCAGAACAGCAAATGAAAGATTTCACCAGTAAAATATGATTTTGTGATCCAAGGAATCTTAGTGCCTTAAAGACCACTTAAAAGAAGCTTGATTTTGAGTAAAATTAAACACTCAGCACACAATGTTGAAAGGTATTTTTATTTTTAGTACAAAATACAAAGACATGTTAGTCTTTCTCTAAAACCTGTGAATTAAGCTGGTGTTTTGAAAAAGCAACAAAAAGTACCTAAAACCCTACTCACTTTGAGGGAGGACTGGGGGTGGTTGTTGTTGGGCTGTTTGGTTTTTTTTAATGAGAATGAGGCCCTTTTCTTTTCTACTGAATTCTCCTGTCTGGACATACAGAGTATACTCTGAATGATGCATTAATAAAGCTTTTTGGCACCTGGTATCAATTTTTTAGTCTGTGTTCAAATCAGTCTAACTAGTTACTTGGAAAACTGTGCTCTTGCCTTCTCAACAAGCTTTAGATCTGATAAAATTCTATTTTTGTATATCCAAATATTAATTTGAGTGTAGCAGCTTCAAAAGGACATGTATCTCCAGAGTATATTTTCAGTAAAATTAACAAATTCAAATAACATCCACACTCCTTTTTCAAAGAAAAATTAGTCAAGTCTTCTTCCATCCTCCCTAGGTATTACAGCAATAATAATTTATTTCCAGAATTCCCCATCACAACATTCACTTTAGAGCCCCATGCCAAAGCAAACTAACAAATATGCTTTTTATAAGAAAAACCAGCATGAACCATTGCTGCAACTTTGGCTTTTTTTCCTGCTCATGCTGGGGTAGAGTTCACTCCTGCTGACTACAACTCCACCACTTTGGTTAGCAGATAGTCTTCAAACATGCAAATGCTTTAAAAGCTTAGAAATTGGGAACTATTATTTGATTGCTTATTACTGCAGGATTTTGGCATCGTCCTGACACAGCAGCATCTGTAGATTTCTATTTCATTGTTAGTTTCTGGAGGAACAGCTTTCATCTCACTCTTCCTCAGTTATTAAAAAATGCCTGTTAAGGCATATGAACACACCTTACCTTCTAATTCTTCATCTCCACTTTCTTCCTTGTCCTCCTCACCTCCCTCTTCCTCAGTGTCATTATCTTCCTCTTCACTACCAGTATCGTCTTCTGAATCCCAGCTATTTCCACCATTGCTTTCTTAAAAAGAGAAGAGCAGAGGAAATACCTATTTGATGCAGACAGACAGGCAGAACAGAGCCCCTAATCAGGCCATTATGGATGAAGTCCCACATTTCCTCAGTGGTATCAAAGCTGCCCATCTGGAGAAACTCCAGGGAAGTATACCAGCAGTCTGATACACACAAGCTATGAAGCGAAGCAAAACAAAAAAACTGTCAGGGAAAAGGTGACAAATGGTCCCAAATACAATTTTGCCAGCCTGCTGAGGGTAAATCAATAAGTTCTGGAACCTCGAAGCAGAAAGGTGCATGTGCAGAGAGGCCACATTTACCTGTTTCACTGAGGAGTGTGAGACACTGCCTTTTGCCCTTTCCCAGAGCAGCGTTCTTGTTGATCAGCTCATCCTGGCTGTCATCATCCATGGCGGGACATCGGAATCCCGGCAGGACGGCAGAGTCAGGGAGGCAGCGCGGCACCTACAGCAGCGGGGCAGGCACCAGGCCGGAACAGGGCGTCCAATTCATCTGCAGAGACCTGCTGGGAGAAGGGACATTGCTCTTCTACACCACGGAGCAGCTTTTCCCAGTCTCAGCTGTGACTACAGCTATTGCTCCGTGAGGTTTCACAGCCCTGCTGAGCTGGATGAAACCAGCTGCTTGTGAAAATCAGTGCGAGTGAGAGTTTCAGCTTTATCTTGGGCTCCTGGATGACAGCAAAAGGTGTAACCAGAACTCCCCACTGAAAATAGCAACAGAAAACCTACAAACACTGAAACCATCCCATGGACCAGCAACTCACTGCAAAACTGAAGGGGCCAGAGGCCCTTTGAACGAAGCCTAACAGGATGACAATATGTGTTTTAAACCAAAATACTCCACCTTGCCTGACTGAAAAGAAGAATAAAGATCATGTAGTTTAGGTCCTTTATATATTAAAAAAAGGGCCTTTGCACAGCTCTTGTCATGAAGTAGAGAAGTTGAAGACCCCATAACCATTATTCCATGGAAAAGATAAGACCTGATTTAGTGCATATTAATGCAATCACATTAATTGCTGTGCATTAGCACAGACTGGCAGTAAAACTGACAGATACTGGGAGATGTTGCATGATCCAAATTCATAATGACAATTAAATCAGAGCTTTTAACACATAATGCTACAAAGCATTAAGGCAGACAGACCCCTGGCAAGCTTCTATAAGCAAGTCATGAAAATATATAATTAAAAGACACTTAAAGCTAGGTGTCATATCTCAATATGAAAAAAAAAGGATTCTTTTATAAGTGTGGTAAAGAAGTTTCAATCAGGTGCTCTTCTCCCACTCTCCCTGCTCCCCATTACATATCTTGCATATTAAGAGATTTTTTGGAACAAAACATTATGTTTTATTCAAGTGCTCTTGATCTGTACCTTTACTTGCACACTCCCTCTTTAAGCCATAGAGCACAGCTCTGCACCAAAGAGTCTTAAAAATGTAGGTTCTACTAAACTAGATCAAACTACAAACGGAGTCTTCAGTGATCAGGGAAAAAAAACCCAACTAAACAGAAAGAAGATTGAGCTTCAACACAACTAAGCTATTGTAAAGATTTTTCCTAACTTCAGTAAGAGAAGAAAGAGAAAGAGGAAAACCTCTGCCTAAAGAGAGGTTTACATTTTTAGTTAAACTTGTGGCTGTTAACAGAAGTGTTTAAAAAACTGTTTAAAAACAATTTATGTTGGCTGAAAATACACAAACTCATCAAAACCCAGTCACTCCATGATGCAACTGAAAAAATATGTAGAAACACCCGTAACTTTTCAAGTTTCAGCAGTGCGTATGTATGAATTATTCAGACTGAAACTCAATTATATAATATCCTCCCAAAAGCTCAGTTAGCTACGGCAATGCAAAATTTGTGGTGACGTGACAAGCAGGCCACACAAAGGGAAGGACTAGCAGCACCAGTCCCCCAGCAGGGCAGTGGCAGGCAAGTGTTCCATCCCTGCATTTGGATGCTGAGATCTGGGAGTGGATGCAGAACCTGGGCTACTTCTCCATGGGCACCTTGTGGGAACAGAGCAGGTTCCTGCTGACCTGTCACTGCCACACCCAGTCAAGCCACGGCACTTCTGAGCCACTGAGGATGAGGGTGGCCAACCAAAGCCATGGCAAGTTGAAGTCATGGATAAGCCTCCACTATGGCCATTACCTTTGTTTCCCTGCTCTCCACTGTCCCTTAAAGCAAAGCAATAAGCACAGGGTGGAAAAGATCTTTGTTTCAAAAAGTGATTCCTACAAGCCACAGTTCTAACCAACATACACTTAGTTATATTTCCAAACAGCATGCATTTCTTCACTGTAGTGGAATAAAACCACTACCCACGTTATTTTTGCCTTGCTACCCCATGGAAAGCTATCCTTTAGGCACAGAGGCAAACAAATCAGCACTTGTGACTTGACAATCTGAACTGACATATTTATGCTGCAAATGTAAGCTTGGACTTTGCTCACAGGCAAAATTCCGAGTTAAAGAAAATCTGGTATTGCAGCAAACAATCAAGTCTTCAAATCATGTCAGTAAAAAAAGTCTGTTTTGTGGATAGCTGGAAACTTACAAGAAACCAAGCAATGAAGTGAATTTAAGATTTCTAAGCACATCACAAGTATTTTTATATATATTTTTTATATATATACTATATAAGCAACCTTTTCCAAACTGGGAAGCTGCTCTTAAGAAAAAAAGAGGGAAGCCATGGTGGACTATACTAATATGAGAGTATACTAATATGAGAGGCTCTTTCTATTTTTTTTTAAGAACAATAAGCAACATTTCCAAGCTGTTGTTTTTTTTTTTTTTTTTTAATGGGAGGCATTTCAAACAAACTGCAACTGTGAAACACAAACACATTCATGATACACTTCAGATAGTTCATCCACCTGTACAAAAGCCCTGTTTTCTCCAGCACTTACCACATCAGAATTTTTCCAACCCCCCAGAGCCAGAACTACCAAATACAAAATAGATGGAAAACATTTTTATTATTATGTAAACCAAGAAGTTTGGTTAAGGAGGGGATGGCAGTCATTCCTCCAGAGCAAACCTTAACTGTGCACTTCTCTAACACAAAGGACCAGACTGCTAAAAACCAGCCAGTTATCCCTGAAGACAACCTGACTCGGGCAGCTACAGCTGCTTAGTTTCGGGGGTGTGAAGGACTTGCCCTCGTGGTTGTACCCAACCCCTCACTCCTTGGTCACCTGGAAAATCCCATGGTGTGCAGTAGTCTCCATACAGCCCTTCAGCTGCAAGCAGCTCTAACATTCACCAGTCCTCCCTTCTGCATCCCACTTTGTAAGTCTGTTCAGAGGAGTTTAGGATAGAATACAGATGCAGGGTGATCCAGCCAGAGATCCCTTGTCTTGTACTCAAAACCACTGATGCTTATAGCAAGCCCCATTTCAGTTCCTTGGGCAGGTGCATCATCCACTCACACAGCATAACTATCCAGTGTCCAGATTACAGCTTGCATACAAGGTTGTTTGAAGACAGTCACTGTCCTTCTCCTTAACATCCCCGTTTTCAAATTCTCATTTAGAATACCCTAAACAAACGTCACACCACAGAAGCAACAAGTGCATGGCAGGTGTTTGATCACTTTACTCGCAACAGAGCTTTTCCGCTTAGGTTTCCTTCCCCAAGACACAACCTCAGCAAGGCCAGATTGGGTTTGCTTGCAGTGCTGTGTCCCTATGGCAGCATAGGCTCTGCTGCAGGACAAGCTGTAAGCCCAGGCTTTGCTGCTAAAACAGATTACATTTTTACACAGAGATGCCTTAATTCATTTTAAAAGTACAATCAAAGTGCAATTACAAATACTTTCTTCAAGCTGTATTAGCAACAGGGTTTTCTGTTGGCTTCAACAACAGAGAAGATTTAAGTGCTTCCTCCAGAACGAGTGTTTATCAAACAAGCACTTCAGCAAACATTTAGCTTTTTGAACTGAAGTCCTCATGCACTACCACAAATCAGCGTTTTAATGTACTTTGAGTATGTTCCAGGGAGAAGGCAAGCGCAGGTTTCCAGCCATCAAAAGGAGGCACAGTCTGCAGAGGACACTAGAGCTCCATCTCACCTGACACAAAGCCCATAGAGCTGCTACAACAGCAAGCACTTCTCCCAGCCATGGGCACTTCTCCTCCTAGCACCTCCTCCTCCACCAACTTCTTAGGTAGTTTCTACAGTTTTTTAGAAACAGAACAGCTCTTACAGAAGGCATTTACTTTCACTTGCTTGGGTAACACTCAGGATTTTTTACAGGCAAAGAAAAGTTTCTCACAGGGTGGTTTTGAATGCTGATCTAATTACACGGGCAACTACTGAGCCATGATGTTCTAAAGACAACTTATAACTAGATTTAAATCTACTAAATATTCAAACATACAGGCTTTCAGTTCTCATTCGCACATCTGCTTTATTGATTTCTTGGGGGGAGGGGTTTGGTTGTGTTTTTTCCTGGTTTTTTTTTTTTTTTTCCCCAATAAACTAAATAATTAAGTTCTCTCTGGAAAAACAATGTCACGCATCAGAAATCATTTAGCTTTGTTTCCAATTTCATATGTTACATTCAAAAACATGAAAGTAAGAACCATTGTAAAAATCATTGTTGCAACTGGTTGGAAAAAATCTGGTTATGGTGTGACTATTATCCACCATCACCACATTCCAAAGGTAAATTAAGACAACTTGGCAGAGAAATAATGCAGATTAACAAGACACTCCTACAGCCCAGAGTCATGCACTGCCAATCTAGCATGCACAAGGAGCTTAAAAAAGTCCCCTAAATCTAAATTTAGATCCCTGTTTAAATTACCAAAACCAATTTAACTCTTAAATACCACTAATCAGAACTGCCTATGCAATAATTTAAGTGGAAGCACCTAAGAACTCAATAGATAAGTCACAGAAAACAAATCCCAGGATAGGTAAGGAAGTGCTTATCTGCCACCCCATCCCAGCCCTGCCCTAAATTTAGCCACCTTGAATTCCAGGATGAAAACTGTCCACCAAAGCTTCCCCAGGAGCTGACACTACACTCTTTGGGGAGTTCGTAATGCAAACAAAGCAACACAAAGCACTTTTAAAGTACAACATCTTATCCAGAAGAGCAGCTAAGCATTTTGTACCTCTGTATTCAAAGCAGCAGCCAAGCTCTATGGAATTCCCAGCCTCCAATTCCTTGCAGCCACTGGCTCTGCTTCCAGCTGTGAATTAACTACTCTCCAACTCTGCACATCCTCCTCTTTCTTAACAGGCTTCTTTTCCTAGGAAGAGTCACCCTTACTGGCGAGCTCCCTTTCATCATCCGTCTTTCACACCAGTCCCATTTTTAGCTACGGCTTCCCCTGCTGTTTATGGGCATGACTGTGGGAAAAGAAAAAACCACAACAAAAACCAACAAACCCAAACAAACAAGAAAACCCAAACAAAAAGCTCACACACTTTTATATTCTGTGCACGGCCCTACGGAGGAAGACCCACCTACAGGAAAGGAAATAACACAACAGACACCCCGAAGCACACCAGCAACACACTGCATGGCAACAACCTGCAGGAAACCCAGTAAATGAAACTACATTTTGTAAATGTCATGTGTAAATGAAACGCCCCACTGTCACCAAACGTGGGGCGGCCAAGGGAAGGCTCCAGCGACACAACTCAGAACCTCCCCGTAAGCACAGGTCCCTCAAGGCAAAGTTTTTAAGCCTAAACGTGGCCTTGCGACAAGCTAATACACGATTAAAAAGAAATAAATAAATAAAGCTTGCACGCAGCTCCTCGTTTGTACTTGTCAGCCGAGCTGGCCGAAACAGCCGATAACTTCTCCCGTGTGTGCACCACAGACAGTGGGAATGGGTGGGAAGAGGGAGGAAAGGAGGAGGGAACGGGGAGAGGCGCGGACATAGCACACCGGAAACACTTGGGGTTTTGTTTAGTACCCTTACTATATTTATACACGTACTTAGTACATTTATTTAGGTCTTTGCCGCAGCGAAGGCAGCTGGATGGCTCCCAAGCCGTGGTGCTCCCGAGCCCGCTCGGCCTTCTCGCATCCCGCGGGACGCTCCCACGGGAACCCCGGGAGCAGCCGGGGCCAGCCCGAGCCGGGGCTGCCCTCCCGCGGAGGCGTCTCCCGCCGGAAAACAACCCAGTAAATATGCTGTCGTCGTTGCTGTTTATAGGAACGACGCTAAAGGAGCGACCGGGGCAGCTCCTCACCGGGCTGGGGGAGGCGGCCGCTCCGCTAACTCCCATGGCCCGGCCCCCACCCATCCACCGCCCGCCTGCCTGCCCCGGACACTCACCGAGGAGCAGCCCCGGCGCTCACATCCCGGTCAGGAGCAGCCCCGGCGCCCGCTCACATCCAGGACCCCGCGGCCGCCGCTCCCCCGGAAGCGCTGTGGAAACACTGGCGGGTCACGGGGCGGCAGCGGGCGGAACCACCACGCGTGAGCCGGGGGGGGCGGAGCGAACCATTCGGGTGCCAGGGGGGGAAGGCCGCGGGGATGAACCATTGCGGAGGGGGCGCGCGGGCTGTACCACTGCGGGGCCGCGGGAGGACGGGGCCGCACCGCTCGGTCTCCGCGGGCAGCGCCGGTCCTTCTCCGGCCGCTCCCGGTTGCTCCATGGAAACAGGGCTGGCAGGGGTGACCGGCATCCTTCCGCCGGTGTCTCCAAGCTTTGTGGGGAGGAAAGCGGGGCTCAAAGGCCGCCGTGCTGCGAGGCCAGCGCGGGGCTGCGCTCGCGGGATGCTCCGTTCCCAAGGGACGTCGGGCGCCGTCTCTCGGGGCTGGGAGCATCCTCTCTCAGCCCGGTCCGGCCCGTGCGGTCCGTGAGGACACGGATCGGGGCTAAATAGCTCGCGCAGACCGCCGCGGGTTTTTCCCCCCTCTTACTACTCGAGGCTGGGCCCGACCCAAATGTTCCCGCGGCGCCGGCTGAGCGCACGCACGTAGAGGAGGATGGGCCGGTTTCGCGCTGTTCCATCAGCCGTGGGGCTCTGCCCGGGCTGGCCTCGGCTGTCCGCCGGCGAGGGGAGCGCAGCCCAGGCTCCGCTTGCAGGCGGACGTGACCCAGAGCTAACGCGCGTGTCCTCGCAGACACTCGGGGCATTGTCAGGGATCGGACGGGGGCCGGGGAGAAAACAAGGTCCTTTTCCAGAGAACACAGAGCGGAGCAAAACCTGCGCCAGCCTTGCTGTTGCCTGCCCGCTCGAGGCCTGAAAGAGGGGCGAAGAGGGAGGGATGGGGGCGAAAGCGCTGGTGATGCCCCAGCCGGTGAACACGCACTGCCTCGTGTCGGAAAAGGCGAGATCTGCCCTGCAGAGAGGCAACTTCTTACTTTCACGTTAGTTCATGCCGGGTTTGCCAGCCTCCGGGGATAAGGCTGAGGGCACGTTCCCCCATTTGTGTTGCTCCCCGAGTCCATGGGCGCAGCACCGAGGTGGGCACGGAGGGCACCCGTGACGCCACCCGCCAATGCACACTGTCACTGCACATCGTGGCTCTGGCACCGCCGCGGGGACTGAAAGCCAGCTGGGAACAAAGGGAAGAGCTGCAGGGCTGGGATAAGCGGGAGCTAGCCACGGGACAGCACCGGCCGTGTCAGCAGGACATTTCATCCCAGAGATTAAGGGCTGAGCCACGAACTTGTTTGGAGCTGTAGGGGGAGCGGGGGCTGAGGGCAAACGCACCAGCGCTGTAGCGAAGGCCCTGAGCCCAAAGGCCTTGCCAGGGCAATAGTAAGCATCCTTTGAAACGGGTGGTCTCGCCGTTCCTTTAGAGAGCCGGACGGAGCGGCGGGACAGCGCTTCGCCCTCCGCAGCAGCGCATCCTCTGCCCGCCGTGCGCTCAGCTGGCTCCGCGCCGGGCCTGCCCCGCGCCGGGCCTGCCCCGCGCCGGGCCTGCCCCGCGCCGGGCCTGCCCCGCGCCGGGCCTGCCCCGCGCCGGGCCTGCCCCGCGCCGGATGGTAACACAGCGCTCAGGGAGGGCCGGGAAACATCCACAGCTGTGCCGGCAGCCAGCTGTGCAAGCACCGCTTCAAAACACACTTCTTCCCTGTGTGCTTACAGTCAGGAGACGGATTGAAGGGGTTTTTTTCGTGTTTTTCTTTTTTTTTTTTTTTTTTTTTTCCAGTAAAACCTGGAATGTGTAGTACTGCCTGGAAGAAGAGGGCCTTGGTGGAGCACAACAGCACGTGTGTCCTGTACCCTGTCGAGCTGTTGGCAGAAGCAGCAATGCTGGCAGGGAGGTGTCAGGGCAGTACCCAGCCATGTTGCTTCCCACAAAAATACCTATTTTTAAGAAAGGAGTATTTTCCATGGCTGTGCCTTCTTTTGTGTCGGCTCATGCCCGGAGGGTGGAGGGGTCGGTGTGCTCCGCGGACGATTTCTCTCCAATCCAGGCACCAGCCCCTGTGCTGGGGAAGATGTAAAATACGTGACTTTTCCCCTACGGCTGCTGTGTGAAAACAAAAACCCCCCATACAACATGCACACAAAATGACAACAGAGACAGCCTGTCATTGTGCGGGCTGTCACGCAGAAGAGGGGCTGTCCCCCCATCCCCCCTCCACACCGGCAATGGGAGAGCAGAGCCACGGATGAGTGTTGAAGCGCTCCAGCAAAACACGTCAGGAAATCCTTTCGATGGGGAACTGCCACCAGCTATCAGCGAGCCCGCGCTGGGTTTTGCTTCCAAACCTTGCTCCAGATTGCAAAACACCCATCGGAGCCGGGACAGCTGATGCCGAGGAAGTTTTCACAAGGGATGCAGGGCTCGTGAAGGGCAGCACGCATCATCGGTTCAGCAGGGATGAGGCGTGTCTGGTCAGCGGCCACATCCGCACCCGAAGTGTTTTTTCTTGCCCGACAGCAGTATGAGTGAACCAGGGGGTCACACCAAACGTGCCCGCTCTCCCAGATGGGCTCTGCTTTCCGATCTGTTCGAGGAAGGCGAGTGTGTGACTTCGGGCAGATGGGAGCCAGCCTGCAGGCTCGACGCCTGGCTCTGTGAGTCTCCAAACAAGGCTTTTCCCACTACAGGCCAGCGCTGCGCCCATCCATGGAGCTCTGTCTCTGGTGCTTGGCGAATCCTCCTCGAGGTGCACTAAAATTTTCAGCATTCCAGGCGTTTGCTCGGCTGCGGTTCGAAGGGTGATGGGCGGGAGCTCGCTCGCCCCATGAGGAGCTGAGCGCTGTTATTCTGAGGATGTACAGAAAACCTCCAACCCCACGTCCCTTTTTCTTAGGGGGAAGTTGCTGGAAGCAGACTCCCGGGGCCGAGGGACCACCTCCAGCCCCTGGCACTGCGACGGGCGCTCGGCTTCGCCACACGCCCAGCCCAGCGTAGAACAACGGAGCGGGGGAAAACATACAAAAAATTAATGTGACACGGTGACATTTGATGCAGCGCAGGGAGAGGGGGCAGTGGCGGGGGCGGCCGGGGACACCCCGACTCTCCCCCCGCCCCCTCGCCCCGTCCCTCCCGCACCGCCTACGTGCGCCCCGACACTGCCCTGATGGCACGGCCCCGGCGGGCCGTACCATGGGCCGGGCGCCGGCGGGGGCGGAAGGGGGACGGAGGGGAAAGAGGGAGACGAGTGGCGGGGCCACGGGGGTCCAGCGGGGAAGGGGCTCCTCGCGGGCGGCGGCGGCAGGGCAGGGGGGCGCCGCCGGCGGCCGCCGGCCCGAGCGGGTCGACGAGGGCGGGGAGGGCGGGGGTCGGCGGGGCGGGGTGAGCGGGAGGCGGGCGGCGGCTCAACAGGTACAAATGGTTCCTCCCCGCAGCAGCAGCGACGTGCAGAAGCGAACGCGCCGCGCCCGCCGCTGTCACCGCCGGGGGGGCGGGGGGGCCGCCTGCCCGCCCGGCCCCGCCCCGCCGCGGCCGTCTGCGGGCGGTGGCGGAGCCGCCATTGGCCGGAGCGGCGCGGGGGCGGGGCCGGCGGGCGGGCGCGCGGCGCCGCTATTGGCTGGAGCGGCGCGGGGGGCGGGGCGAGGGGCCGCGGCGCGCGGCGTGGGCCGGGCCGGGGCAGAGCGAGAAGTTGGCGGCGGCGGCGGCGGCGGGAGCGCAGGTGAGCGGCGGCCGCGCCGGGGAGGGATCCCCCGTTCCGGAGCTGCGGGGCGCCGCCGGCCCCGGGGCCGCACGGGCCGGGCCGTCCCGCGGGTGGGAGCGCGGAGCTACAGCCCCGCGCGCCGCGGAGCCCGGGCACGTCGCGGCTGCCCTCTCCCGCGCCCCATCCTTTGCGCTGCCCGGTGTCTCCACTGCTGCAGGCGGGCCCCGCCGCCCCCCCGTCACCCTCCAGGAGCAGGTGAGCCACTGACTAACGCACATTGTGCTCTCGGCGACTCCACTGTGCGTGTGACAGCGGCTAACCTGCTCCTCGGACATCACGGTGCGGCCGCCTCGCCTCCCCGGACCCGCGCCTCGAAGCCTCGACGCCCTCCTGCCCTCTCGGCCAGCCAGGTGAGGGGCTCCGGTGTGACGAGCAGTCGGCTCCCCCGGCCGTCGCCGCTGTCCTGCCTCCAGCGGTTCCCCATCCTCGGCTCTGCGGACCCCTGCGCTGCCGGGAGCGCCCCGGGATCGGGGAGCGCGAAAAGACGGAACACTCCTGCAGCGGCGCTCGGTGTGGCCGGCGGGAGCGGAGATGCAGGGAACGGGCCGTGTCGGCATGTGGGTGCGGATAGTTGGTGGTAAAGTTGTTCAGGAGAGATGGCGTGTTCCCCTCTCTGTTCTCTTGCTCTTCTCCAAAGTAAATAAGTGCTAGCGGACTCGTACCAAGTTAGAGACGCATCATCCCGGCCGCTGACGTCTTGATACCCGGTCAGTGACTAACTGAACTGCTATTGCCAAGGGTGTGTTAATAGAAGAAACTCTGCCTAGTATTGCCCTGGATGAGTCACATTTAAAGAGAGACTCTCGAGTCTGCTGAAGGAAAAGCAGGAACGAGCCTCACTTTCCTTTTTTGTTGCTGGTTTTTTCTTTCCATCCCACCCCTCACCTTTGCTCACTGTTTACTACTTCTTGTGCCAGGGCTCTGCTGGCACTCCAGTCCTGGCTGAGCGTTTGCAGAGCTGCCTTGCCCGATGTGGTGTGATGTCACGCAGGGGACTCTGACTTCATGGCCCCGAGGAACAGGAAGGCGAGCCAGGCAGGGACTTTTCCAGCCACCCAGGGTGGCTGTCGTTAAAAACGGAGGAAGTGACGAAGCAGATGGCTTCTCCTACAAAGTTATCTCTTGCGATTTTATGCTGGTGAAGAAGCTGGGTAGTTGAAAAGTGTGTTTTCTGAAGAGCAGCACAGCTTCATTGTCAGCTGAAGTTCCTAATAACCAGCTAGGATTCACCTCAGCTGCTGAGGTTTCCTGAAAGCACCCAGGTATTCCCCCTACTCTTGGGGCTGCTCTCATGTAGCCCTGGGCTGTAACAAAGGCTTGATCTGAAGGAATTAGCAGTGCTCTGGTCAATAAGTAGTTAATTGCACAGAAGGCAGAGCAAGGTCCTCTGTCAGTAGTGTCTCTCTAAGAAGTTTTGCCTGTCCCTATCTCTCCTTCATGCTCTTTGTAATTTCTGCCTCTGGGTCCCAGAGGACCATCTGCTCTTCACAAGAAAACTCAGCTCCCTCTGTGCTCTGTTTTTCCATAGTGCTCAAACACCCTGGGAAGATGGGAAAACCAACTGAATTTACCCAAGATGCTTTCATGTTTGTTCAGAAGCCAAATGGGCCTTTTTTTGGTGGGGGGGGAGAGGGGGCAGGGCTCAGACAAGTTCATGGCTGTCTCAGCCCCGGATTGCTTTTTTCTTCCCTAGCTGCACCTAGAGCATCTTCCCACTGCTGGTCCCAAGCAGGCAGGAGCACAGTGTAGCCACATGGAGAGAGGGAAACCTGGTGCTAAATCCACCCATGTACGAGTGTGTCTGAGAGCTGAAACTGAAGGCCAGAGTCCCCTGCCAACCCATTTTATTGGTGACCATGCAAGTAACAAACCTGTGTCTGAAAATGAAGGTGCTTTGTTTCTCTTTGAATAAACAGCCCTGCGTCTGGGACTGTGCTGGCTGATGACTTAACCCCGGGAGATGCCGCTGGCAGAAGCAGCTCTGCAGGTCGCCTGGCAAGACCTGTCCCAGTTCCCCTGAGCAGCACTATGGTATGAATGCTTCTGACTTCCTGCTACCAATGGAACCATCCTGTTCAGCTCCAGTAAGCAAAAGGAAGGGGTTGAAGTGAAGTTTGTTTGGTTTTGCCTTTTTTGTGTGTGTCTCCAGTAAGTGGGGGGAGCCTACAGCTCAATTCCTGTTTTTAACATTCTTGTGGCATGATTCAAAACTAACCTGCTGCTCTGTCACCTGAAGTCTTCAATAAATATGCAAAACCAGTGTTTGAGTGCTGATTGCTGTGGTCCAGGGCAACAGACCAGGTGAAGAGGAAAGCTGTGCCTTCTCAGTGATGTGTCTGATTGCACTGTATTCCTGGTTCCTTCCATCTCTCTCTTCCTCACCTCTGTGGCCAGTGAAGGTGGCTTGAAAAGGAGAGCAGAAGGGTGTGACATGGTTGTCCCTCAAGCAGAAAGCTTAGCATCATCCTTCCATCTGGGCCTAGAACCAGGGTGTTCCTGAGCGATGAGAAAATACCCCAGGGCTGCAATGTCCCTTGATTTCATGTTTTTCAGTAGCTAATAAACAGATTTATAAGATGGTACGTAGCTTGGTTAGAAGAGTAGTCATGTGCTTTCACTCAGAACTGTGAGATTTTTGGTGAGAGGCAGGGGAGTGCCTTAGAGGAGGGGAAGATGCTGAATTTCAGGCCTGTTGAGCTGAAGGGACTCTTTGTGCTCCTCAAAGATTTTGTTCTCGTTTCAGCTCTTCATGGAGGGAAGGGAACAGGCCTTACCCTTCAAGTACCACGCTAAGAAGCGCCTGTTGTGTCCTGTCCATAACATGTCCCAGTGTCAGGTGAGCCTCACCAAAGGAGCAAGCTGCCCTATGAGGAATAGGAGTACATGAATTGTTTAAGAGGAAGTCAGTTAGTTAAATGCAAGCAGGGACTTATATAATACATCCTAAAAAAAAAAAAAAAAAAAAAAAAGGAAGATTTCTGCTGGCAGGAGGTTCCGTTGGGAGAGAAACTTGCTCATCCATAAACAAGAAAATTTCCCAGCCTCCTCTAGTGCTTTATGCTTTGTTTTTTTTCCAGGGCAAGGTAGAATGCAGTCAGTCTGCACTCTGAGATGGAGAAGGAAAAATCATCATAGGAGAGCAGAGAATGCTCCCTGCATGGACACACACACCGGTTCAAACAGCTCTTCTTCATCTACAGTGAACTATGCTAGTAGAATCTGTGCAGCCAGGAGCAAGCAGCAGAGCATCTGTACACCACTTGGGGAGCAAAACCAACAGGCATTTTCTCCTCCAGACATTCACACCTTTCCTTATGTAACTGGTGCTGAAGTGTGTACTTTAAAAGCTGCTTGCCAAATCCAGGGGCTGGGAGGCAGCACAAATGCTTCTAGCACTCTAGCTGAAATTGAGGGGGAAAAAAAATCCAAACCCAAACACCCAGGAACTTGTAGGAATACGTAACCGCAACTTGGGGATGGTTCAAGTGTCTGCAGCAGTGTTACCCTGAAGAAACTGCATTGGCCTAGGGCAGTGCTGGCACCCAGACCACCATCTGATAAGGATGGTGAGGAGCTGACAGTCCAGAATAGAGGAGCAAGGAGCTGGGGGTTATTTTTCTTATGCAATATTAAAAAAAAAAAAAACCCTAAAAAAAAATAAAAAATCAGGTAGTGCAGCCAGGAAAAGGGTGCCAGGGAGGCTGGAGGTGGCTGAAATGCTCTTCTGAATGGTGCCTTGTGTTGACCGAACCTGCAGATTTATTAAAAAAAAAAAAAAACAACCAAAAATGTGGGGCTGCTCACCAGTGAAAAACAGGTATATCCTTTGCTTTGTGATTTTTGGTGACACTGGAGCTAGCCAGGAGAAACATCTGAGGAGAGAGAAGCTCTGAAGTCCATTCCTGCCCACTCCAGGGCAGGAAGAAGCTGCCCACAGTGCCTGAGGGACATGGGGACATGAGTCCCTGCACAGCCAGGCACAGCATCCTCGAGCCACCCTGCACACTTGGATCCCTGCCTTGCCCGTGAGCCAGTTGTTCCCTCTCCAGTACGCGCAGTACGCCGAGCTTTTGGTTTGTTTTTTAAGGGAAAAAACAATAATTTATTTGCTTTGTTTTAATCTCATAACAATGGGTAATGGTAATTTCCTCCTACCACTCCGTAGTGGCCTAGAAAAGGACAGCATCATCTCCACTGTAGCAAGAAGGCTTGTCCCAGGGCATAAAATTTTAATTAGGAACAATCACGCAGCCTTGAAATGGGAATTGCGAGCAGCAAAAAAGTCAAACCATCAATAAAATATTCAATGGCAGAAATGTATTATTGACACAGACTTTAGAGCAGATAAAAGCCGGAAGGCGGGGGAGCGGGTATCGAGCCTCGCTGCGTTAAATAACCGGCGGGGACCCGCGCGCTCGCCCGGCCAGCGCAGGCCCCCCGAGCCGGCAGGAATATAGGTCACCCTAGGCTGGGGAGCTCCTGAGGTAACACATGAGTTTGATTACCACCTCTCCCTCACGTGCACCACAGCGGGGACAGAGGTGTTAATCAAAGTGATTTATTACCTCACGGAACACTGCTGGCCAAGGCAGCAGCTGGGTGATGGGTTGTAGTGCACAAAATGAAGAAAATCTGCAAAGAGCCACAGTCTTGGGCTGAAAGCAGTTAGCCCCTGGTCACGGTGCTCTCGCTAACCCCATGCCTGGTTATCAGACCTCAGTGGGGGACACAGTTGAATTACTCTGTTTTCCACCCATGGAACAGTTCCAAACCCTGCATGCCAGCCAAGGGGCATCAGCTGAAGAGCCAAAATCTGCTGTCATACATGATATTTTAAATCCTTATTTTCCACACCCTCCCACACCTCCCTCCAGGAAAGACTAGTGCTGTTTTGGCCTGTTATGATTATGACTGAACCCGCAAAACCAATAAATAATATACAATTGTAACAGAGGGGGAAAAAATCCCCCACAGACATTCAAAGTACTTTTCTGCCCCCATTTGGAAGTACCATAAGTGATGACCCTGTTCTCTTTATTCCTGTTTATTTTGCAGAAGGCAAGGCTACAAATGTAGCCCCAAAAATGAAAGATCCAGTTTTAAACCTGCAGAGGTCATTTTTTTGGGTTATGTAGAAGGAGGATGTCCCATAGCACACTGAAATCCAGTAACATCCAAGGCAAGTGGGTTTTCTAAACCTGCTTTCCCTCCTTCCAGGCAGCACAGAAATGCTCTTTACAATGTCCATCACCCACTCCTTAGCAAGGCAGAATCTTTAAAAGCAAGAGTCCAAAAAAAAAAAAAAAAAGCACACAAAGCCCAAAAAAGCAAACAAGCATGGGAGAAACTAACTGCAACTGCATGGAACAGACATATTTAAAATTAATTTTCCTTGAGATACACGATTTAAGGAGGAGGGTGAGGAGGAGCTTGAAAAACAACCCGCCCAAAAAATCCCAAATGTCCCAATTCAAAAAAGGCAACTTTAAAAATGCGTCTCCCCACTGCAGCAGCCCTCCAGTCTTAACCTAAGACACAGCAGTACCTGTGGATCTCCCAGCAAAGCAAACTTTAATCCTTTACTTATCAGCCTGCTGGGCTGGGGTGGCACCTTGAGAATCAGCTTTGAGAGGGGAAGATGTCCCCAGGGACCAGAGCCCAGCAGAAGCTCAGGGGAGATGGTGATGGACAGCAGGAGCTGACATTCCTGGCTGCTGTTATCCAGGTGCAGACAAAGGGGCTTGGAGGCAAATAGGAAATTTCCCCTTACCTGCTCCTGTCTGCAGCCGAGCGCCACTCCCTTTGCCTCCTGTCCTAAAATGCTCCGAGCTGCTGCTGTGCATTATTAAAATGTTGCCATGTTTCATCTCAGAGATGGCCACATCTCACTGGAGACAAGCTGCATCCCCTGGTTGTAAAGCACTTCATAATTTAAAAAAAAAAAAAAGAAAAATAGAAAAAAAAGCAGAGAAGGGCACTGCGTGCCTAAGATTCAGTCGGTTATAAAATACTCACAGCTTTAATTCGGCAAATAGAAAGAGATGGCTTGGAAATGGAAGAGGCAGCTGCGGGGTGCGCAAACCGCTCGGATGTATCCATCAGGCACCAAAGCAGGCACCAGCAGGGACGGCTCACTCTGGCCACAACAGCACACTCACGCTCGCTTTGCTCAAATCCTTTCCCAAAGATTTATTGAAAATTGGATCTGCGGCGCACAGGATTTACATTCACACAGGGGAAGCGGGGCTTTACGGTGAACCTTGTGCCCAAGTCACATTTTTCGCATACGACACATTGAAAACAAGCTCGGGGATCTCCCAGACAAGCTCGTCCCCTCCCCAAACTGCTTTGGTTTTGCAATTAAAATACAAGGTGATGCACCGGGACAGATGAACAAAATGGTAACTACTGGCCATCAAGTTAAAAAAAAGAAAAATTAAAAATATCAGGGAAATGTCACCAAGAGTATTTTGGCCCTGTTCCCCACTCACACCACCACCGGGGAAGGGCTCATTCTGCAATTTTTTACTTTAAAAAGAAGTTGAAAGATAAAATGAATTTAAGAAAAACAAGCTCCCACTGTGTGCTTCCTTGACACATGGTCTGTGGCACCATGGACAGTGGGTTTCTTCTACAGGTTTCTTACAATATACATAAAAAAAGAGGGGCCCAGAAATTTGTCTTAAAGCTGCTTTTGGGCCTCTCGTGCCGCTGGCAAAGAGGCTGTTTGTCATGGCCCCATTTGCTGTGATGAGTAGATGTAAAATCTGTTAACTTGCTCCATCCAGGTGAACCTCCACGCAGGTCTCCACTGCAGCTTCGCTCCCCTAGTCAAAGGAACAAGGGCTTTTCCAAACACACGATTGATCTCTTGAAGAGGCTATGCAGAATGGATGCACTGCTGTTTTCTGTTCAATATAGAAACTGCTTAAAAAAAAATGGAAGGGAGTTGCTTTCATCCTCAGGGGAAGAGGGTTGCTTTGTGTTATCAGTCTCTAGTTTTACTTTACAGTCTGTAAAAATATTCTGTCTGGCCATCCACATCCATTCACAATATAAAGCAGTAAAAAAAAAATATAAAATATATATATATATATAGTTTATTTATACAGTTACACTTTGATCCTCAATCAATTGATACAATACAATTGATCCTCCAGTGCCTGGGCCCTTCTACCTCCAGATGCTCTGCCTGGTTGATACAACTGCAAGACAAGAGAAAAAAACACCTGAGCAATCCCACTGTGGTGGATGAGCACTTGCAGGAAGGGGAGCGGAAAACAGGATGTACGTGAGCACAAAGCCTGGACTGGGAGATGGGAATGCGGTCGCCGCAGTGTCCTGAAGGATGGGGGTGGGTGTAAGGGGCTGTGGGGAGGATGGCAGTAGGGTTTTGCTGAGGAAAAGGTGGCATGGGTGGGAGTAGGATGCCAGGGTGGAGGCAGCATCACCACAGCAGGTAGGTGTCCCTACCACAGCTCTCTTTTGCTACACCCAAAACACAGATACAAGGTGACAAAAGAGTTGTGGGAGGTAGAAAGGGTTTTGGGATGAACTGGTCACTAGGATGGAGCAAAAGTAGCTCCTGTAAAAGACAGGAGACAAGTTCTCCCCATCCTAACTGAGCAAGGTTTTAACCTTGGGGGATACAGAGTGGCAGGAGAGGGGATAAGCACCATCCTCCACAGCTCCTGGCAGGGCAGAGATCCGAGCTGCCAGCGTGAGAGCCCCTGGCAGCAGCGCAGAGACTGCCGGAGTGTGAGCTTTGCGCTTCCTAATGGCATCTATAAATAGCTCTGGCTTCCCACCACCAGCACACGCTTGCTCTCTGCAGCCCATTTTGGGCAGCAAAAGCCTCTCCCCTCTCCCCACCCATCCTCTGCAGACCAGCTCATGCTCCCAAGGCCCCAGTGGGACATACGCACCCTCGGGGTTCAGGCTGGACACCAGGGGCTCCGCCAGGGTTCTGGGATGGCCGAGGAGCTGCTTGGCGCTGACCTGGGGAGGTGAGTCGATACCAGCGGTGGGAGAAAAACCTACAGGATGGGGAAAAACATCAGCCTCAGGCAGGGCTTGAGCCTCCCATGCTCACTGGGCACGGCCGCTGCAGTGCCTCTGGGCAGTCACGTCACCCGCTCTGGGTGCTCCGGAGGAGAAACAACCAGGTCCCTTTCCATGAGAACCCCCTGCTGCTGCCTCTCATGGCTGTGAGGATGCAGACGAGGCCCTGGGCACCACCCTTCCCTCGCCAAACACAGAAAGGTCATTTGCGGCCAGAGCATGGCCCCACCAGCCCATGGCCCCTGGGGACTGATGCTGGCCTTCAGCCACCTGCTGCAGCCTGCAGCCTTTTGCTGCAGCTGTGATATGAGCAAGGCTGCGAAGGAAAGCTCCCCGCAGCCACCTCAGCCCCAAAAGCAGCAATGCAGGATCCGACTCCTGTGCGTGTCTACGAGCAGCCCCCAGGCTTCAATGGGGAGGACGAAGGAGCCCCAGGGCTGACGAATCTCTGAAACCCCCTGGAGTGGTGAGTGACTGCCATGCCAGCACACAAACCCCCACCTGCCTAACCTCAGTGGCCAGGGGAGAGCTGGTCAGCTTTGGGGCTGGCCCCTGGGAGAAGGAGGCAGGGAGCGGGCGGGGGTCCCGCGGAGCAGCCCCCGCGGCCGAGCCAGCGGCAGCGTGCTGACCTCCGTTTCTCCGGTAGGCTGGCAGCTCGCACGGGCTCGGCTCCGGCTGGGCGTCCTCCTCGGACCTGGCCTGCAGGACGGTCACCGTGGCCCCCGTCTGCTGAATAAACTGCTGCAAATTACACTGCCTCAGCTCCTTATTTAACTCCTCCAGCTCTTGGGTCTGGGCCTGCAAAACACACACCGAGGGGGGGACAGGGTGAGCCGCATGTTCCCCCCGTGCCCCAAGCCAGCTGGCAATCATCCCCTGGGGCTACGCCCTGGCTGGGGCTCACCCTGCCGGTGCCAGCAGAGGGGACCTCGGGGGTACCGTGGCTCAGCCGCCCCTCTCTGAGGGCCTGCAGGAAGGGAGGTGCCCAGGCAACGGGGACGAAGAAGGCGTTGGTTTGGGAAGAGTCTTGCTTTGCTGCATCTCCACAAGAGGGTGCGAGCAGCCATCAAACGGCGGCTGCCGCCGTGCTGGGAGATGCCAAACGCAAATGAGATGCTCAAGAAAAGATGCTGAAAGCACGGACAGCCTGGGGAAGGCCTGGCTGGATAAAAGCTTCCTTGTTTTGCTCCACCAAAGGGAACACGGTGGGTGGAAGGTGGGAATTACGCAGCCCCTTGACCGCTGATGCTGGGAGGCTGCAACAGGCGATCTGGGGGGACATCACAGCTCATTCCCATTTCCATATTCCATAGCCCCCCACCGTGAGCCCTGCATGGTCAAAAGACTTTGTGTACAGGCACCATGGGGACCTGTGCTATCCCCTTTGTGACTCCTTTATCCAAGACATCAACCCTTGTAGCAATGCCACCAACCACACCTGTAGACCACGTGCTCCAGCACCACTGCCTGTGCTGTAGCAGGGTGATCTTGTACTCCGGATGCACCAGTTAGAAGAAGCATTAGCCCAGACATAGCTTGTGCGGAGAGCAATGGGTGTGGGACTCTGTGCCAGTGGGGCAAGAGTGATGGTGTACCCCTGTCAGTGATCACTGCTGCTGAGAGCTGTGTACCCAGCCCCAAGTTTACTGGGCAAGTAGAGTAACCAACCCCACTCAACCCATTGGTCTAATGTGTTTGGAAAGCTGGTTCTACTCCCTCCTAAAGTTCTTACCACCCCTTGGGGTGACTCAACCCAGTCCTACCTACCTGCAGGTTCTTTTCAGCTTCCTCCAGGGCCTTCTCCACGCTGGCCAGGTTGCTCTCCAGCTGGGTGCCTTGCTTGACCTTGGCTTCCAGGTCCCTTTTCATTTTGGTGGCCATGTCCTCCAGCTCTATGGGGCTGGGCATAGAGATCTCCTTCCCCCTCTTGGCCCTCTCGGCCATCTCCCATTGGATCTCCTCCTGCAGGGCTTCAGTCCGGACACTCAGCTCATAGATCCTCTGGGTGTACTCCTCCAGGCTGGCCCGCAGGCTCCTAACCCGCTCCTGCCGCTCCCGCTCACACTCCTTTTCCAGCCGGAGCTCACTCTGCCAAAACTCCTCCTCACCCAGCTCCGTCTCGTTCCTCCGCACCAGTTGCTCCAGATAGAGGATCTCATTCTCCTGGCCGGCAAGCCGGCTGCGCTCCCAGAGCCGTAGGTCCATTTCTAGGGTGTCTCCATGGGCCTCCAAGGAATGCAGCTGCTCCTGCTGCTGCAGCACTCTCCTAAAAAGCTCCTCCTTGGAGGGCTGGACAACACCACCACCCTCTAAGTCTAGCCCATCCCGCATTTGGTGCCTCCATCGGCCCACGGTGAACAGGTCGCTGGAGCCTGTAGGACCCAGGTTGAAGGTCATGGATTTTTTTGGCTCCCTGGAACGGGGTCCATCTATGCTGGTGAGCCTGGGCTTGATGGGCAAGCTGGCCCGGATGAACGTCCTCTCGGGAGCTTGGGGAGCGCCCTCTGAGGAGGGCCGCTCGGCCATGCTGGGGCCTGTCCGCCGCAGGATGAACTGCACGTCGTTGGCATACTGCCCACACTTGGCCAGTGACTCCAAGGGACACTCCAGAGGCAGCAGCTGCCGCTCCTTCTCCCGCAGCTTCTGCACCAGCACATAGCGACCCGTCTGACCTGCCGGAGGAGGTGAGCACATCAGATTGGGAAAGCAGAGGCCAGCGGGCTGTGCTGCGGCTGCTGCCCCACAGGCAGTGCTGGTGCCATCTCCACCACCACAGAGCAAGACCTCCACCCACCCAAGGACTCCTCTTCCCAGGAAGAACCTGCAGATGGGGCATCCCCGCAGCAGATGGAGATGGCTCACCAATGGCCCGTGCCAGGGCGATGACCACTTCTTGGCAGGTGGTTTGCTCCGAGACTCCGCACACGACCCTTTGGATCCCATCCACCCAGACCTTCAGCTCCATCCCCACGGCTGCCGGGCCTCAGGTGCTCTGGGTCATTGCAGGACAGGCTGCCTGTGGGGAAAAAGAAACCAGGTTTCCATCTCAAGCCACTAAAACAAGGAATACAGGGCACTTTAAAAGCAGTGTCATTAAATCATCATCCCATGGGGTAGATCCTAGACAAAGAAGTTGTTCGCTGCCACCCCATGCATAGATTGCACTTTTCCCAATGTTATTAAATACTGATATTCATCTGCAAAGAAAATATTTTTTTCCTCATGTCTGGACAGTGGGGTCCACATCTTCCTGTACTGGGAAATTATGGGGTTTGTGTGCCTGTGTGGCACCCAAAAGATGCCCAGGTTATTTCTGCTGCGAGGACAGACTTTTGATGGGTTTGCTGGACTTTCACTGCAATTTTTCTATAAATTTGACAGAGTGGCACTGAGGGATTTTCTAAATAACATTGGAAAAGTCAGATGAACTGCAGGCTGCCCACTTTTGCAATGATATAGAGGGAAGGTGCAGATAATGCACGTTTTAATCTTTTCATATTTACATCCATCTCAACTTGTTAGACAGGGATTAAGAAATTAAAATAAAGCCTCTTTCTGAACAAAAGCATGACCCTAAAGGTAGGATTTGGGAGGGGTAGCCAGGCATAAACACACATGACAAAATCCAAGCTCTGACCAACACCAGGGCCCAGCTCAACTCCCACCCGGTGGGCACTACTACCTTAAAACAGCACTTGTTAGCCTGTCTCTTCAGGCAGCTCAACAACTGCAACCACCATACACAAAAAAAAATAATAAAATTAAGCACAAGCTGTAAAGAACGCAAATATTCAAACACTGTGCAAAGATGTATCTATTTTTCCTGCTATAAACACTGGTTTTGACAGTATTAATCTTGTCTGAAAGCCCTGGATAGATCAACATGCACAGAATTTTCAGGCCCTCCATCCAGGGGGGTCACAGACTGCTTTCCTCACCTGGCTGGTTGCAGTCCCTCCCTCTGCTCCAGCCATCCCAAGTTTGAAGCCAGGCTGTGAGAAAGCTTGACCTTAGGTTAAACTCCACTTCTTCATTATATTTTGCTGCCTACTTGAGTAATCAAAGGGAGGGCTTGAAGGGTCCTGTCTCCACTGACGAGGAATTTTAATCATGGTGTGAGAAAGGCAAGGAGAAACCAGGGAAGACACAGCTTGGTGAGGACGTTCTGTGCAGGTGCTGGGTCCTGTTGGTGCCACCTCCCTGCCCACCTCCAAAACATGGGCACAGAGCAGCCGTCACAAATACCTCAGCACTGAGCTCATGTTTGCCTTGGCTCAGCCACTGGGGAAAACTGTGGGGCCGAAGGACACCTTGGGTTCGGCCCACTTCCCTGTAAGCCCCAAACCACTAAAATTTTCAAGATATTAAATTTAAAGTTGCATTTTGGCACCGCTCCCCAATCCTGTGTATTCAAGGCTTCAACTGTCCCCCGGCATGGAGCAAAGTCCAGGTGCCACTGCGGCACCACCCAACTCACCCTGAAACCACTGTAGTTCCCCACCCCCAGCCTTCCCCTCAGCAGCACCCTAACACCAAAACTGGAGTGCAACACATCCCACAGAGCACTCTCTGTCCCCCCTCTTTCCTGGCCAGGGACCAAGCTAATCTCAAATCCAGCTTCTTGTGGCATGACCCAGTAAGGGGGGCCAGGAGCTTAAGAAGAAGAAACAAGAAAAATAACCCAGTTTGTCGAGTCACACCAAACAGTCTCACCTTGCCGGCAAAATCCAGCGTCTGCCGAGTGCTGTGGGAGCAGGATGGCTGCTGGCACACGGGTCCCAGGCACCTGTCCGGGTTCAAACCCGGCACCAGCCTCCGGCCCCGCCTCGGCCAGCCTTCCAGGCAATCATTTACCAGCAGCCCAGCGTGTGGCACTGCTGCCAAAAACCGGGAAAGGGGCAGCCAGCTTTGCTCCTCATGTAAGAGAAACCCCCAAAAAGAAGCCAGGGCATAATTCCCACCACATTCTCCACCACCCCAAAATCCAATGGATTTTATTGCTTCTATAGATCCTTGCAAGTACAGGCGGTCCTTGCTGTAACCTCTGGGAGTTTTGGGTGCTGTCTGCAGCTTGTTGCCAGATACAGGATGTTATCTGTCCCCTTGGAGAGGGCTGGGGGCTGCTCCCATCTCTGTCTGCCCTCCCCCTGCCTTCTGTGGAAGGTCAGCTCCCACTCAAAACCAGCCTGGTCCTCTTCCCCCCAATCCCTGGCCTCACAAGGGAGCTGACAGGATGAAGGCTCATTCTTATCTGAGGGGACCTGCAATGCTCCCTGAACCCCTCGGTTCCTGCTTGGGAGGGACACCACAGGCTGCACTCAGCATCTCATCCCCAATGCTCCACCATGATAGCATCAGCCTAGTTAAGAAAAAAACAACAACAAAACAAACCACCATAAAACCCCATTAGGCAATAAACCTAAAAACATTCACCTTTGCTGTGCCCCACCCAGTGCTTTATTATCACCCAATACCACAGCTGGGGGTGTCTCATTGCTCCACTTGCAAACAGACCCCCATCTTAATGAGCTTCCCTGCCAACCCCCTGCATTAATAGTGGGTGCCTTCATTACACCGCCAGGTAGGAGAAATAATGGGCTTTTTTTTGGGCAAGAATTACTTTTCTTGGGGAAGAGCCTTCTCAGTAGAAGGCGGGCTTCCAGCTGCCTCTATTTGTACTTGCCCCAGGAGGTTGCTTTGATCATGAACCAGAAGTGCAGGCAGCTGCCAGGCCCTGCCCCAAAAAAACACCAGGAAAGCCAGCAGGTGTCTGTGGGTGCCAGGACACATGATGGCTGCTCCCTAAGGCCACTCATTTTATTCTTACCCCACCCCACTATGGATTTCTAAATAATTCTTATTGGAAGCAGATTAACAAAATGACTAATTTTCTGTTCCTGTTCCCCATGTGATAGGTCCTAAAATTGAGGGTAGGGATGATTCATACCATGACTTCAACATATTTCCTAACTGAAAGTCAGAATTTCAAATGCTGACAATAAAAAAAAAATAATTAAAATTAAAAATCTCAGATCTTGCAGCTTTAGGATTCCTGGCGCTGCTGTCTCCCAGCCTCCCTGAAAGTGTCAGGCTAAAGGAACTGGAGATGAAGGAGTATTTCTGCATGTGCAGGAGGATGCACATCTTGCTCCTGTAAACTGCCATCCTGGTGGCTGCTGTGATCTCCCCTGGACCTGAAATAATAGAAAATTGGCCAGTCACCCTCCTCAAAGAAGTGAGGACCACTCCTGATTTGTAGGACCACCTGCTGTGTCCCCTATGGGGTCTCTCAGAAGCTGAGACAGCACCTTCCAGCCAAGGACTGCAAGCCCTTTGCAGCAGTCTATTATTTTTTGCCACACACAGGAATAATAATTAGAAAAATAAAAAAATAAAGATCTGTTTCAGAAAAAAAACTACACATTTTTCACCCAATAGCAAGAACTGCTGCAACCCAAATACCAAAGCACCCCAAACATCTCTACCACAGCTCCTAAAAAGGACCATCTGGGACCAACATAAAGGTTTTGAGATGGGCAACCTGCCAGCACTGTTTCACCCATTTTTGCAGGTTCACTCGCCTCCCTCACTATATCTACCCCCTGGTAGGGAGCTGGCTACGGGGCCAGGTGGCAGGAGAGCAGCACCACAGGGAAGGCTTCCAAGAAAGCCTAATTAAAAGTGAAAGGAATCCAGAAGACCAGCCTTTCGTGTCAGGGTTTGGGCTGAGGGTAGGGTCATAACGACTCACAATTAATAAACTGCATTAGTACTTGAGAGCAGGCTGTGATGAGCCTGCCATCCATGAAGCACCAAGGTGTCCATAGGGACCAGCAGCTTTGCATCCCTTTGGATGCAGTCCAAGAAAATGCTGGGGTACTCTCACAGTTGTTTTATTTTTACTTTCAACCTGACCCTCTGGCTCCTTCTCACCCAGAGCCAGGGGGATGCTCATCCCAGCTGTGCACAGACACACCAATAAAAAACCCCAACCCAAGACAAGTAAGCAGCAAGTGGGGAGGGGAGGGGTGGCCTTGTGCTGCCATCCTCCGTGCTGGGGCACTGGCAGGCTGGCTGTGACTCGCTGCCCTGGATCAACTGCTGCCGTGACACCTCCACCAGCTATTTAATACTTCCTCAAGTCTCTCCTTGCTCTGAGCACCAGGCCCAGCTCCTGCACCAAAGGGGAGAGATGGTATTTGCCCACCTGCTGAAACCTCTGGTGGGGAAGAAGCCTCCCGGTTACTCTGGTGACAACACAGACAAAATCCATAAATAACTGAAGCCTCCTGACAACACCTGCAGCTTGAAGGGGATGGGACATGGACCAGGTTTCCCTCCAGACCATGAACTGTGTCTTCCTGCCTGGGGACCCTCTTTTGGAGCCACATCACCTGCCCTTGGCTGAGCTGTTAAATGGACTGAGCAGTTCTGCTGGGCTTTCCATGCCATGTCCATCCCAGGACAGAAGGAATGCCATGGTCAAGGTCCAATGCTGAGCACAGATCAGCTATGGCAAGGTTTGATGCCATGTCACAGTCCAGACTGGCAGTTCCCTTGCTGGGCAGAGATGACCATCCCCATCTCTGAACAAGCTGATCGTGCAGCAGAGTCTGGCAACCACTCACAGTCACTGCCACCGCAGCTGGGAGCACAAGGCAAAGCCCCAGCCACTTGGTGCATGAATGTTCCACCACTCCAGCTTGTCCTGTGGATGCTGGCCCCAGGATCCTGAAGGGACACATCCCCTGGCCTGTTGCAAGGCAGCCAAGAGGGTCACCTACCAAATACAGCAGTGTCCTGTCCCTCAGAGCAGGGGCCATCAGGGTCTGGGAAGCTTGCACAGAGCTCCAAACTCGAGCAGCAAATGGGTTACTTCAACCCAGCACAGAGCTGACACTTAAACAAGCTCAAGGGGTGACAAACAAGTCCTACCAGAGTGGTCACAGCCCAGAGAGGCAGCTCTTCATCCTTCCACCGTCACAGGGAGGGTGTTCAAGTACTTCTCAACCCCGAGGCCAAAGGAAGCCACCAGCTCTTGCGCAAGGCAGCCACAAGCACCCAGGAGCAAGGAAGCAGCAGGCATGGGGCTCTAATTCACACCCAAGCAGCTTATTTAGGGGACGCCATAATAGCATCATATCCTCAGCTCACCCATCACCCCCCACCCAGCTCCCTACTCTGACATGTTGAGCCTGACAGAAAGCCCTAAAAACTGGCAAATTACCAAAATCAGTAATTTAACCCAAAGGTGCACTTTTACCAGAGATGTATGGATGGACCCAAACCCAAACACCCCCAAGGGTCTGCTGCCTTTCAATAGCAAGCAGCTTCTGCTGGGGGCATCCTACAGTGCATAATGCACACTTGGCATCAGCAAAAGTTACATCCATGTTTCAAGGGCTTTTTGCACTAAAGGAGATCAAAGGAAAAGTATGTCTTGTGGCATTTGCATGCTCGAGAGCTAAAGCATGACTTGAGCAAGAAATCGCAGACCACCACCAATATCCTCCAGCAATCCAAGGGGGCACATGTCCCACACAAGGATCCTGCAGTCTTTTAGGAACTGCCCAAAGAGACAGATTTCTGGAAAGCCATAAGCATCACACCAGCAACCCCCCATTAAGAGAAAAATAGAGGCTTAGAGATTTTCTGCTCCACTTCCTCCCAAAAATTACAGACCCATGCTAACATGCCTGGGGAGGCTGGCCAAGGTTGAGCAGGGCAGGAAGAGTCAGGGACAAATCCTGCCCAGGGCTGCGACGCAGAATGGGGACGGTCCTCAGGGTGATGGCCTTTGGCAGGGATTTAGGGGAGGGAGGCTCACATCATGACTGGTGTCAAAGACACTCACTCCATGCCACCTCCACCTCCCAGGATTTCTGGTTTTTAATCCAAGCTTTTGAGTCTGCTACAGCATCAGACCCACACAGAAACAGAAGAAACAGAAACAGCACTGTGAAGAAGCTGGGAACCTTTTCTCACTCTTAAACAAGATTAAGATTTGTGGCCATGGCAGGTCAGCACTGAGAGTCATATGAAAACATCAAGAATCACAGCCAGTGACATTTTAGGGATGATTACTAGTCAGTCCACCCCACAGATGAGCCACCAACCAAAAGCTCATTATAAATTAAAATCAGCAAAAACACCCCTCCACCTACTGCACACACTCAGATTACAGCGTTTCAGCCTGGAAGCGGAAGGATCATCTTTCTCACCTTCACGCATCGTGTTTCTCCCTTGCAGCACTGATGGCTACTGTCCATGGCGGGGAGAGCTGGCAGGGCTGGCTAGGAAAGTCTGCCCTAAACACGAAGCTTTGCAAGGGAACCATTAGCAGCACCTGCTATTCCTGTAACCATTACCATCACCCCCAGTCCCACATGTGAAGAGTGACTTCATGAAAGCAGCTGGAAGTAAATCAGTAGTTTCTTCCCAGGGGGAGAGGCAAAATTATCAACAGTGTGTAGATTAGAGGGGAAAGAGGAAAGGCTTTTTTGCACACCATGCTCTTTTTTTTCTTGTGCAGTTGAGTGCACCCTCATGCCATGCCCAGGATGGACCTAGCTTTGCCCCCAGTACAAGGGCAAGATTAGGTCTAGGTATCTTGGGGCTCTCGGCTGATCTAGATTGGGTTCATCATCTTTAGGGGATGACTCACAATCCAGCTCCTAAAAGGCAAGCTCTGAGGGGTATTTGCCAAAGCATCCACACAAACACAACCATGGCACTCATATGCCAGCAGGTCCAGAATCTCTGCTGTGTTCATCTTCCACAGCAGTCAGTCATCAGTGAAAGCACGATGCAATTTGGGAACATTCCCCTGTTACTACACACAGCCCGTTCCCCAAGTCAGAACACAGCTCGTATTTCTCACCACATGGAACACAGGTGGAATCTTGAGAGGCAAGAGCCCGCTCAAGCCTTGGAAATACTCCTCCCCAGCCAAAGAAGAGAACGTCCATTGCCCCCCACCTTCAAGGGTGAGACCAAAATGGGGAAAACCCAACCAATGAGGTCTCTCTCCCAATGCCTCCAGAAGAGCCAGAAAGGACACTCAAAGCAGCTTCCTTGAGATGTTTGCCCACTCCAGCCCAGAGGATAAGCCTTGACCACCTATAATGCAATCAGAGACACTCTCCCTATCTCCTGTCAAATTAATCAAAAATTTCATCCCCATAGGATTACAGGAAAATTCAGGCTCTGCAGCTGTCCTGCAAGTAGGACCAGGGACATAAAGAAGCAAAATGACCTACAAACATTCTCCCTCCAACCTGCCTTCCAGCCTCCTTTAGAAGTGCTGGTGTCAGCCATCAGCAATCCTCTTTCCATTACAGTTGTCTTCCTATAGGAGAGGGTAATTAAGAAATTAGCAAATGGACAATCAGGGAAAAACATTCCAGATTTTATTCACAATTTCCAGAATAACTTGCAGTTTCCTAATCTGCTTCAGAAAGCAGCCACGTGTCAAGGATACACTGCTAGGTGTTCAGAGAAGAGGATGCACAGATGAACATGCAGGTGCATGCTGTCATGGATATTCATTTATAACTTTGTAGGATTAAAAAGGATTTTAATGACCCTTTGCAGAGAGCTGAATAGACTCCTTTCTCCCACATGCTCAGACACAAAGACAAATAAACAAGAGACTCAGAATGAATCCTGGCTGAAACCTTTGATAAGACCCTTGGGTATTTCAGAAGTCTCTGTTTTCACACTACCTAGCACATGACTAATTAGGTGGAGGTGCTATCACTGCCTGAACCCACTCAGAGACAATAAGCTCTTTAAAGCAGTAAAATCACATCATATCTCTGGAGAGGCAAGTGCATCTGGGACATACATCCTGGGGTACAAATTACAGTCCTACAGGTGATGGAAATCATGGCTGCATCACCAACTCTAATGCCCCAAACGGCCTTGCTGGACTTTTGGCTGAAGGAGTTTTAATGCCAGGAAAGGGCTCCATCTCCTGTCCCATACATAGGTCCAGCATTTCATGATACCTGAAGGACCAAAATGGGACAAGAACGTGTGCTGGGGACTGGCCAGCACTCCTGCCTGTGGAGAGTGGGAGGCTCAATAAAAACACACTGTTCCTTCTGAAGCATTTAGGTGCTTAATCCTCATGCAGCTAATGCTCACATAGGGTTGCTTTGGGGGAAATAGGTACTTCTGAACTTCCTAGCCCAACCTCTTTATACTCCCAGCAGGTCATTCAAAAGCCAAATTAATTCAATGAGGACAATACCAAATCCAATGTCTCAGCCTAGGCAATCCTCAAACTGCATTGAGGCACTCCAAAAAATACTTGAGAAGGAGTTTTGGGGGACAGTTGGTCCTCAGCATGCATCATCTCAGAGACTCAAAGCCATGTTTCTAGCACCTCCAGTCCTGGTCCCAATGACACTTCCAGAGTAGGAGAGCAAATGTCCTTTTCCAACATACGATGCTGAGTTTGTAAGATTTTTAAAGGACTAGAAAGAGCAATAGAAAAGATCTTTAAAAGACCAACAAAAACATTCAAACTTCAGGAATCCTTTATGGACAAACACCTATGCAGACACAGCTTTTTTCCCCACTGATGGTGGACAAGCTGGAATACCTTGGATCATGTACAGTGTGGTACAACCTTGTGCCCAGGCTGGGTTAGCCCTGGGAAAGCCCTGCAGAGCCACTCCTTTGGGATGGGACCCCAAGAACTCAACAAGCTGCCCTGAGAAAGTCCTGTCCCAGAGGAATCAGGGCAGGGAGAAGAGGAAGGAGAGATGACTTCAGAGCAAGCCTGGGAAACAGGCGAAGTTTCTACAGTCACAAACCATCAAGCAAAGACCTGGGCATACTGGTCAAGAGCCCAGGGAGACCATGAGCTGCTTTCTGACAATTAAGCTGTTCCTCAGAGAAGAGTGTGTGTGTTGTAGGAACCAGCCAGCACCAATCACAACATGCAGAGAGGTCCACCCAGCATTCCCAAGTATGTCTGGCTCTTCACAGAAAGGAGTGCTGACACCTCCAAGCATTGCCTGAACTTGGAAAAGAAAATAACAATCGGCAAGTGAAAACAGCAACCACAGAGCTTCCAAAAAAAACAACGCAACCCATCTTTATTCTTATCTAGAGATGCCTATGGTGTTTATCCAACCTGCTGCACACCACCAGCTGCCTCAGGCAAGCGTCCAGAGGCAGAGACCAGCTCCCTGCTGCACACTCACATTTCCTGGGGAAAGCAGTGTTCACAGCAGGAATCATTAAACCAGCAAGAACCCCACAAGCGCTCTCCCTGTCAGACAGCTTCACAACACCATCTGGGTGCCAATGGTTTACCCAGGCTGGCAGGAATAACAGGGAGCAAAGGAGAGGCTGCCACTCACCGGGCTTCTCTGCCAACACAGCTCCTGCAGGATGCTCTAGGTGCCTCCAAAGTCCCCGCTGTGCTCAGGAGCACAATGCTATGTCTAGCACCACGGAGGACACCTATAGGAAGCTCTGAACCTCAGAGGGCTGTTGAGATCACTGTGACATTTCAATGGCATGCAGGAGGCACCTGAGGGGACACAGGAAGGGTTAAGCATGAGGCCCCAGAGATAAAGAGCTCCAGCAGGTTCTGTGTGCTGTAGCAGGGTTAGGAATTATCAGCAGAAGAAACCTTCATGGCTCAGTTGTCCTGAAGTTTCCACCTATGTGTTTGGTTAAGAAGTGTTTCAGGTTATTTCCCCCCGTGCCCTCCCCTTTTCTTTTTCAAGCAACAAGTTATTCTAGATGACTAGCCTGGGGCAGCTGGAAGCACCCCAAACCCTCAAGAAAGTGCTGACTCCAGCCCACAAAAAGCCAGATAATCAGCTGCTTTTAGGAGCTCCTAAACTTGGCACCTAAAAAAATGGAAGGACATAAAAATGTTAGCAATCCTTTACAACAACAGGATTTTGATAAAAAACTTCAGTGGAGCCACACTTAATCTTTAATTTGAATACACAGGTTTATATACAAAGGGTGTAGACAAGTTGGGACAGATGGAAGAACATCCTTTAAAAAGATGCTCTTGAAAATAATATATACACGTAGAGCTGACACTTTAAAGTGTCCCTCATGCATTTATTTAAGCTTGGGCACAGAGCAACCCATTGTCAAACAGCACCTGGATTTCTCCCTAGCTCACCACAGCACCCAACCTTGCATGACACCAGAAAATACTCTGCTCTGAAGCCTTGGCACACACATCACTGCCTCCCAGCCAGGAAGGATTAACTCTTTGTCTGGAATCCCAAAGCATTCCCTCCCCAGCACATGGAGAAACAACAGAACATGGGCGTAGGTCAATTCTGAGCCACCACTAGAGGTTTTTCCTATAGAAGATGACATGAACAAGACAGGACTGAGCGATACTGAAAAACATGGAAGGGATGAACCAGTGTGGTCCTCACAGATGCACTCCAGCAATATTTCCCTGCAGCTCATGGCAACAGTGAGGGCAGCCACAGGATACATCTCCACTATGGAGCTGGACAACACACACATTGCCAGATAATTGCACGGGTCTGCCTCTTTAAGACCTGGGTAAAACTAATTTCCATATCCCTCTCACACTCATTTGCAAAGAGTTTTATATTTTAGAGCAACTGGCATGCCCTTGGCTAGGAAAGGGTGCAGGATCCTGGGAACTGCAGCGCTGTGAGTGCTGGGCATCCACAGGTGCTGCAAGCAGCAATCCCTGGCCTCCCAGCTTTGTACAGCATGGTGGAAGAAAGGCTTCAGGAAGACGTGTGCACTTGTGGCAGCTTCTGGATTTCCATGCCATTTCTTTCAGGAGGGCATGGGGAAGCCAGCAGAGCTATGGCGAGAGGGAGTCCAGGCGCCGAGCTCAGGCTCCCCCAGCAGATAACCGGGATGTAGGAGGATTCCTGGCATTCCAACGGCACCAACAGAAGGTAAAGAACATCCCCCCCTTCCCCACAGCCCCTTCCTGAGAAGGCACCACCGGCACTGCCTGATAAGGAAAAACAAGCAGCGTTCGGAAAACGCTTCCCACTCCTACCCACTGCAGATACAGCATGTGCTCACGGTTTGCTCTCTTCTCCGTAAGAAGAGCTGCAATTCCTGCCTCAGGAGGAGTGCAGCTCCCCACAGAGCTGCCCCTCGAGGTGAGCCGACAGGTGTGTGTGTGCAGCTCCGCTGCCCCGCTCCGGCAGGCGCCAGGGCTCCACCATTTGACAGCGGAGCCCTGGCGTTCGTGCTCCCACACGCTGCCGGGGCCCGCCTGGCAAGTCCCGGCAGAGCACGGGCCCGGGCACCGGCATCCCGGGGAGCTGCCCTGGATCACGGCGAGGAGCGGCCAACGCGCCCGTCTCGCCTCTTCCGACCATCGCTCCTCACTCCTTTCCGCCTAATTTCTCCTGAAATCAGCCAGCCCAAGGGGAATGCCATGGGCTGTGCCTGAGGCAGCCGCTCGGAGCGAGAGGTGCACGGCCGTGACCCCTTCTTCTGCACAATACCCTCGAGCCCACGTTTGGGTTTTTAACCTGCAATTACAAAGTGCTGTTGCAGGGCAGGGAAAAAAAAAAACCAAAACAGGCGAGGAGTTTGGTGTCCCGTCCCCCCGCTCCTCCTCCTCGCAGCAGGCCACAAGTGGAGTTACGAAACAACCTGCCAACCTGCCGGCAGAGTTCACGGAAGGCATCAGAAGTATGCGGCTGGAGCCTGGCTCTTATCGAGGAATTTAACCCTTCTCCTCGGGGAGACGGAGACGTCGCTGAAGGCAGAAAGGACGGGCGGTTTTGCCCCACGGGTGCGAGGGGAGGAGGCTCCCGGCACGGGCGGCTGAGACCCCCACGCCGCCTGGGCTCCTCCTCCGGGGGCTCTGGACAGCGTTTGCCGCTCCGCTGGGGCCGCGCTGCTGCTGCTGCCGCCGGCAGGGCCCGCGCTGCTGCCCGCAGCTGCTGGGAGTGCCTCGGGCAGGGGGGAGGCGAAGCCACCCGCTGCTCCACCGACCGGGACGCCACCGGGGCGGCACAGGTGGCGGCGGGGCTCGGGGTCTCGCCAGTGCCGAACGCCGCTCCCGGCGACCCCAGCCCGGGCTCTCCTCACGGGACCCGGGGTTACTGCGGCGCCCTGCCCCAAGGCTCGCCGCCCCTGCCCCACTTTGCAGCCCCGTGGGGCTGTCCCCCGCCCCGGTGGGCCCTGCCCGGCGGGCGAGGCGCCGGCTGCCCCAGGAACAGCTCTCTCCGCGGACACCCGGGGCCAGCGGCCCCGCCTCAGCCGCAGCCCCCCTGCTTGGGGCCGCTCCCGGCGGTACCGGCCCGGCTGCGGCACGGCAGGGCCGCGCCCGGCGCTGCAAAGCAGCGGCAGCCACAGCCCGGCAGCCCGGCCCGGCAGCACCGCGCCCGTGCGCACTCACCTGCCGCCGGCACGGCCACGGCAGCGCGGCTGCGGCTCACGGCGCTCACGGCGCTCACGGCGCTCACGGGGCTCACGGCTCCGGCTCCGGCTCCGGCTCCTCTCCTGGGCGGCGGCAGCGGCCGCTCCGCTCCGCTCCCCTCCGCAGCGCGGAGCCGCGCCGACCTCAGCCCCGCCCTCCGCGCCCCGCCCCGCCGGCCCCGCCCCGCCAGGTGAGCCCGCCCCGCCAGGTGAGCCCCGCCCCGCGCACGAAGCTCCCCCCGCATCACCTCGCCTGTTTAAAAATAAAAAAAATCAAAAATTCTCCATAAAAAAAAAGTCTTAAATTATTATTTTAAAACGTCCCCCGACAATCTTAAATTCTTCTCTTTTAAAAATGTCATAAAACTTCTCTAAAAAAACCAATAAATTAAAATTCTCATTTTAAAATAAAGTATTAAATTCTCCTTTTTGATTGTTTTTTTAAGAACTCATAAATTCTACATTTTCTCCCTAAAGTCCTAAGCTCTCCAATAAAAATAAAACCCTTTAAAAAAACTTTCAAAAAGTATTGAATTCTCCTTTCATTTTAAAAAGTTACTAAATTATCTTAACAAAAATCTGAAAACATTATCATGTTTTTTAAAAGAAGACTTAAAATCTCTTTTCCTGAAAGCAAACCAAGCAGAACCACCTTGTACTTCCCTAGCCCTGACTCTGAGCTTGTATGGGCAGGCTCATTCCCTCCTGGAAATGCTCAGCCTGTCCAACAGCAGGGACCTGAGTAGAACAGAGAAAACAACCCCTTTCCATAGAGCTTGGCCAGGCTCACGGTGAGGGTGCAGCCCTCGAGCCCCGTGCCCTTCGGCCAGCCGGGGGCTCAGAACGCCCTAAAACCGCAGAGAGACGATGGCAGGGAGACAGGTTCAGCCGGTTTTGGAAGAAGCAGGTGTCTGCTGCCATGCTGGAGGCTTTGGAAACTTCTCACCTCCTCCCTCTGTCAGCTTTTCCCATCCTAACTCTCAAAAACCCCACCTGAAATCTCCCTGCACCCTGCATGCCAGTGTCCTTCCTATATGGCCTCCGAGCAACGGGGATGGCTGTGATGGCATCAGCATCCCATCCTCAAGGTCTCTCCTGGTGAAGGTGCTCCAGCAAGGCCTGTGCTGGCGCAACCCCAGTGCCAGATGCACAGTTACCTTTATATGTCTTTACCCAGAATGTCTTGTGAAATGTTCCACTACTCATGAGAAAGGACAGTCCACCCATCAGATCCTGGATCCCAAGGTGACTGCTCCAAAACAGATCTCAGGTTTGCTGCTCCACCACAAAATGTGTGCTAATTTTAATTTATGGTTGGAAAAATCCCCATCTCATGCGGGCCTTATGATATCCTTATCTAAGGTTTATGATACCTTTAACTACTCCCTTCTCCACATGGAAGCTGCTGGAATTAGGAGGTGATGCAACACACGAGTCCATAGCTGTCACTCGGCAGCTTTAATTGGGTTTTTTAATGAAGTTTTCTGTTGTTCTAACATATTCCTCATAATTATGATCTCCTAAAATCAGATAGTACATCTGGCACTCTGTAACACAGGCCATGCCCTGGAGACCTTACAGTACAGGAGGAACAAAGATCTATAAAAGAAAACAACAAAGGCTGTTCTCAGGAGATACATATCTTGTTTAATAGATTGGATACTCTTCTGAGATCCCAATCGGACACAAGCTGAGCAGATGTTCATTTGCCACTAGGAAGGATAGTTGCCTTTCTTAGAAGAAAAATATTTTGAGTTTTAAATCTTTCTACCTTTAGCAGGTTGTAAAAGATTGGAAATCTCTTTTCACTTATAAAACTACTACTGTGAAAAAGAAATAAACTAACTCTGACTCGCATGCCTGCGTGATCGCTTGATTCCTCACCCAGTGAAAAGTTCTCCACACCTTCCATCAACTAAGATGGATAAAAATGTCCAATGTATAGTTTCACACTAGTGAGCTTTTCCAGACTGGCTCATGGACCATCTTCTCCAGCCATAGCTCTGTCTCAGCCCACCTTCAGATTTATTCTTAAAGCTCCTGTGATGCTGAGGCCATGTTCAGGAACTGACCAGGAACACTGACTGAGCTAACTTCTGGGTTTGTGCCCACTGGTTCATTGCTGGGTTTTCTACGGGTGTATCTTAGACTTTTCAGAAGTCATGTCCTCACTGTACACTGAGCAGCCAGGCTGCTTTAGGGAGGGCAGCAATGCTGTCTCAGCATCCTGAGCAGCTGAATCATAACCAAGCCGGTCCTTTGGTCTCTCAGCAGCAGATGAGATAGTAATCCTGTCTGAGTTTCCCCAAAGAAGATGATGCTTTCTCACTGCTGTGCTCAGGAGCACAAGAAGTGTCCTGGTTCTGAGGCTTCTTTAGATAAAGAATATGTTTGCACAAAACCCCCCTCTGGAGTACAAAGGTGAGCACTGTGGGTGAGCAGCGGGTCACCAGCTGTAGCCTCTCTTAGCAGAGCACATCTTCCCTGGGACAGCCACCCAAGCCCAGCAGTGTTAGTCCGTGCTACAGTCCATGGTCAGTTTGTGGCATGAGGGGAAAATGGGTATTTGAGGCCCCAGAATATGCAGAACTGTTGGGTTTTGGGGTTTGGCACAACCCCAAAATCTTCTGAGCTGTGATTGGAAGAGAAAAGTAGAGGAAAGTTTATTTTTCAGGCCCATTTCTAAAAGGAAAGAGTGGGAAGCCATATTTTCAGAGCATCATGGGTGTCAAACCCTTCTGCCTGCTTTGCTCTCCTTCACCTCTTGCCATGGACTCCTTGAGAATGTGCCTCCAGATCCCGCAAGCCTCAGGAAATTTGTCAGTCACTATCCTTTCCTGACACAGCTACATTTCATGTGCCTCAGAGAAATTACCCAGTGCATCCCTTGCCTGCCTGAGCACACAGAAGGACACGTTTTCCCCAGAAGATGAGCTTCCCTCTCAAATAAAGACAATTGCCCCCAAAATCCCAGCATTTCCAGGAAAGCCCCGGTACCAGAAGAGAAAAGTGGCCAGTACCATACGGCATGTTGACGTTCTCTTCCAGCAGACACTCTCTACCTCAAAAGCTCTAGTCCAAAGCTAGAAGTGAGGATTTCTCTCTCTCTCTCTCTCTCAACAGTATGTATAAATAAATATAAATTTAATTACATCTATAAAAATATTTATATATATATATATACATGGGAGTACTGCCTTCCGTTGCCCAACACACATTTGCAGCAGTGTTACAAAGTGCCCATTGACCCTTTCAGTACTCTTAGAGCTTTTGGAAAGTTTGGAGGGTATTAAGTTTTTCCAGGTTTCTTTGGAAGATTTTGAACTGACCATGTATTTTCTGGCAAGGGTTTTATTTTGTGACCATATACACTAATTTGGTGAGAGACAGAAGATGTTGCCTCAATTGTAATAAAAGGGCTTCTCTGGAAGAATTTTTTCCTCTGTTTCTAGGACAACAAGAGACATGAGAAAGAAAAGATCCTGCAGCATCACAGGAAAGCCAAATCAGGGCTTGGCACTGCAGAGCCCTGCAGCTGACTGCCAGGGTACTACAGACTGTACCCCCTCATTTCCACCGACAACCCTGCTTGGGCTAGGACTTGCAGGAAGGAGAGACCTTGGTCTGGTGGGTAGGTGAGCTGTTCTCCTTCAAGGGCAGGCCTTCTGGCCTCTGAAATGTGATGTATTTCCTGTCCTCCTGCTTTATTCGAGGGACTATTCCTTCCACATCTGTATCAAGGCTGGAAAAGTTGCTGGGCATTTGTCTCCTGTGGCTGCAGGGAATGGGGATGCTCACCAGCAGCCCACAGGATTGCAGTCCGAATCAGTAAACTTTTTGGCTACACTTGTCTGGCGTGCTTGGATTGCCCTGTGTAGGCACACAGCCCTTCCCCAAAAGTACTGACAGCCTCTGCAAGGTCTGCACGTGCCTCTTGGCCTTCCACACCTCTGGTGGTGGGAGCTGTGAAGGGAGACCTGACAAGGGTCTCATGAAAAGTGGTGTCCAGCACACTCATGGTATGAGATGAATATAAAACTTGTGATAGAGTCACAGCCAAAAATTCCAGGTCTCTACATCCTCCAGAATTCTGCATTGCCTGGTCTTTGCTCGAATGGCTCTTTCAAAAGGTCTGAACAAACAAAATCTGCCTTCAAAGTGGAAGTGAATAATTCAAAATGAGGAGGGCTCTTACCTCTCCCTTTTGCAATAAAAAATAGGAGAAAAAAAAAAAAGTGATTTAGTTGAGTTGGAGCTCCCACATTCCCATTCAGCAGCCCCAGGGGAGAGCATGGCTAGATCATTACAACTTCATTGCCATTCCCCACTTAAAACAGCAAGCTGAGCTGTGTGACATTGGGAGCAGGGGAGGAAAGAACAGCAGAAACAATGGTGGATGGAAGTGAGAGAGACAGAATGGATGAGAGAAACAGAAAGGGGGAAAGACAACAGTATCAGGAGAACAAAAGATGCCCAGGGCACATCCCACAAGGTTTTGTTTCCCGTCCAGGTGCTGGGCAGAAGACCTGCTTTTTGCCTAGGAAATAGCCTCATTAATTATGGCTGTTGAGTATGGGAATGCAACAGCTCTTTGCCATTCTGCTGCTCGGGTAGCCTGTGACCCGAGCCGTTCGGGTTTCCCAAGCATTTAGCAGTGTGGTCATGCTAATTTAGTTCGGTTTTTCAAAGGCTTGTGGGGAAAAGTCCTCTTCTTCCCAGAGGCATTGAAAGTTTTGACCTCCTGACCCTCCCTTTTACTAGGAGGTTCAAAAGCAGCATTGCAGCTGTTAAAGTTTTTCTTCATGCCTCAATGATTCTCTGATGGGGGACCAAGCTGGTGTTTATCTAGGCTTGACCTCTCTTCTTTGAGCCCGGAGATGTCTCTTTCGTTCAGTGCTACAAGCAGGGCAATGCTGGAAACCTCCCTGCCTTGCCATTCACTGCCTCCCTGTGTGCAAATGCACCAGTACCCATTACTAATCCATCCCTCCACCAGGAGCTGGGGTTCCCGGCACTGATCCCATTTGTCTATCACACTGCAGATTCATTTACATTTAATCCACCATGACTTGTCTATGAAACACGACCCTCCTCCTGCTCTGATGCTAGAACCCATTTGGCTTCCAAAAGTCAACTGCTGTTTTCAGGGGAAGAAAAAAAATTCCCCTTCCCAGCAGGCTGGCCTGGCATGGACCTTTGGTGTCTCATCTGCCCCTTTACTGCCAAAGCTCATTATTTGCAGGGGGTATCCTCCCCTTAATTTACATCTTTGTCACCACATCCAGGGTGACAGGCTCCCTCTTCCTCAAGGGCCGAGAATCCATCAAGGCACTTGAGCACAGGTTTAACGCCAAGCATCTTGTTTCAGGATGTCGCTCACATGTCACATCCCTTAGCTGAGACGCTGGAGAGAGGTGGCCTGATTTTTAACTGTTGCATCCAGCCTGATTTTCAAGCCAGGACAGGGGCGGTGCCTTCTGCTTTAGCAAGGTCTCACCAGCTCATCTCAGTGCCGAAGCGTTAGGTTAGGATGCAAAGTGAGGTGAGAGCAGGCAGGAGAGGAGAACTACTCTGAACTACTCGTCCCTAGAACTGTGGGATTAACCACATTCACGCCGAAAGATTAGGGTCATTAACGTAGTCATTATAAAAAGGGAGAGTCCTACTGTGAATAATGACAGGTGCTTCACACACTGGCAGGTGCCTGGTCCCTGCGGTGGAGGCTTGAAGGTGGTGAGATAGTGATGGGCAGGAGCAACACTCACCCTTTTTACACCTCTCCTGCCATCTGAAAATAGTTGCAAGCCCAGGAACGGCGAGGATGAAGGACTGAGCTACCCTGGATCATGCCCCCAGTGCCCACATTGCAGAGCACTCTGCAGAAAGGTGCTTCTGGTCGGAACTGGGATAGGGCTCTGTTGCTCTGGGCTCCTGCACCCCTGCTCAGTTATTATCTCTTTAGGTGAGCTCAGCTTTTCGAGCTGCAAAATTGGGATAATGTTTACTTTGCTTCCAGGGGTGTGGAGGAATAATTAATTAATGTTTATGAAATGTTTTCAGATCCCTGAACAAGAGGGGTGAGATAAGCAGCAAGGGTTCATGAGGTAGGTGGGAAGCGTTATGATGAATTATTGCGATTCAAAGGTAAATTACTGTTATTGCTGCCTAATAAGCAGACACAGCCATTAGCCTCTGACAATCTGATTTCTAACTCTGTTAGCTCCTCTTCCCCTCCTTCTTCCCAACGAAAACGTGGTTTCATCTTTGATACTCTCACCCAGTTGAAGTTGACTGTAATAACCTGATAAATCATGCGAGGCTGGTGCTTGTGGATGAGACCTGCAGCAGGACAGCTTGCACCACCGCCATGAGCTTCTCACCTCTGATGCCATCTGAGGGAGGCAGACCACTCTTCCTTTGCAATGGGGAGCATCCTCGGATGCAGTCTCCCATCCAGCTTCAAGCAGCAAAACTTGCTGTGTGAGCTCCAAAGCCTGTGGCAGGTCAGGAGGTGAGGGGGCCAAATGTTATCCCACAACTCACAGTTACCACCCCTCAGGTGAGCTGGGAAATGTCTTTGTGCATGCTCTTACCCAGCCTTTGCTTAGAAAGGCTAAAATCCCAGGAAAGGCCTTGCACTGGGGGTGGGTAGGAGGGCATGGGGGCAGTGACACAGTGAGCAGGCACACGGGAGCTCGGAGCTGCTCTAAACTGAGCTGAAAACAATCCTTAGGCAGTTTGGCCATCTTTGATTGGAAACCAAAGCGAACCCGACCTGTTTTAAAGCAGTGTGAGTAATGTGAATCCCGGGCTGGTGTGAGCAGGTTTTTCTGGTTCTTGCTCCAGCTATTCCCCCTCCTTCCCTGCCTGCGCTCCCAGTTTCGAGCTGGGAGGGCACCTGACCCTGGCACAGCTTCCACCCTTTAGGACACCTGCTCTCTACCTGTGCCATTCCCATTGGGCCTGAATTGCTTTTTCCAACATCATGCCTCAGAAGCCACCTGCCAGGCTGTGCTCCCAGAATCGCCCCCACTACACAGTGAGCCCCACATCTTCAGCCCCACAGCCCTCACACACCACCAGCACTGGAGGTTCTCTCCCACACCTTGCTCTGGCGGTGCCAGCTGTCAGAGCAGAGCACAGTCTTGCACCAGCTCTGTGCCTTGCTGGTACCCAAGTGGGGACTTTGGGCAGAAAAAAGGAGAGTCCCAAGCCTGGATTGCTTTTGGTACTTACTTGGACATCCAAAGCCACCTCTACACATAAGCTCGTAAAGGACAAGCAAGCTTTCTAGTTTATAATTGTCCTTTTTATACTCAAACCCTTTATTTTTAATTTTTTTTTTCCCCTGCCAGGAAAACCAGGGTTATGTGTGAAGACCTGAGTTCAGTAAGATAATTACCCCTGGGCTGGAACCCAACACTGAAGACTTAAACCTCGGCAAGATTTAAGCCCAGGTTTCAGTCCTGCTGAGTCAAAGGTCTTTGGAGAACAGGATTGAAGGCCTAAAATCATTCCAGTTCCTCTGTGCCTCCCTAGAAATCCCAGTCTGGTGGGAAAGCAGCTGTCTCTTTTAAAAGGACAATGAAGATAACAATAGTTATCCTTAGTTGATCAAGTCTTAACTGGGTCCTATACGCACTTGAAACACAAACAATACCTAAACAAAGAAGAACAGAGATTTCTTTGTTTTCCTCTTTGACAAAATTTTGCAGTCTTTATTTTAATTTTTAAGATAAATTGCCATCATCTTCAATGAACTGATTTCTTATTAGCTATTGATTTTTCATGAAGATGTTATTTGTCAGGATATTTATCCGCTCTCCATGTCAAGAGTACTTGAGTAGGATAGGCAATGTCAATTGGAATTCGTTTGGAGAGATAAATAGAAAATAGATTTTATAACCTACTCCGCTAAGAATAAATAGTACCCAATATTCTACAAAGTGTCACTTAACCCAGGTTTTCCTAGTAACTACATAAATCATGCAAAGTCGCTTTTCCATTTGTATGTTAGTGGCAAGCCTGAAACAGAAATACCATCCAACAGATGCACATTCAGCATGTATCTTCCTTTCTATTGGAAAGTCAGTAAATTGGCTTTTGCCTCCATAATGCTGAGCTCTTGGCAATTTTTGAGCACAGCCGTACTCAGCACACGGCAGGCAGCTCTAATAACAGGTGACCTAAGCAAAAAGGAGAATTTAGACTGCCCTTGCTCACTGAGATTTTCCACCTCTTAATAGTCAATATTTGCCTTCAGGCTGTGGGTTACTTGAAGAAGTCAGGTGAGCCCTGTACCAGTGAGGCTTTGCAAAGTGCTGCCCATCTCCAGCAGCGTGTGTGAGCCACTACATCCCAAAACACAGAGAAACCCCCAGGGGGACATGTCACAGCCCATGTAGTTCCCTCCAAGCAGCACTCCAGCAGTCCTGTTCTCCTCCCAAGCATCCCCCTTTTCCCCCCAGGCATGGGAAATATGCCTGGCTGCCATTCAGAGTGGGAAACAACTGAAAAGCCAGAAACTTTAGACGGGATGAAGCCTGGGCTGTGTCGCCCTCAACAAGTGGGAGTTTTAGAAAACACCACCTTTGTGAAACCAGAGAGAGAAAACAATACAGAGCCTGGCATGGGCAATGAAATATGTATGTACCTAGGACCTCATCCAGCCCTCTCCCGCCACTGTACCTCTCAACTTTGCATTCAAGGGGCACTGGATCTCATCCAAAAACGATGCAGGGGAACAAATGTAGCCCTGGCAACCCCACCGAGGGCAGGGAGGAACAAAGAGGACCCCCGGGCTGAATTTGTTTCTATTTTTAATCCTTATCTTTGCCCATCACCCCCATGCATGGAAAGAGGCTTCTCAGCTGTATAGATTTGCATTGCTATGGGAGTTTGAAGTGATAAAACATTTGGCCTGCCTATTCAGAAGCAATTAGTGATTCAAAGCAGCCTGAGACATCTTAAAGGGGCCTGGTTTTCCAAGAGACAGGTGCTGTGAGCTGACTTCAGGGGAAAACAAAGTTTTTGAGAAAAAAGAAGTCACTGGCTGCTTGAAAATGCAATTCCTTCAAGACTTAGTAATGAAAAATAAATATTGCACAGAGAATTCCAAATTAGGCTGGTAAAATCTGGGAGGAGGTGGGGAGATAGGCCTGATTTACAGTGCTGGTAGAAGTAGTGTTTATCTATCTACTGAACACATATAATTTATATTTTTATGTTGCAGTTTTCCCCTCCACCACCATGACTAATGCAGGCAGAGCCATCTCCCACTACGGCTGCCATCCCAGCATCCCTGTCCCAACAGTATCAGCACCAAGACAGAATTTCTCACCCACATCTCCTACCAAGAGAGGAAGTATTTTTTTCTTGAGCATTGCTGCCTTTAGACCTTTAAATCTACTCGGCAAAAGGGCAGCTTACCAGCCTTTAATCTGACTGCAGCAAACAGCACATCCTGCCACTGTTGCAGGGCAAACTGAGGAAAGGAGTGAGACCTGCACCACAGCCCTTGCTGTTACAGGCTCTGGCAGGATGAGAAGCTCTGGAGAGGCAGCATGGGGATGACTAGCTCTCAAGGTCCCTGGGAAAAGCCAGGAAAACCCATGCCAAGGGCAAGATTGCCCATGCAGAGACACCAGGGCAGGACAAGTTGGTACACAAATGTCCAATGCAGAGAAGAAAGCATCCACTCTCCCCATGAAGGAGTTGTCCTGTGGTGTCCTCCCCATGCAGCTCTTTTCCCCCTTTGTCACCAGGAGACAGAGCTTCCTGCAGCAGGCAGCTGAGAGCAAACTGAGGGTTTTGCTTTTTGCTGTGGAGGCTCCAGCTTCTCTCTATCCCCATGCTATCGAGTTATGCTGACACAACCACTGAATTGCTGGGTTCAGGAGAAAAAAGGGAGGAGGAAGAGATCTCTAACTTCCATCCGGAGGCGTCTTCTCCTCCCCACTGTACTGTGTACAGCACCTGGACTCCCTGCAAAAGCATCCCAGTCAGCCAAAGTCGTTTCCACTACACGTGCCACGTTGCCTGGGGGCTGCTGCTGGGGCTTTGCCAGGCAGAAAAGAGCACAAGAAGACTGCAGGAAAGGGTAGGGCTGAGTAAAAAAAAAAATAATTCTTCCAGAGAGCACCTGAAAGCTAACAGGGCAGAGGGCCCTGGCAGGGGATGTGTTTTAAACTGCTTTTTAATTTGAGAGCAGATATATCCATCACCATCTCTAACATTTGTCTGGCAAGCTGGATGGGTGGTGGCAATCATCTCCCTGGCTGTTACATGCAGACTAACAAAAGGAGAAACCAGGCAGCAGATACATTCAGCAGCCCTCAGGGGCTTCCAAGGCAAAGCACTGGTTGTAAGCAGGTGCTGCTTGGCCCCAGCAAGCGATGGAGGAAGACCCAGGTGGTGCAGATATATCCCTTTTCCCATAGTACTGCGGGAATCAAATGCTCATTGGGGAAAAAAATACCCTCTACTACATGCAGCTCTGCAGGGCTTAGAGAGCATCTTGGCTGCTCAGCTCCAGGGCTGGCTTAGTGTGGTTCAGCCCTAGTCTCCAGCTGAGATCAAGGCCTGCAGCTGCACTTGCACACGTATGGGGACATCTCCTACCCCAGCAGCTTTCAGGCTGGAGAATAGTAATAAAAGGGGAGACAAAAAATACTGCTTCCTATTTCCCAAGTGTGAAAAAAACCTCCCAGATACAGCTTAAATGCAAAATAAACAACATGCAGGTATCAACCTGCATCTTCAGGTACTTATATGTCCTCATGCAACTGATCTCAACTGGACCCATTTTTTCCCAAGCTACAAAGAATCAAAGACAGAGGTGTGAATTGCAATCACTGTCCCTGGTCCCAGGCTGATAAACCTGCACTTCCCTGGTCGTGAAGAAATCACTTGGCCAAAACAAGGGGCCAGACCGGCAAACCTATTCCAGGTGCTCTTCAGAGTGTGCAACACCTGCAAGAATAACCAAGATTTAGGGCAAGGTCATAAGCACAAGTGAAATGCAAAAAGCAGCAGTAAGGAGGGAGCCTCAGGTGTTGTGGAAGAGGCCCAAGACACCTGTCAGGGGCTAAGCTTGGAAGGTCTATCAGCCCTCACGGCATCTGCTGTGCTTCTTGTCTCCTCAGCCGTAGCTGCTTGTGTGGATGTCTCACTTCTCTTAGCACGTGCACATGAACCATCAGATTTGAACTCCCACTGTTGCAAAGACATGTTAGAGATGTGGCCCTGAAATGCTGGAAAGGTTCAGAAAGCAAAGTGCACTCACAATTTACTTATTCAATCTTAAACCTTGGGGCTGTGCTACTTTCTGAATTGGCAAACTGGTGTGGGACAAAGAGACTACAAAAATGCCAGAAGTTATCCCCCTGAATCGGGTGTCAGAGAGGATAAACAGGGTCTAATGGCAGCTACAGGAAGGACTTTCCTAGATCCTATAGAACCCTCAAGACCATATAGCAACCACATGGAAAAATGCACCAGACAAGAAAGAGGAAGCACAGCAGACCCTGTAGGTCTGGAGGTGGTCCAGAAGGCCATCTCCAACCCACTGCTGGTACCACCACTTTCCCCTTCCTCCCAAAGGAAATTTCCACTCACCCTGGTTCACTTGTGTGACAAGTTTTTCCTCCCCTACCTCTGCTCTGGTGTGACTATATCAGCTGTTTTTCAGCCAAGAGGATGCTTCACACTGAAGGGATCCAGAAACAAGCCTTGTAATTAGGACATGGGTGTCACCCACCAGTTCACCCCTCCTCCTTCCTCATTTAGCCTGGGAAATATATAGCTGTGTTTGTTTATATTGCCCATACAACTTACCATTTGTGCATTCTGCTTTCTGTCTTCAAAGCACTTCAGCAGGTGTTTTGCAATCTTCTTCCCCCAACTCTCTTGTGCCAAAGGATTTGGACAGGGGATGGAAGAGGATCAGGGAAAAGGAAAGCTAAATAATTTCCCCTGGAGCAAAAAGAGCTGGCAGTAGATCCAGGATCAACACTCAGCAGTTCCTGCCTCTGAATTTCATGCTCTGATCTTTGCTGGTACCTCACTACCTTCAGGTTCAAAACTGGTATTGAGAAGCCTGGAGCTTATCTTGGTACCAGAGAGCAGGTTTCAAAAGATTTCCTTTAGGTGGCACCCACTGGACTGAGTGGTCCAATTAAACTACATAATTTTAAACATCTGGCAGTGGTTTGTAAACCCATGATCAGCACATGTTTCCCTTAAGAACATCACATGTAAGAGAAGGGAAAGGATTCCTCCATTCATCCAAGCTGTATTTTGGACTGGTTAAAGCAGGCAGTGGTGGACTGACAGCCTGCACTCCCCTCTTCATTGTGCCTGCACTACTCTTGGTGCAGAGAGTAGGACTGGATCAAGGACTGTTCAGCTCTAGAAAATCCCCAGGGGAGAAAATGTTTGATTTTTTTCTGCCAGACCAATGACAGCATCAGGCAGCTGGAGAAATACACGTGCCAACAAAGAAGAAGGTGGAGCAGGCTGTGGAATGAACACCTTAAGCTTCTTTTCCCATTGCTAGCCATAAAAGCAGAGTAGCTCCCAGCATGTCAATGGAGCTTCAGCAGTCTGGACCAGCACTATCATTTCTATCAGCCTGTACCTGGAAATACCTGGTCCAATTGCCCCAAATTCTTAACATATTGATAACCCTGCCACAGCTTTATTGATGGCACTTCTGACTTGCTAAGCCCCTTAAATCATTGCTGGACCAAGAGCAGCCCCTCTCCTGGGAGGTTCTGGGTCCACAAACTACTTATTTCCTCCCCATCAGTGGAACAATCTTGTACTGAAGTCTGTTTTGTTGGTTTTGCTGCAATCTTTCTCTCTTGCTACAGAGGGAGAGGAAAACTCATTAACAAAGAAAGAAGAGACCTACTCCCCATCTTTTAATCAGGAGGAAAAATGAAAATGTTCTAGCAGATAAAGAGCCACCTAACCAGAGCTTTTGTGGTCCCAGACCCACCAAGGAGCACCTCCATGGAGTGGGGTGAGAGCACCACTGTCAGACCCTTTGCCCCTACCTAAACCTGCCATTTGCTCTACTCCTGTCATTGTGTGTCAAGGCTCTGCCCCTTGCTTTGCCTCAACCATCTCAGATCTAAAATAGACGTGAGGCATACAACATCTTTCCCAAAGCCCTCCAGAACCTGCTGATGAAGTTTCAAGAAGCATTAGAGGACTCTAGTGTCACCATTGCTTTGGGCATTATTCCTTTCTGGGGTAGGAAATTAAAGGGAATTAAAAGGATTAAGTTTCCAGCCCTCTGCTTCATGATCAGGGAGGGCAAAGCAATTTTGGCTTCTCCGCTGCTGGGTATGCAGGGCAAACAAACACAAAGTGCCAAGGCTGGAGACCGCAGGCATTGAGGAGCCTGGAGCAACACTGGAGACAGCCTCAAACACTGGGGCCAGGTGAGGACTACCAAATCCACATACATGCAGGCTGAGTAATGTCCTGAGGAGCCCAAACATACGTGGAAATGGCTGGGACTTGAGAAATCTTGCCCAAGGGCCAATGGAGCTCTAGCAAGTGACCGCACCAACTTATGTAGATCCCACATTCATTAAAAGTAAAATTACTGTCTCCCTTTAATAACATTATTAATGATGTCTGCTGTCCTAGGAAACAGGATTGCTTGGACCTCACATCTGTGAAGGAAATCTGAGCTTATGCTGAAGCCTTCTGGTGAGTGAGCTTTGCCAGTGTCCCTCTGTTACCAGACCTCTCTGGTGTCTAACTGAGGTTTGGTCTATGCCAGGATTTCCCAGGGTCAGTCAGTGAATGTCTGTCTTTCCTTCCCTCAAAACCCATTTTCACAACACTTGTAGGTGTCCTCAGGCAGAGCATCTCTGCTTCTCAACAATGTTTAAAGGGTATGAAGAGAAGGAAGTGGCACACGAGTCCCTACCATGACTGTCTTTTCTTTAAGAAAGCAACAGGAAAGAAAAAAGACCAAGCATTATTTTTCTTGGTGAGGAGAAGGGATAATTTCCTGTTCATGATTCAGCACTGTCATGTGGAGACAATGACTGTCCTTTATCCTCCTCACAGCTTTGTCTTTAAAACACCGCTCATGCCAGCACACCTCTCCAGGTAAGGTACAATTATTTGGGAGTTCACTGGCTCATCACTAGCAATTACCCAACTGCCCCTTGTCCCATCAACCCATCCTAATCACTACAGCCTTAAAACTGGTAGCTCCTACAGTAAATACCATCATTAAACCTCTGGGAGTGAATTTACTATCAGCCATAGTGTGATTGCTTGCTGGGGTCACTGCAAACATGCAAACAGAACAGAAGGATCATTATAAAATACAATCCCACTCAAATAAAAACAGATGCTATTAGCAAGAAACAGGCACTGTTTATTCCATAAAATACCAGGAAAGATGAGTTATTTAATGACTGACATGTTATTTAATCTGGGAAAGCCCTGCCTCACTGGGGCTAATGTTCCCAGTTCATAAACTGCCTTGGCTGAATTGTTGGGGAGATACAGAGTGAGCTGAATTTGTTCCTGTTTATGGCCTGCAAGGTGTGGGTATGTTTTCCCCTCTCTTGGGTTTCAGACTGACATTACTTTTCATGGGTTTAATAAAGCCTGAAGAATGTACTGGCCTTAACCCTTCAGAGAAACAAGTGTTATTTGAGCTAATTGGATCAGGGAGGGCTGTTGGTTCAAGTAGGAACATCTTCCAGTCCCAGGCTGCTCAATTTTAAAACATGATTGCTGAAAAAAATAATTAAAATACCCAGTCTGTTTAATTTACCTTTAGTGAATTTTCATGTTTATTTGTTTTCAGGTTCACCTAGGTCAAACCTCTCCTTATAACATGGGAGAGATATTTTTTCTTAACTTTCATTTAGATACAAAAAGCACCACTGAATCTCACAGAGCTAGTAACTGGGTTTTGTAGGCAGAGCCTCTACTGTTGTAAGCCCACCACTCCAAGACTGTAACTTTGGCAACATTTCACTATGCAGTATAATTAAATATTTTTTTTTTAACTGACAACTTGTGCTACATATTCCCATTTAAACAGAGAAAAATGATATATGTAACAGGCATGACCTTTTCCCTCTCTCTAATCCCCCCACAGCCTGGGACAGGCTGACTGTGCTAATCTTACCCCTCCAGGTCATCAGTATGAATCCAGGTCAGCAATAACATGCTGCCAGGAAAACACTCCCTGCTCATTTTGTGATGTCCCTCTGCCTTTCCCTGCCACTGGGATGCTGAGAAACTGCTCTTCTACTACTTCTACTAGGAGGGATCTCCAAGTCTCATCATGCCTTTGGGTCTGTGAGAAAGAATTGTTCAGGCAGGTCTCAGCCCTGTGCTCTAATAAATAACACAAGCTGTGGTCCAAAAGCTCTTGGTATCATTATCCCTCTTCACCCCTCGCTTGCAGCAGCAAGACCTGAGTCGTGGCGCTGCTTTTTGATGTGTGCCACTGAATCCATGCAGGACACCGGCCCTTCCACAAGCTCAGCACCTGCCACTGAGTCAGGAAGCTCCTCCGGGATGGCTCTTACCCTGTGGAGGTGGTCCTTCAACTTGGACAGCTTGGACGTGCCGTGCCATCAGTGGCTGGCACATCTTTTCCCAGGTATGTCTCTGCTACTTTTAACAGGTGTAAAACGGGCTGGGTGCTGAGTGCTGCCTCCCCGTGCCGGCAAACATCTTCCCCCAGCCGGCTCCTCGCAGCTCTGCTCGCATCTTCCATGCCAAGGAAAAAGCCTTTTCTTTACAGCGCGGCCCTGCACTGCCCTTTGCTTTCCCAAAGCACACAGCTGAGCCCTGAGGCTCCCTCCCCTCCCCACCCTCCCCGGGCTCCAGAGGGACGGGCATCCAGAGGGTTCCGCTGAGGCAAAAGCAGCTCTCTGTCAGCAGGAAAAGCTGTTTCATTTCAATGCAAAGCCATCTTCTTCTAGCACATCTCAGAGCCCCGGGTGCCCTGCAGGGCTTTTGTAAGTTTGATTAATCAGACGAACCCAAAACGAGCCAAAATCACTTGCTCTGTCCTCTTGGGGCAAGAGAGCTGACCACACAACTGTTGGAAGGCTCCTTGACTCTCCCCTCCCTGCTCAGCTTCTCCCCAGGCATCCCTCCCCCCAGCCCCACCGACCGGGCACTTTCAGGACCCCGCACACCAGTGATTTCCCCATCTCGCAGCCGAAAGCAGCCCCGCTGCCGTGTCCGTGCGGGGGCACAGGTGCCGCCCGAGCCCCCGTGCGGGGTCACTGCCGGCGGCCACCGGAGCCCGGCAGCGGCTGAAGCTCATCCCAGCCCCCGGCCGGGGCTGCGGCACTGCCCGGGACGGCGCCCAGGGTACCTGGAGGAGGGCCAGCGGCCCTGCGCGCTGCTCCTCGCCCGCGCTGCCTGCCGCTCCCCGGCCGCCGTGCTCCCGGAGCCCAGGGGCTACGGGAAAGTCTGGCTCCTCTGCTTCTCGTTGCCAGGACACCTTGGCGTTCAAACCTGAGCTGGGACCAATCAGCCCCGGGGCTGGGGAGCACCAGCCCCACGTCATCCACTGCTGGCGTTGATTTGAGCGAAAAAGCGTGACAGCGGTCACAGAGCCCGTGGGGAGCTGCCTTTGTGCGGGTGGGCTCTGCCCCCACCCCTGCCGCTTACTGGAAGCCTCTTCTGTCGGGCTGCGGAAAACAAAAAAGACGTGGGGAAGGGAAAAGAGCGCTTCTCCCCAGCTGCCAGAACTGCCTTCGCAAGCCTGGCTTCGTCTGCGTGGCCTCTTTCTCCACCTGCAGCCCGCATCCCGGTGGTCACCTTACCAGGGAGAGCCTGCGCCCAGGTCACCTCTGCCCGGGAGCGATGGAACGTCCCCAGCACCAGCCGTGTGCTCCTTTTGTGCCCCAGCCGCTTCCACCTGCCTGGCTCTGCCCCAGCGAGTGCAGCTGGGTGCGGGCCCGCAGACCCACGGCTCCAGGGATGCCTTCTGCCTTGGCTGCAGTCGCAGGGGCATTTTTTCTCCAAGCCAGCCCCTGCAAGATATTTTTTAGGGAGCCCAGAACTGGAGCCTTGAGCCCCTCGTGAGCACAGGGGACTCAGGTGCACAATGTAAACAGTCCATCATTTGTGAAGGGAAACTTTTCTGTCCGACCATTCAGGAAGCACTCTGGCCATCACACTCCCAAAAGGTCAGACAGGAAAGTTTCCTGAAAACCTTGGTGCTGGCTTCTCTGCTCAAACATGTGCAGCTGCTGCCAAGGTGCACACCTGAATAAAAGGTGCAGCCATCACCTTGTTTCCTGCGGTGCCTGAGGTGGGAACTGGTGCATCCTGACTCCCCAGAGCCAGAGCGAGTTCTTCCCAACCCACCAGGCTCCTTCCCAAGGTGAGGTAGGTACAGGTGCCTGGGAAGATTCTAAAGAGAGATCTCCACATCACCTTGGTGGTGGTGGTAGAGGGATAGATAACAGCAACCCAGGTGTTTTGGCAAAGCTTCTCCCCTCAAATTCCCTAGGCTCTGCAACCCAGGCATCCATGTGGATTTCCTTCTTGCTCGCGAGAGTTGTAGGATAACATCCTCCACACCCAGACCATGTGCTGAGCTTCTGGGATAAGTGTACCTGGCTTCTGCTAACCCTGCTCCCTGTCATTTATTCTCCCTAGAAGAAGACCACTGAAGTTTCGCCAACTCACAAGAGAAGATGACCTGAGGAGGGGTCCGAGCATGCTGGAAGGTGGAACCATAGGATCAGCTACATGCGGTGCTATGCCTGACTCACCTCTCCACTATACCACGTCCCAAACACCTATTTCACTCCATTAATTAGCTATGCTGCTGAGCCCATAGCCAGCACTTGGGCTGGTTTCCTTGCCACCCCACAGCAGCAATTAATGAATCCAGGCTGGCTCCTCACCCCACTCTGCCCTGCAGGTGGATGTGGATGAGCTGTAGCAGCCTTTTCCTAGTGGACACACATCTTGCTAGTAGAGCACCAGGCAGCCTGACTGCCTTCCTGGCCTTTGGGCTCAATACAGCTCCTTGTGAAAGAGGTATGATTTAATTAAGGACACTATTTCTGCAGAAAATGGCTCATGTGAGGCTGTAAAGTTCTTGAACTCATTAATTTTCAGGACATACCTGCAGTTAATTTGTGGTGACTTTATAGAGCAGACAAGCACACAGGGAGGTGTCCATGTGGCTCTGAGGTTGCTCTGCTCAAGCCTCCAGCAGTGCTGGTTAGACCACGGTTCCAGATGTCCCTCAGATACCAGACTTCTCCATTGACTCGATAAGGGAGGAGAAGGTGAATGGCAATCACAGAAAGTGACAGGATGAATTTCACCCCCTCATTAGCTCCATCACCCCAATTACAAAGCTTGGGGAGAGTGTCAACTGTCAGGCAGGGCTGCAGCTCTGCTGCCATACAGAGCAGGAGGTTGAAAACATTGACATTTCTGGCAGCCTTCCCAAAGGGAATAGACAAAATGGCAGGAAAATGAGGTGTGTGTGTCAGCGTGGAGCCAGGTGGGTATGAAGGGACATCCCTATCTGTGCTGTCAGTGCTTTTAACAGCAGGTTGCAAGGCTGAACAAGGCAATAAGACCTGGCTGTCTGGGCACTGCCATGGTGTAGAAACACCCATGAGAAAGGCAAACAGCAGCCCTGGCCTGCAGTGGGGCTTGGGGATAAGGCTGTCAGAAATACTGAGCTGGCGTTTTTAACAGAATTTCTCCCGTGGAGAAAAAGCCACTTCTACAGTTCTTGCACATGATTTAGCTGTGGTCCCCTTTATCCCCAGCCCATTTGGTCCTCACCTGACAGAGGAGTGAATTTCCAGCCCCCAAGTTCACCATCTCTTATCTCAGGCTTTAAAGCAGGTGGCTAATCTTGGGGCCCAGTAACCTGGGGAGATTTTCAGTCAATGGAAAAATCCCACTTGAGAGTGATTTCTCTCTCAGGCGACTGACTCAGCCCCTGGAGGTGCCATCTTCCTCCTCCGCTTAGGCAGGAGCCAGGTATAGCCAGGCATAGTCAAGTGCCTCATCTTAGATGGGAGAGGAGTCCTGCCTCCAGGCAGAATCAAAGGATGTGAGATACCAAAATAATCCAGAGGGTCTGGGCCTCTCTTCTTGGCTAGGAGCCACCCCTAACCAGCCCCACGCATTTTGTCCAAGCAAGGGCAGCACTGGTGGATTGTGTAAGTGAGCTGGAGGGGCTGGAAGAGGGCCCAGCAACTATTGATTCAGTTCTTCATTCAATGCATGTTTGAGTGAAGCAATTCAGAACTGTTCCATCAATTCAAACTTGCATAATAACATTAGCCAAAAAACTCAGGAACTCCATCCTTCCTAGCAGATCTATTATTTTGAATCGTTCCCCGAGGAACAACAATAAAATTATCGTGGCCTGATACACCGAAGCCAAAAATCCTAAAAATCCAAAAGCCAAAGGTTTTGTTATCATTTTGCTCTGGACAAGAATACCTATGGGAATGTGCCAAAGAATCGGCTCCCCACCTTCCCTGTACCTTGAATAAATAATATTATGAAAGAAGAATAAGAGTAAAGTAAAATTTAGAAAATATGTATCTGATCAGCACATTCAAAAAATAATAAAAATTAAAAAATAACCCCTTTTAGCACTTGGAGCAACCAGAGCCAAGGAAAATGACAGGGCTAAGGAGGAATTTTGTGTGGGCACTGCCAGTGTGGGAACAGTGTGCAGGGAGGGAACCGCGATCCCTACTTTTCCACACGTACACTGCACCCTTACAATAGACTTGACTTCAAGTTGTGTGTTTTCTCAATCCAACAACACCTCCAACAAACCTATGTCCATCTCTGCCCTCCCCTGCTCTCAGGTGATCAATTTTTCTATCCCATGCTTTTGGCTTAGCCTGTGTATTCCTTGGAGAAACTCCTCCAATGTGGCTCCCTCTCTCCCCATTCCCCCTGAAGGGCTCTCCTTTCCCATCAGATTTGTTTTCCCACATGGCCAGTGGGAACTGACATGAAGGTAAACACACATATTCATGCACGTCTCCATCTCCATATCTATCTGTCTCACAGGTAAGATGCAAACCCTGCCGAGAATAACAGCTTTAACCATAGCAACGCACTCCAGTAACATAAACACAAAGGCACTGAGGTTGTAAAAAGGCTGGGAAAGAAGAACAAAAAGAGGACAGAGACTGGGTCCATTGAGGCCTGTTAAGGGCCAGGCAGCTGGATCTGAGTTGAGCAGACAGTTAGTAGGGTTGGTACCTCTTCTCCCTTTGCACTTACATCTCCTTTTAACATCTTGCTATGTGGAGGTGCTATTCCATCACCTCTGCCCGTGCTGGGTTTGACTGACCTGGAAGGGAGCTTCCTTCCTTGTGCCCTGAGTTGTTTGAAAGAAATGTTGCAAGTGAAAACCTTGGCTCCCTGAAAAATCATAGTGCTGCATTACTGCATGGCCTGATGGAAAGACCAGACCTATGGTGAGATGCCATCATCTCAGCTGCACCCTCCTCCTGTAAGAAAAGCTGCATGGCTCAGGTGATAAAACCAGCAGCCCCTTCTTGGGATACAGGGTACCCAAGCCCCCTCCATGCCAGATTCCATTACCACCTTGCTGTGCTCATAGGACAGCTTGGATCATACCTGGTAGCTGGAGAAACCAAAGCACTGATTTACTCATGGAAACGACAGAGATAATTGCTAGTATGGAGCACAGAGGTCCTTTCAGCTGGACAGAAAGCACCTACAATGCAATCAGGTAACTCCTGGCACACTCAAACCCTCCAGTGAAGACTCTGGCACTGTTATAAGCAGCTCTGCATGGGCAAGGCCCTGTCCAGCAGAGCTTGCTGGCCAAAGGAACAAAATCAATGGGAGGTGGAAGAAAGCATGTTTTGTGAACAGCGTTTTCCAAAGGGGATGAAGGGGAGTGGAAGGGTTAAGTGACCCCAGTGCCAGAAGTGGTCACAGCCCTAGTGCTGTTTCACCTCTCTTGTAGCTTATACAAGCTCTTATACAGCTCTAGACACAGCCAGAAACACAGGACTGGCACCTGGTCTGGGTGGGAGGTGAATCTGGACAAAGCAGCAGACTTTCCCTAGCCACAGCTGAAATGTTGTATTTCTGGATGATTTTGGCTCTATGGTGACTTCAGACCTCCTTTTAAAGGGTGATGTGGGTTGTTTTCATTATTCTTGGTTAAAACCCAACAAGCCTTTGCAGTCTGCAGAATGAAGGAGATGATGATGACATTGTGTACAGACAGTGACTCTGGAGGTGACACCCATGGCTTAGGGAAGCTGTCCCGTGTAAATCAGGGAGAGGAGCACCTTCCAGGGTAACTGGTTAGCAAAGCTGATGCCAAAGGGTTAAAGGGTTTTAGTGAAAGCACAGGAGAGACTAAATGGATCGGAGAGTAAAAATCCAATTAGGAGATCTAACAGGAAGAAGCCAAGCCCTGAAACAATAAAGATAATAGTTTTAGCTGCCAAAGAAAAGATTAGAGTGAGAGCAGATTTGTGGTGGGGCCAAGAGGAAGGAAAAACTGTAGCAAAGAAAAACAATTTTAAAAAATATCAAGAGCTATTATTCCTCAAGACTGATTCACACAGCAAATTCACATTACAGGCTCACCTACAGCAAAGTTCATATCGGGACCCAAACTGTGCAGCAGGTTCTCACCTTTGTAATTGGCTGAATGTCTTCAAAGAAGTTTGAAGTTCCATTTTGAAGTTCCATCGTGGCCTTATTGGGATGAAATAGGCCAGGAGTGAATTGACCACAGTGAGGTTTGGTTGCTTATTTTGCTTTTCTATGTTATCATGTAAATATATTTTACCTGGGTAAAAGCAAAGGGAAGGAGCTGGAACAGCCCCAGAAAGCATTCCCTTCAGGTCTCAGACAATGCCAGGCTCTCACCTACAGTCCCTTACACACCATGGAGTCTCTGCAGGAAAACCAAGCAGATTTCATGCTGGGAGGATGGATTTGCAGTCAGGAGAGAGACCCACCACTCATAAAACACCCAAATGACACCTCTACCCTTCCAAAAGAGAAAGAGCCCTGGATAAAAAAAACCCCAACACAAACTCAGAGCTGGTTGTGTGTGGTATGCACTGCCAATTACTTCAGCAAACGGGATCACAGGAGCTGGCACAGCCTGTGGCCAAGAAACAGCAGCATCTGGAGAGAGCAGGGGCTGTGGGGCAGGCATACTTGCCAAGCCACTGCGCTGACCTGTGCCCCAAAAGGCACCTCTTTGAAGCATCAAACCCAAAATGTAATAGGGCAACACGGAGAAAGGGATGAAAGACGATCAAAGGTCTGGAGGAGCCTTCCTGCAAGCAAGGACTTGTGCACACCATAACTTCTCAGACTGGAAAAGACATAGCTGGAAGAGGTTATGGTAGAGAGCTACAAAGTCAGGCATGGCCCAAAGAAGGCTGACCGGGATTGACCTTGCTGCCTCTTCCCAGTGCAAAAACTGGGGCTAATTCAGAGCATCAGGTCCTCCTGTGGTGGGTGTCAGACCTGGGAGCTCCTTGCTCAAGGATGCTGTCAGCTGTGAGTATTTGCATGAGTTCAAGAGAAGATTAAACCAGTAGATGGAAAAACCATAATCTGGATTAATAAATTCAGACAAATGCTGTTTACGAAGCCTGTGGGACTCTGCTCTTGACCCGTGTTAGTAACTAATGGTGGGGGCCATATGGGCCTCACTCTGCTCATGCAGACCTCACTCCTGGAGGCAGTGACAAGGGATAAGAGTCGAGGGAGTGCTAATCAACATGCCCTTGGGAACACCTACTGCTCCCTGAAGCCTCAGGAGGCTCAGCAATTCAGACTTTTGATCTGGCTTAGTGCAGGAGTTTCTATTTCCTCATGGCTAAACAGCCCCATGGATCTCAGCCTTGTCCCAGGATCGGAGCTGTCCTACAGTTTATCAACAAGAAAGCAGAACACTGAGTGATTTCTCCCTGTAGTGTGTCCTCAGCCTACATCAAAGAAACTCAGCCACAGCCTCAACCAACTTATTTCTGAAGTGTTACTTGTTATACTTAGAACAGAGGTCCTCCCACTGAAGAATCCCACCATGCCTTCAAAGAATCATCTATCTCTCACACGGTTCAAGCTCCATCTCCAAGCTCATGTGATACCACTCAGCCCATGGCCATGGCCGTGTTCCTCCACCACCAAAAACACACTGTTCACATCAGTCAGCACAAAGCCACCCACCTTCCTCCTCCCACCCACTTGTCAGATGGGAACACAGCTCTTGACAGCTCCCAGATGGGAAGAGGAAACCTTTGCCAGCCCCATGCTGACCACAGGACAACAGGTTGCCCTGCCAACTTCAGGTGTGCTGAACCATATTTGCCAGCTCAGGCAACCACAGAGCTTACATGTTTAATCAAGTGAAAGCTGCAAGGGCCTGGGGGCAGTAGATGTCTGGCTGTAGGTCAAGATGCCCATGTGCTTCGTGTCCCTCCCATATTATTTCTTCTTCAACCATCGCTATGACGTTCCTCTGAGTACACATGATGTGGGTGCGGGATGTGATGTCAAACCAGAAACTGCATTCTGGCTTTCACGGCCCTGTGGGATCCCCAATGCCAATAAGAGGTACCAGACCCATGCTGGGTCTGTGTCTTGTGCCCGTTGGGAACCACCTCATTCTGGAACAGAGAAAGACCTCACAGAGAGGAATTTTCAAGTTCTCAATAAGGCAGAAAATGCCAGTGTCTCTGCCTGAATGATATTTTGCCAGCTCAAGGAGCCCAATCCCATAGCACAGCACTGCAGAAGTTGTGACAAACCTCTGTCCCTGGACACAGCAGAGGAGAGCTGTTTGAGCTGGAGCTGCTGCACTCTCTGTGCAGGATAGAAATCTCGCCTAAGCCAAATGTTAATGAGATGGCACAGGCTCTGGGCAGGCTTTGTGCTTTTTTTCCTCCTGGATTAAGCAGCGGCATGTGAGGATCATGGAGCTGAATGGCTGACAGCTGAAGGTTAACATCAGGTCAACAAGCCCTTTTTTCCTGCCTTTCAGTCCTGAGACCCCGAGGCAGGAGGGTTACCTAAACCAAACATTTTTAAAAAGGCAGTTTTCCTTTCTTCCCTGTCTCTTTCCCTTTCTTGCAAGGAAACTGCCCTGAGTTTGAAAGCCAGATTATATGCTGCTTTTCCATGAGTGTCAGGATTTGGGGGCAATGGCAATCCGTGGCTCTTCTCTCATCTGAAGTCCACTGGTCTCCCTTTCCCATGACAAGCTCACTCCTACACACCTGCAAGTGTCTGCAGGCACCTGAGCTGTGTGGAGAAAAGGAGGCCTCAGCTCCTGCCTCTGCAGCTGATCTCCTGGGAGATGCCAGGCGTGTTGTTCACATTCTGACTCAGCCACCCTTGGATTTCCTTGTATTGCAGAAGTGTAACCGAGGTCTTGGCTCTGGTGTCTCTTCTCCAAAGCAAAAGTCTTCACCCTCCCCTGACCATCCTCTGGTGTGTGCTGACATGGTGACATTCCTAAAGGAGCGGTGGTTCCTGTTTGATCACCTGGGTGGCACCACAGTTCAAACACCACAAGTGGCTTCTTTCTCCCCATCCTGCTGTGCAGAGGGCCGGAGGCTGCCCTGGCCTGCTCCCAAAACCACCCATTCTCATCAATTGTGTTAAGGACAGCAGAGCAAAACATGGTACCTTAAGGATCTTTTTGCAAGGCAGAGCTTGATGACTCAGTTGCTACGCACCTTTTGGAGCAGTGTTCCAACAGCTGCACTGGATGGGGGGCTCCAGGGCAGTTTCTCCTGCGAAGAGAAGTGACTTGTTTGGTTTTTTTTTTTCTTAAAGAGATTCAGCTGGGCAGTGAGGGAACTTCAGAAGCGTGGCTGTCCAAGTTAAACCCAGTCAAGTGTTCTGTGGGGATGAGAAGGGGTGTTCCAATGCTTCCTGCTGCCTCTGCTATGGACACACTAATCCTGAGCAGCCAGAGAGTACTGAGCAGCTTGGAGAGGAGGAAGAGGAAAAGAAACAGGATGAAAAACAAGTCATAAACCACCACAGTTGATTCTGTCATCACCTTCTGGCCACTGCCTCAAACCTTGCAACCATTCAGATGTTACATGGATTTAAAGCTGTTCAAGTAATCAAAGTGGAACAAATTTCCTAGTCATTGTTTTTTTCACATAGACACAGGCAGACACACATACACCCACACACACCCATATATATATGCAGACACACACCTGTAAAATTGAAGCATGATCCTTTAAATTGCCATAGCTTATTCTTGCCTGGGAAGGAGGTACCTTCCTCAAGGATCAGAAAAGATTCTTAAAAGATGTGCTATCAAAAGTTGCACCCCTTAAAAGACAAAACCCTTTCCCTTCCAAAACAACTGCTACATTTTTATTGGTCTTTACACCAATAAAAATGTCATGTGTCCTATAGGAAAATTAATCCAAAATACTTAAGACTGCAAATCTAAATTAGTGGAACCACATTAAGTCTTTCTGTATACACTCTCCATTCAGGTTGATTTATAATTTATTTTTAAATCCTTAATGAAATTGAAAGGACCATTTGTCCATTATATTACAAATGACACCATCAATACGGCTCTTGGCTGATTTTAAATTGCCTGTCATAATTGCAACAGAACAGAAGCATCTGAGTTTTCCTCTTCTTTGGACAGCCAAGAAACCCTCAGGGTCTGGGAGAGGACTTGGGGACAGTGTAGATAACCCATCCAGGTCTTTTCTTTTAAACCTGGTGCTGTGGACAGATGCATGAGCACTTAAGCAGAAAAATGGCCCTTTTGGGCTCTCTATCCTCCAGTCTCAACAACTTCCCACCTCCCAAGCACCTGTTGACCTCTGATGGGGCTTAGGAAAGGAATTGCTTGCTCCCTAAGGGTGTGTGGAGAGGGAAAAAAAACCCAGTGCAAAACATAATTCTACAGAAGTGTGAGTGACATGACATGGGATAATCATTTGGACAAATGAAGGACAGAGAGAGTTGGTTTTGCTGGAATAGTCAGTTGGACAAGAAGAAGAATTTATATGAAAAGATGATTTTGATCATAATACGTGATATGGGTTAATAACACCTTGTTGGTCAGTTTAAAACAAGTCCCTTACATGGTAATCTCTTCTCTGTGCTGGTAATGCTTTTCAATAAAATCAAGCAATGCCCAAAGAGAACTATGTAATCAGATGGGGAGTAAAGCCATGAGATGTGCAGGTAAAGGAATTTGGATAATTGTTTCCAGGAAAGGGCTGTGATGGACACCAGGGTTGGTACAGTTGGAATTAAAGCAATGTTCTGCAGTGGGGGCAAGGACACTCTGGGCTAGGAGAGGGAAAACACCTCTATGTAGCTGTCAGGATAGCAAAAACCAGTGCTCGTGCTACACTGGTGGGAAGTGGCATGGAAAAACTGCCAGGAGAGCCAGGACAGGGCTGGGTATCATAATGTCACCTCCCCATGCCCTTTTGCCCTTGCTCCTTTCCTCCCAGCCCAACAAAACCTCATGTTTCTTTTGACTCAGGCAAGGAAACAACTCAGGGGATTAGCTGCCTGGTATGGTGACAAGGCAGGTGAGAGCAAACAACAGCAAGGAGCTTATCATGAACTTATCTTTGTGTTTGGAGCTCATTGTTGCCAGCTGTGTTTCAGCCACTGACCATGTGGTTTGTGTCATGGAGATGCTGCAGCCTGAAACATTAGGGAACAAGGAACAGTGACGGTATCCAGCTCTGAATATTTCCATTTAGATCAGTATCCCTTAGCCTTGTATGGTGTTGCTAGCTGATGAAGGGATGGAGACTTTTCCTAGAGCTACCAGTGTGGAGATGAGACTACAAAATTATTCTGTTCCCGCATGCCAAAGGCACAGACGATTACAATTTTTCTTCTGACTCCTACACATCCCGCCTCGTAGAGATCAGATTAATCGTGGCACATGATCAAAGAGATTGAAATGAAGAAACCAAAAACCAAATGGCTGCAGTTACACTGCTGCAAAACTTGGGTGCAGATAAGGACTGTAATTTTGCTGCACAATAGCCTGGGCTCAGAGAAGTGAGGAACACAGTGCTAACCCCATGTGTTTTTATCCTAACAAATACCCTGGCTGCCCTGTTTCAATGAGAACTCTGTTAGCACATTGCTAGCTTCAAGAAAAAAATTACTGCTTTTCTGGAGAGCAAAGCAAGGTGCGAGACCCATGAAAATGAGCAGAGCTGCAAAGAGACTTTGCCACATGGCAAATGCACGTGGTGGCTTCGAGCACTTGTGGGCTGAAGCTCCCACACACAAAGCCCTACGTGTCCACAGGTCTCTGGGGTCACTGTGCAGGAGCACCTCCCCTGCACCTGAGCACCAGAATCACACCACACAAACCCCTAAATGCACCACCCTTCTCCTGGGACAGAGCACTTGCTTTAATGAAGGATTACCTCCCTGCAAGGGAAACTTGGCAATGTGGGACACATGTATCCCACCCACCCACTCCTCCTCCTCTTCTTTCTCTTCCTCCTCTCCTGCTCCTGGCACACCACCCACAGGCCCCACTCTGGCCACCCTCAGCAGCTCCATGGAGAGCTCCTCCGAAGCAGAGCCAGATGGAGCTGCCAGCTCTCCTGTATGAGATGGCACAGGCTTTCCAAGCCGCCTCTTCCTGGGGCTGCCTACTCCTGTGTGGGAGGTGCAAGCGAGGCACGTGTTGCTTCCGCTGGTGAGCTTTCCTCCAGCGTGTCCCAGTGCCACCAGTGCCAGCACTGAAGCCTTTGCTTGGTGGTCCTGCACAGCTGCCAAGCATCAAAGCCAGCTCACATAAGCACCACATCACCTCTTCCAAAGGCCCTCCAAGTGGGGCATAATTCAAGGCAGAGCATTGCAGCTGGTGACCAAAAGCCAAGGGTTGCAATTTCTGTGGTCATCCTGATGTGTGAAAATTGTCTCCATGCACAAAACCCCTGTCTGTGAACCCTGACCTTGCCCACCATTGCTTTGAAGTGGTGCCAGCAGCAGAAATGAAATTCCTGGGAAGGCCCACCTTCTTGCACACCCAATTTTTATTCCCATTTACAACTTTGAGAGGACCACAGGGAAGATTATCCACCACCATCCCTTAGAAAGAAAGAGGTGCCCGAGGCATCCTCGGGATGTGGGGGATCTGCTGTGGGATCTGCTGCCTGCAAGGACAACTGGCAGGTGGCAGGGGAAGATGTCACTGCTGTGATATGTATCAGGTGTGCAGATGCCATGTTTGTGCAGGGTGAGAAGAGCCAAGACCACTGTGGGCTGATGGCTCCAGCAAATCCCATCCTTAGGTAAAATCTTTAATTCCCAGCATTTTACTATGTCAGTAAAGGCCAGCACACATAAGGGAGGCAACACAGGCACCCTGCCTGCACCGCAGCTTGCCAAAAATGAATTCAGGTGCTGGCCATGCTGCAGACACTTGCCTCAGGTTGCTGTGTGGGGCTTTACCACAATTTCGAGCCTGTTGCAGGCAGAGGTGCTGGGACTGCTGCCTTTGGAACATGGGAAGTGACCAGTGTGGGACTGTACAGGAGCAAGCAGGCAGGTGTCAGATTTCCAGTGCTTGGGAAGAAAAATGCAGCCCTCTGTAGGCTGGATGGCACCGCCCGACACAGATTTGTGTGTCTCTCGCTACCATCGACAGGGATCAGGCTGTCTTCACACATTTCTAAGAATCTTCATCTGTGCTGGAGAGGCATTTCTGGCCTTGGGAGCCTTGCTGACCGGGGAAGGACTGGAATGTTCAAGGATGCAGCATTTCCTTTGTGGGGAGTAAGCGGAAACACCTCATCCTGACTTTTTTTATGCTGGGCTTTCAGCAATCAGAGAAACTGGAGGCAATATTCTCTTAAAAAAAGGAGAAAAAAACCTTTCACACCCAAGATGGGAAAGCTGGGTGCTGTCCTGGGCCCCAGGGATGCTGTTGGGGGGTCTATCATCTCCTTGGGAACCACCACCACTCTTGCACAGGAGGAAGGATGGCAAACGGTTCATTTTAGCGATGTGAACTTGGTCCACCATGTGGGATGGTGGCATCTGCCACACCAGGCCTAAGGCCACCCTCTTCTCCAGCAAGGGGGCTTAGGGGGTTCCTAAGGTGCCTTGTGACCAAGGGTGGTAGCTGCTCCCTGCAGCAGACCCCATGAGTGACAACAGACATGTAATAATAAAACAAACAGACAAGAAAATCCCTTTCACCCCCTCTCTGCTGGCCTTCACCCAGGACGCAGGGTGCGTCCCTTCGCTGGCTCAGCTTTCTCCATGGTAACAGATGGATGTCGCAGTCCCATCCCCCTTCATGATGCTAGGGCAGGCGGGTGGGAGACAGATGGCAATGGAGGGGAGAAGAGTCCAGATCCTCCTGAGTGGCAAAAATTGCAGGAATCCCTGATTGCTGGAGCCAAGACATTGACCCAGAGCTGTGGGAGGGAGGGAAGGCGGAGGCGCGTGGCTCTGCTGAGCCCGGAATAGCAGAGCAGCTGTTAAGTTATCACTTGTAATTATTACAGCATATGGGAGGGAAAGAATAGCTCTCAAAGGGAGAAAAACAAATAAGGAAAAGGCGGGCTGCCGCAGGGCTCAGCCATGGGAAGAGTGACACTCAGCACTGCGGCGGGTCCCCACCAGGTGGGCAAGGGCATCGGGGGACAGCTCATCCTCTCCATAGCCCCGGCAGGAATTTGGATGCAAATATTTGCACCTGCAGCACCAAGGGCTCACCCATCTCCCAGGGTGCCCACTGCCCGCTCAGGAGCATGGATATACTGGGGAGAGGATGACAGTGCTGGGTTGTTACAGAGGGATGGAGCCTGGTGTGCTCCCTTCTCCATGCAAAATCCTACTTCTTGCTGCATAATTTGAAGGATACAGGGCCATGCACAGCAAGCGATAATGCTGGAGCACAAAGTGCCCCAGTAAACCAAAGGGGAAAACTTCAGGGGCAAGTCCTGCATAAGAGACTGCTCCTGGAAATACACAGAGAAGGGAAGAAGTGACATGCATTAGCATGAGGGAGAGTAGAGAAATTAGGGTAACAGTCTGTGCATGAGTAGCAATGACAGTCTCTCCTAAATTCTACTCCACTAGCAAAACAAACATTGTATCCCCTCGTAGCAGTTGTTATTCTGGGCTTTCAAAGAAAAGTGGAAATGTGGAGCCATTGGCAGTTGCACCAGCCGCATCCCAGTATGGGGACAAGGAGTTGAGGGGATGCCACCCCTGCTCACACCCCTGGAAAAAGCTTGGGAGACTTAATGAAGAAAAATCTAACCATATCTGCTGTGTATTAAATGTAAAGATTTAAGTTCACTGATGAAATTCACTGCCACTGAGCTACAGATTTTCCTGAGAGCCAGAGAGCATTTGGGGCCCATTTTAACGTTTACTTGTCCTGTGCAACAGGCATGTAGCCACAGAGGTGAGGCAAAGTGAGGTGTTACTTGAGATGATGTTACTTGTCCTGTTTGTTCCTATGCTCTGGTCGCTTTCTCTGGGCATCTGCTACTGGCTACAATTGGAAATGATGCAGGACTAGGGACAAAGAGTTAAGGGGTTAGAACATACTCTGTCAGAGAGGTTTTTATATTCTCTTATGCTCACCTCTCTCTTGCCTTTCAGCTGTATTTATTTGTTTACTACTGCCTTCTCCCTGGCAGTATCATGAACTTACTCGGAGCAGGTGAATTGGCACCTGCCTGCTCACCTAGGTGAACTCTAGCTCATCCCTGGGTCTCTCATCCCAAGCCAACCTGATCCCTTTGTGAAGAGCTTGTGGCTCCAGTGAAAAGCACCAATATATGTCCAAGCAAGAGATGGAATACTCTGGACACCCTGGGCTCATGTGCTGGGACCAAAGCACACCTATCCCAGACATAAGCCAAGAGATTGGAGCAGTGCCTCTCAGAGGTCAGCAGGACACAGATACAGATGGGTGCTGAGCACCTGCTGGTCTCATGGGAGATGCCCTTAAAGCTCTGGTAGCCCACTTGGACATGCAGCACAGGCAGGTGCTGAATGGCAATGCTGTTGCAAAGAAAGCTGTGACAGAGGCATTGGAAACAGGAGATGGTTCAAACTCTGTGATCCAGAACAGGAGTGAATTGCATGTGGCAGACAACAGCCCCAGCACCGGTTAAATAAACCAGCCAAACCCTGCCAGTGCCCCAGGATCCTTGCCAAGACAGTGCTTGGAGATTGAAGGGCCAGCTCTGCAGCTAGCACATATAAGCTAGCCTGGATGAAAATCATGGAGCCAACACCCTTTTGCACCAGAAGGAAATCTGGCCTGATGCTTTATAAACCACTGGTCCTGCCAGAAGGGCTGACCCCACCCCATGCACCCATGTTGCTGCTCAAGGGCTCTCCTGGGTGACACCTCCATGGATGGCAGAAAGGGACTCCTGCTGCCTTTGTCATGAGGCTGAAATGCTGCTTGACTACATGTGTGGGGTGACCCCACCACACAGCTGAACCTGGAGGTGCTCCCCACTGCACTAACACCTCAGAACAGAAGGAAACAGAAAAGCTGAGATTTGCAGAGCTGCTTGGGCCTCATGTCCTCTGTCTGCAGTGACCTGGAGCAGGGAAGGGCTGTGACAGGGCAGATGGGGAATGTGCCTTGGAGCAGGACACAGCTTGGGCCATCCCTGCCCACGGCATGGGGTTGGAACTAGGTGTTCTGTAAAGTCCCTTCCAACACAAACCATTCTATGATCTAGAATGAAAGCATTCTCACGGTCTTTGTGCCAGAGACTCACTGGGAGACTGTGCTGGCTCAAGCAGCCAGGAGGAGACAAAAAGCCTGCCAAAAGCTGCAATGGAGGAGGAGGAGGAGTGTGTTTGCAGTTCTCTGCTATCTCCACACTGGCCCTGGATTGGCAGTGGCTGAGCTACAGACACCATCAGGGTCTCGGGGGCTAAGCCCTCCTTGTAGCAGGATGCTCTGCCTAGGTGGGGGTAAAACAGCCCAGACTTTACCCTATTTGCAGAAGTTACCAGTGGCAATGGAGTAGGAGGGGTCAGGCTGCTTTTGGTGCTGGAGAATGCTGAGAGGAGGCTGACTCATCGAGCCCAAAGTTAAACATTCTGAGGATGTGAAGAACAATGTTTCCTGACAGAAACTGGCACTGGTGAGGAGGTGGCAGACAAAGCTCCTGATAAAGAAGCCAACAAGTGCTAGTAGTGATGACTTATCTAATGGTGCTGAGCTAAAGGCTGCAGAGCTGACATGGGTGGCCTACAAACATATGGCTGATAATCACTTCATACTACCAAAAACTATAATCATAAAATAAAATTAAGAAAAAAGAAAATACTAAAAATACTATAAAAACACAGTCCCACTTTTTAATAGCAGGGTCCTCTAATACCCCACTTCTTGGGTCTGTTTGGGCATTCCTCTCTTGAGTTGAGTCACACCTCAAGACTGAGCAAAAGAGATTTGCCCACGGTCATTGAAATGGGTAACATCTATCTATACTTAATAATTATTTTGCCAACTTTAATATAATTGGTTCAATATTTATAAAAAAATGGTGCACTATACTAGTAGTTAAAACTATCTGTATTGTGTAGTAAACAATTCTGATTAAAGATTTTTAGTCTAATCATTATTGTCATCAATTGCAATAAAGCAATTATTATTATTATTTCATTCATATAAATACATTTGGTTAGCCATCCTTAATTCTGCAGCACAAAGTTGTATAAAGGCTCAATTACACCTGTATAATTCTTTAGACATAAACCATTGACCAAGGATTGGATCCAGACTCCTCTCTGAGAAGGAGTTTAGAAATCAAGGGGATCCTTTCTGACCCTTGTGACTCAAAGGGAGGGTCTCCATGACAGACTTTGTCTGAAACTTCCATTCTGCCTGCAACTCTCCTGCATCCCAAACTAACCCTGCAAATCTCATTTCACCTCCCATGCCCTCTGCCCTCGTCTCAGGGCAGGGTGACAGTGATGCCAGAGCCATCCCTGCCAGGGCTTAGCACCTGGTGGGTAGCACACACACACAGGTGCACACACACTGTCTCCCTCTTGCATTTTTGGCCACCTTCCCATATGCCAGCATGACATGGCAGCCCCATCCATCTCCTTTCTTCTGTATATCACTTGCAAAGTTGTTTGATTTTAAGGTAATTGCTTTTCCCACAGTAGCAAGGGCCTCTCATTTGTTTTTACATGCCACTAATCTAACCCACAGGCTTGTGTTTGGATTCCTTCTTCCCCTGGACTGTTCGTAATAAAAAAAAAAAATAAAAATAAAAAAAAAATAAAAAAAAAATCAGGATTGGGCAATAGCAGTTGAAAGGGAAAAGTAATACCTCTCTTTTTCTTCTTCAAAACCACCAAAATTTACACTAGATAAAAGGGATGTGAGACATTGGGGAAAATAGAGGGTTTAAGATTTTTTTTTCCCTATTCAAAAATTAATTTTTTTTACTGATCATCCAGAGGAGAAAAGTGTTTGTTACTTTGACTCAACAAGACCTCTAAATATTTTTAGTTCCTTGCTATCACTATGAAGCCCCACCTGGGGAGGTAGCAGGAAACATTCCCTGGAGGATCCTAGCAGCTTTTGGAGCTGAGCTTCTGAAGAGGGAAGATTTGGTGACTAATCCCAGGAAATCCCCTTCTCCTGGGCAAGACGACCTCTCCCGATCCTGACTGCTGTTCCCGGTGTGCAGCATTTCTCTGGTAAGGGCCCACAGGTGCATGCCCAGACCCTGGAGGGTGCTTGCCCTGCCAAGACATAGCAGTAGTTTGGGTGGTCCGGGCACACCACGATCTGCTCTAACCCCTCCACTCCTGAGGGGGCTGGAGGGGGATCCATCACCCCTTCCTGGTTACTGCCTCCACCTCTGATCCAGCAGAACAAACCTCTCCTCCTGTGCCAGGACTGCTGGTGCTCCCAACCTGACCCCAGCTGCTGGTGTGTCCATCTCCCCTGTGCTGCCCGCTGGAGCATGCTCCCTCCTCTGCTTGCCAGGTGCCTTCCTGCAGGGACAGACCTCCAAAAGGTTTCCACCACTTCCTCCCACAGCAGTTTTACCACTTCTCTCTCCCCTGAACCGGACATCTCTGTGCATCCTTTACGTGGCAGATGGTACAGCCATGTTTGCCTGTACCCTCGGTGAGTACTTGCCCAGCACAGTCCTGCTCTGGGCAGCCTTGGTCGGTCCAGGGCACGATCAGGAGGCAGCACATGCTCAGCACTGTCCCTACAGGCAGCACAGCCAGGGCTGATGTGTTTTGGCTGGAGAGGAGAGAGCAGGTGCTGTGGTACTCACCTTCAGATCCTCATCATGGCTCTAAGTGTCCCCTGGGGTGTATATGATGCAGGTGACAGGAGTCTGCAGCAGCAAAGTGGCCCAGGGATGGAGAAGACACTGGGCTGCTGCTCTCTGTTGGGGAAGAAGGGTCTGACTCTGCCCACAAAGCAGCAGTAAGAATGTGGGTGTTGATTTTTGCCAGCTTCTACATGGGGAACGGGCTGGGACAGAACATGGGCTTGGTGGCAGATGTTGAGGCCTTGAGACCAGCCCTTGTGACCTGCCAGGGTCTTCCAGTGCTATCCTGACATCAGGAAGAGGGCCAAGATCCCTGCAGATGGAGTTAGAATAGAGAATAGAAGTAACAAATGCAAACCGTGCCTACCTCACACCACTTCCCCAGAGAGGTCCTGCCAGGGAGGCACCGGGGTACCAGCAATGGCTTGCAGGTGGTGGCTGAGCTGGCGAGAACCACGAGCAGGGCAGGGGAAGGACAGAAGAGACAAGGGTGGGGTTAAAGGGGAGAGAAGTGGCTGAGAGCTTTCACACAGCCAGGCTGGGAGATGGCTGGTTTCACACTGGAAGGCCTGGCAGCAAGGACTTGCCCAATGGCACTGGGAGCACAGTCCCCAGGGAAGATCTTCCTGCTCTGCTGGGTTCCAGAGATGAGAGGTCCCTGGTCACCAAGGGAGGAGATGCTGGAACACAAGCCACGTGTGCTTCTGAGCCTGTTTGCAGCTTGCAGCTGCAGGCTGTGACAAAGACCATATCTTTAAGACATGCTGGGGCTGCACACAGTGCCATTAGCATATGGACATGCCCTAGAACACCTCAAAAGCACCTCAGCTTTCCAGTGTCAAAGTGGGTCTGGGATGTTCTCCACTACACTTTGTGGGCATTGCAGGTTTCCTAAGAAAATATTTCCAAATACATCAAAGTGGTGTGTGATGCAGCAAGCCACTGCCAGCATAGTGCATTTGGGTCACCACACGAGGCCAGCACACTGGATGCTGGATAGGTAAAAAGAGGATGTTGAGCCCATTGAGTCCCAAACACCTCCTGAACGCCCTGGAGCTGCTTGAGTTTGGTTTCCGAGTCTTTTTGCTTTTGAAAGTTGCACTTGTGAGACTCTCTTCTTCCCTCTAGCGCCCATTCCGAGGCATTCCTCTTGCTCTTCAAACCCAGCAAAAGCAGCACTCGCCTGGTTGCATTTGCACTCAGGCACAGGTTTTGTATCTATAAATGATACTACAACTCTCCACCCAGTCATCTGACGTTTTCTTTTTCTGGTTTATGCTGTGCCATGCCGGAGGATCCTGTTGGAAGGCCGTTGTCTCCTGGCAGCTTGAAAAATTATGTCAATTTCTAATTTTAGCACAGTCACCCTGAACTCCAGCTGCGGATGCACAGCCATGAGGTTTCTGATGGAAGTGTGGAGAGGACTCCTTGTTGAGGAATAGGTGAGAGTGAGGCCCTGCACTTGTTGCCTGTGTTAGATCATGCTACACCTCTTCTCAGATCACATAATTTCTCCTTGGGAGATCAGAAATTACTGCAGTGCCCTAAGGCTGGATCAAGGCTGTCACTGAAAGGTTGTGTTATTTCTGGTGACAGCAAGAGACCTCCAGGATAGCATCTCCATCACTTGGGTCACCTCCCAGCTGGCTGAACCGGTTTCCAAAAGTCCAGCCATAATCCTCCTCTTTGAGGAGAGACATGCCCCTCTTCTGGACATGGGGCAGCAGATCCACCCTCCCAGGTGCACCTGCACCAGGCCAGCTCTCCACCAGCTGAGGGTCTGCCCTGGCTCCCTGAATTCCATCCAGGACAAGCCCTCTTTGGTGTCCTGCAGCTGTCCTGCCCTACCTGTGCCTCTCTGGAAGGTCCAAGAGCTTCCCAGACTGGCTCAAAGAGCCATATGCACTGAGGTGCTGCCCCAGTGCTCACAAGCTGTCTCCACTCTCCAAGGCTGATCCTTAGTCTTGGCCAGGACATTTCCAGAATCTCCTGGGGTAATTTTAGAGGAACAAAACACAATAAAAACATGGCCAGGATTCTCTGGTGTAATGAGAAAGCCATTGCAGGGCAGGATTCATCTCACCTGGCAACAGATGGTACCGAGCAGACATGTAAGCCATCACAAACCCTGTTTTATCGGTGGAGAGACTGGCACTACTGGAGCATGAGCCATCTGACTCATACTCCAGCAGCACCTCTGTTCTACTATGGGTGCAGATACTGCCCATTGCAGGGAGCCCAAGCCTCTCAGGCTCTGAACAAGCCAAGGAACTGTGTAGGAAATGATCCTCAGTTGGCCTGTCATTTGTGTGTATTTGAAGAAGGGACACGTACGACATTTTCCTTCCTGAACATCTCCTGTGTTTTCTCCTCCTTGACAGCCAAAGAAAATATCTTCTATTCATCCTTTAATGAAGATTAATTTACTCCAAGTGCAAAGCAATCCCAGGCCTTCACTGAGAGTAATGGCCTTGGCATTACTCTCGGTGAAGCCGTGAGCCCTGGGCTGTGCACGCAGCTGCCGTGGGGGCCCTGGACAGGGTGAGCATCCCCTTTGGCCTGTTCCTAAGTGGGATGCCAAGGTGTCCACAATGGGCTGGGCTCTGCAGAGCTGGGAGGTGCAGAACCCAATCCAAGTCTGAGCAGGAGCCACCTTTGTTAGGGCCTATTTGTCAGGGTGGGATGCTGTCCCAGACATGCTCCCTTTCCCCTGAAAGGATGATTCTTAGTCAATGAAATAACTGGCTGGCACACAGATCCCTACTTCTTTCTCCCATGTTTATTTTAAAGTTCTGACTGAGTGGAGTCTTTCAGTATGCAGGGCACCACCAGCCACTCCAGCAGGGCTGTTCGTGGGACACCAGCTAAGTGATGCTGAGAGGCCTCTTAGATGGATCGTGCTTCTGCTAATGCTGCAGCATCTTCACTTTGGGCCAAATCCCTTTGTTCTGAGCCCAGCTCCCTGCAGGGCAGCTGTTCTCAGCTAACCACCCCCTCCCTTAGCAGCATGTACTGGTGAGACTTGGCTCCCAGCAGAAAACTCTTCCCTGCAGTGCTGATTTATTAATAGGTGAGGGGAGCAGCTCTCGCCCCTCTCTCCAGCTTACACACTGGATATCAATTTGGCAGCCAGCAGAAAATCCCATTAAGGCAGTGAGATACTTAAAGGCATCAGCAACTCCTGGCCCAATACAAGAATGAGGGGATGGACTCTGGTAATGCACATCTGAAACTGGTCACATCCAACTGGAAGCAAGGACCCTACTGAGACAAATATTAAGAGTCTGCAGAGGCAGGGATGGGAATAAGCTCATTCATTAAAGGACTTTGTCTATGTTCAAGGGACCAATGCGTGATTTTAACAGAGAAAACGGTGACAAAAAGCTCACACAATGAAACTCCCCTTTTTTCATTTTGGGCCAAGAGAACTGAATTCACAAATAGTCCATCATGCCTTACATTTCCTAATTAGCCTATTAAAGACCTGGCTGGCTTCTCCATTTTCTAGATGAAAAAGTTGGAAAATGAACCAGCACAGGCTAAGCCAGGGCAATCATTTTCCCTGTGGATCTGTTATAGCTGTCCAGACAGCAATGGCCTTGTTTATTTTCCTTGTCCAGGAAACTGCGACAGACAGCAGCATGGCAGCCCTGGGAAACCCTGAGGTGCACCCAGTACTGTCAGAGAGAAGAGAGGAGGCTACCAGCCCTTCTTCCCCATCAGACTGGGTGATCACAAATCATGGACTTTGTGACCACAAACTTGCTTTCTTAGCAAGCCTCTCTGTTGTTCCATGTGTGACAGGCTGGCCACTCAGTTCTGGACACTGAATCCCCACAGACACAAGAGCAGAGGGCACCCAGCCTGTCTTACACATCCATCCCTCCCAATACACACCTGAGGAGGTGACCACCAATTGATGCAGTGATCAATAGGCATATCAATAGACATCTCCTCCTGCCCCTGGCAACACACCACACCACCATGCAGCATATGACTGCCTTGGTTAGGCCACCAGTGGGGCAGAACTGCTTAATAAGTGGTGGGGTGGCTGTTCTGAAGGTCACACACAGCCTGCAGCCCTGATAGTGTGTGTGTGTCCTGGGTGCCTGATGGGAAAATACAACAGGAAACCCTGAGTTAAATGGTTTTGACGAAGCCCTCAGGTACTGATTTCTCCCACACCAGGGCAGAGCTGTTATTTTCTGACCAGTTCTCCACATCCTCTCTGCCAGTTCAGAGAAGCTTCTTGTTCTGTGCACATACAGAGCCAAGTGGAGTTTGCTGCGAGACCACAGATGGTTTTGAGAGACTTTCCAGATCTGTACCAAGTTTTGTCTCTGCAGATGCTCATGTCCAGACCCAGTTTACACACCCACTGACCTTTTTTTTTTTCCCTCCAGCCCTTTGAAATTAAAGATGTCGATTGAGAAGGAGGCTCTGAATATCTGGAGAACACAGTCCTACCCATCACCCCCTGGTACAACCCTGGATATAGAGCAGGGTCAGTGCTGTGAGTGTCTTCTTTCTTTTACAAGGCCAGCTTTTTTTGGTGTGTGATAGTATGGTCAGTGACACTGGCAAAAAGTCAAATTTAGGAGCCTACTTAGGGACACAGGCACTGTTGCTGTGTGAAATCCTGCCTGCATCCATAGTATTACATAAAATCACATACCACATAAATTTAAATGATTTTTGATACATGATTTCTGCTAGGACACACCAAAACTGAGCAAACTTGCTTCAAGCTCCAGACTATTTTATAAGATAAAGTGGTGCAAGGAGCACCATGAAAAAGGAAGTTTTAGGGCTTTGTCTATTATTCTGATTCTCTAAGTTAAGATGGCCAGAATAAAGGAAGCATAAACTAATTCATTAAATCATTGTGTAATTACAATTTTATAAACTGATTTTAAAAATGTAATCTAACATAGTATTTTAAACTGGAAAAAATGTGATGATGCTTGGTTTCAGACTGCAACATCCATAAAGTTGTAAGACACAGTCATTTGGAACAGCATCTCACAGACTGCAGTCACTAAAACAGATGTTTTGGATCTTACCCGGACAGGAAGCAAATGTCCTAGTGAAAAAACAAGAGATTATTCCCTTACTTCCCTGCTTTGCTGCATCATCACTTAAAAATATCCAGTTATAATAAATTGGAGATCTATTTGATCTGAAAATGCTAGAAATTGGATGGAGGTAAAAGGCACACGCAGAGGGTGCTGTGACACCTGGTGACAGAATTCAGCTCTGCTAGAGAAATTCTAGAATGCAGTGTCTATTCAGAGAGAGTGAGACAAATCCTTCCAGGTAGCTATGGAGCAAACAAACATGTTAATATTGGGATAAGCCACTCATCCAGTATTTGCTCCCATAGCAATGCATCCTACAAGAAACTCCAATGCCTGTGTATAGGGTGAGCTCCTGTGGGGGCATAAACTCTGAAACCATCTGGCCTTCCTGGGCTCCTCCTCAGGCAATGCACCCCTCCCTTAGAACCTGCTCTGGTCAACACTTCCTCTCAAGCCCTCGATTTTGGCCCTCACATGCTAAACATCCAGGACTGCAAAAGACACATTGCTGGCTCTGCTGGTAGGTCACCTCCTCCAGCCCACTCCACAGACAGCAGGCTCCATGCTCTGCTCATGCTCTTTGTTTGGTGTCCCTGCCTGACTCACAGAGCTGGGTATGGTGTGGATGAGAGGAAGTATGACAGGATTTGTTCTGTTTTAGTGCATATAGGTTGCAAAAATAACCACATTTTTCTGTAATAAGAAGTTCATTAGCTCATTGGTTGATCAGTGGTTGCTCTTAAAATATTTCTGGACCAGCTGTATCCTGAATTGAGGCAAATCACGTTGTTTGTTTGAACTGCTCTGTGTTTAGCTTGCAGAAGAAGCTGCAGGACAGCATCAATCCTTCATGGCTGCACTGTGTACATGGCTCCAACACACGCTGTCAACTGGGTATCTTCTAGAACTGAGGACTTCTGTTCCGAGATGTTTTTGTGGCAGTGGATTTTTTTGGCAATGACTGCAGAAGGGACCTGGCAGTCAGGGACCAAGCAGAATTAATTGGCCTAAACCTCTGCGAGGCTTTTGTGGATGAGCAGGCAGCTGGGTGCTTGTGGTTGATCTCTTTAGAAGGGCTCTCATCCATGATGGGCCTGAGGAAAAGAGGAAAACTGTGGTGAGACTGCACTCCATATTTGAGTATCTGCATTCTCCTCAGCAGCTCTGAAAACTGAACCAAAAGCTGCCAGGCCTGGGAGAAGCCCCAGGCACACGGGCTTCCCACACAAGGCACATGCTCTCTGCCTAGGCTGACTCCAAAGTGACTACATTAATTCCAACCCAAGCTGTCATGTCACAGGTCCTCAGCTGTATTTCTTCAAAGAAGCAGCAATATGATACTAAATTTGCAGCAAACAGGTTCAGAAATAAACATGTTTTGGTGCATGTGACACTTCTCTATTTTCCAGAGCTCATTCTAACATGAATTTGTGGCAGGGAAAAAAGCCAAATGGGATTTCAGGAACTCTTCCTGGAGTGTACTGGAGAAGAGTTTTGAATGAGTGCCACAAGATCTTTGCAACAGACACAGCATTGGCTCTGGGTGGGGAACATGAGAATGGAGCAGTAAGAACACAGCAAAATTCTGGGCTATAATTCAAGAAAATACAAAATTTACAATACTTTAAGCTATAAGGAACATGGGAAAATGTTTCATTAACTTTAGAAAGTCAAAGGTAAATGTCAGTACAAATAAAAGGAATTCTTTTTACAGAAGAAGCAGGAGACTCCAGAGAGACAGAGAAATCTGCCTTTTCCTGCCATGAAGTAAGTCCCTTCCATTTTCCCCAGACACATTCCAGTGCACATACCTGATCCTTGATGACCCCGCAGCTGCTGGTCCTGGAATGGGCCTTTGCTGGCTGATGGAGCCCACAGGCTGGTGCTGCCTTTGGGATCCAGAGGCAGCCAGTGTGCTGTGCAGGCCCAGGAGAGAAGGTTGTTTGTCCAGGGGCCGGGCGGAATTCTCTTGATGAGCCTTTGACTGGCACTGCTGTGTATACTTCCCGTCTTCCTCTTGGCTGGGTGTCTTTAGGCCCATGTGGTTCCTTGTTTTCCAGGGTCTTGCTGCAACATCCACTGCAGAGGCAGGTGAAGGGTTTTTTGGAGGGGATGGAATTAGATAACGTTTTGAGTTGGAGGGCACTGCACCCTCCTGAGCCTGGGATGAACCTGAAACAGAGTGGAAAGCACAGTGATTTACCAGTTCATCTGACTGCTAAATGACTAACCCAGGGAGTGGAAGGTTTTGGAGATGCTGTGTGATGGAGCAGGGTGAGCAGTTGCGTCTCGATGCTGGCCATGTTGAATTGCTTCCGCTGACAGTAGGTTTGGGTTCACAGGCAGCCTCCCTGCCAGCACTGCTGGTGATGTGCCAAGCATGGAGCAGCTCACAGGCAGAGCTCATGGGGCACACACCAGCTCACCTGCCCTCCTGTTCTCCAGCAGGATCACACCTGCATCATTCCTCACCAGTGTTTGCACTGACTTGCTCTAAATACCTTAGGACTCCTTCCAGTGATCTGAAGTGCAAGGCAGAGGAATAATCACGGATGAGTGGATCCACTTTTTAAATCAGAGGCAGAGATTATGGAATCTCATCATAAGTGCCTGACTGCTGGGGAAGATATTGCACTGCATGCAGGGCTACTTTCAGGCTGTTTGTGTTTCAGCCATGTAATTCTCTCCATGTAATATGTGCAACACACAGAGAAAAAAATTGTTGCATAAATATAACCAGCATGCATACATGCTTAGAACCATTCTAAATATAGCAGGGATCTGATTCTCTTGTCTATTGAAAGAACCAACCATTCTATAAATAGCAGGGATCCAATTGCTTTTGTCTATTAAAAGAACCAATCATACCTAAGTGCCTGATGTGCAGGGTCCAGGGCAGGAACATAATCTAAAGAATGTGCCACCAAAACTCAGGCCCAGAAAGTTGGTATCTGTGGCTCCCAACTGATGGGGGTGTATTTTACTGCCTAGGTAAAGCTGATAAAAACTTTTCATGGAACAGTTTGTATCATACTATATGCTTTAAAAATGTCTAAACTTCATTATTTGTTTTTAAGTATAGCCACTCTGAGAGACTGGTATGTCTGACTCAAGAGCCTGAAATAACATTCAACGCCTTCCAAAAAATGCAGTTTATACGGATCTGATGCCGCAAACATTTTCATGTGCGAGTGGCTTTGCTCAGATGACTTGTCCTTTTCTGGTCAGGATTGCTTCCAGCAACAAGTTCTTCTGTGAGAAACTCACACTGGATTGGACACACTTCTGTGTGAGATTAGGATCCTGGTCAGTCCCCCCTGCCACCTTAGACAATTCTAAATTTCAAACCACTCCATTCTCAACATCATCCAGCAGATTTAGTTACAAGATGGACAGATCCATGCCAAACAATTCACTTACACAGTGCTACAGGGCATGACACAGGTACACTGTGAGATGTTTGTGATGTTGTCTTGTCAATCTTCAAGGAAGATGAGACCATCATACTCAATGTAGAGAAATCATATAAAATCTGAAAAAGTTCAGACTAAATCTAAAGAGACCACAAGATCATAATTTAAGATTTCTGTGGTCACTGGACAACAGGCCATTCCTTCAGATTTTTCCAAACAGCTTTTATTCTTGTTAGGGGGATACTGTTTATAGTACATGTTAATACACATATAGGCTTTGAATAATTTAATTACATTTCCAGGGTTTTTTTTCAAAATAGACTATATTTTTCTAAATTTTAGTAGATCCATTTTTGCCCTTGAAAGAAATGTAAAATGAAAACTTACATGGCTTTACTTATGGAGAAAAAAAGAGTTGTTTTTATTAACAATAGAAACAAAGATTGAAGTTGTAATTATGTATGGTCCTCTATTTGATATATGTTTGGAATACCCATTATTAATGTTCTTAAAATATTCTTAAAGACAATATTCAACAAGTAGTGAAGAGTGGGAATTCTGCTTTCATTCATGTAAGTGCAATTTCAGAGAAGCCTTTGGCTTTATTCCTGAGTAGAAGAGCATGTTCCATTTTTAAACCTTTTATTGAATACATCCTTTTGGTTGCATATCTTTCCAGAATTCCCAGTTGCTCAGTTAAACCTTAATCATTAGCTCAGTCATTATTTACATCAGTGCCAACTGAGTTCAAATACAGCTCAGTAGGAATGACAGTATTTTCGACTCACCTGGCACTGTCATAAATTAATGACACAAGGTAAAAGACAGAGATATGTCCTCCTACTAGACTTGATGCTAATCTAGTGTAAGATCACCTTTGCTCCTCTTAATTCTACATATTCATGCCAAAATATATCACCTGATGGTCAACACAGCTGGCCACAATGTCCTGCTTGAAAACTGGAATGGATTGCTTAGGGTATGGCTCTGCAGTTGCATTTTCCAATTGCTGCTCTAGAGCACAGACACCAGATCTCATAAAACACTGGGGTTACCAATGCACACATCTACAAACACCACGTGTTACTGCCTGATGCCAACCCTTCCCCAGGGGTTTAGGTCCAGTACCTGTAGAGGAGTGGGAAGTAGGCTCAAGTGGAATCCTTTCAATAAGTTCCTTATCACAGGCCTCCCTCAAGTAATCTTCTGAGCTATCAGTCAGGCTCCAATCTTCACCCTCATTCACCTTTACTGCTTGGCTGGCTTGCCCTTGCTGACCTGCTTGCAGGCACCTGGACAACATCAAGTATCACACCTTTAATTAGCTTTTGAGTGTGTTTATGCAGCTGGTCAAGTGCAGCTTGGCATGGCCACTCAGGCAAACACCCAGGCAGTGGATTTAGTTACCCACTGCTACTTCACAACTTCCAGGAGATATGAAAAATCATTTTAATTGGATCAGCTATCTAAGATCCCTGTGTCTGATTATCTCAAGCATCTTAAAGTTAATCAGGTGAGGTGGGGCAGATTTAGAATACTACCCAGTGAAGTAAGCTCAGAGAAATAAAAGCATTTTAACTTCCAAAAAAACCATTACCTCTCTGTGAGATCTATGAGATCTCAGCAAGGTGATATTTGTCTTTCAGCCTTTTGTTTGCTTAGGCCAATGTGCTGCTTGCAGAAAAGCTCATCCATCCCCTTTCAGCTCTTTTACTGACTGAAGGTAGACACTGTCAGGCCCAAGAAAGCCTCGCCAGTTATGAAAAGTAATTTCCTTTGTCTTGCTAAGAAAGTGAGCCCATCCTGCCTGTGCTCCAGAGAGAAGGAAGAGGATTCTTCTTCCTTGCCATCCCGCGGATGCTCCAGGCGGGAGGGAGGATTGCCGCCCAAAGCGGGGACAGGAAGGCAGGAGCCCGAGACTGTCCCTCGAAACCGCCACCAGGTGGCCAAAGCGATGATTTTATTTTTGCAGCAGAAAATAAATGCACAGTTCATTGCACGGCAAGATTTCCCCGGCGGTCTCACCCCTTATCCTGCTCGGCCCATGTTCCCAGGTCAGGGGACACCTTTTCCTGGTGCAGATCTCTTCCTCCTCCAGAGCCACAAAGGTTTTCTGTCATCAGATCGGATGGTTTCAAAGGGCTTACAGCAGGAGGTAGCTGTGGAAATGGCAGAAGTTATCTAGATATCCCTGGGAACTCTCACCAGCTCCGTTTCTAGATGTGGATTTTAGAATGCATCAAAGCCCACGGTTATTTTTTAGATCATTCCTCATCATTTTCTAACTCCTCAGTTTTAAGTCCCCTTCCCCAGTCATGTACTGTTATAGCCTGAAGAACCAGGACAGCAGTTACAAAATTGTTGATTTATATTTCACTGGATATAAGCCCATAGCACCTATACCAATAAGCATATTAGGACCAGTACCACAGAAACTGCATCACTCAGTATATGACCACAGTTTGACTCCACATCCCAGTTTTTAGCACGCAATAATTCACTAAAATGTTCAAATTTGTTTCAGAAAAGCTTCCCATGCTGAGGCAGTGGCAGCAGAAAGACAAGGGCAGTACATATTTTTTCCCTGCAGTTCTTTAACATCTGTTGTCAGCATTAAGCCTGTCTTGTGCATCTCCCTGATTTACCCCAGCCTGTTTAAATCTACTCATGTACACTGTGCTGTGTTGAATGTCAGAGCCCACAAAAGCTGACCATGACAAGCCAGGCTGCTCCCCTTTACACACACAGGTGTCCTCTCACTGAATTACTGCCAAAATGAGCAGGCTGACCCAAAAGGCAGGGGCACCACCCCACCGCCAAGAGGAACAAACTTCGGCTTTGTGTTTGTTTTGTCAATAGGAATGACCTTGCAGTATTAGCAAGGTGACTGTTTACATCAACATCAAATAAACACTGCTGAAAAAAGACTTTTTCTTAGTAGCTATTGCAGAAATACCATCAAATTTTGCAATCCTGCCTTGTACTTTGCCCACTGCAGGACGATAGGAAGTCTGTCCCCAGCAGCTGATAAGTGATTTTCACATATTCCCTGACAGCTGATGGTCCACTGCTGCTAACACATGGGCACATGCAACGTCATGGTAGGAGACCCTCTGTCCTCCTCAAAGGCAGCTGCATGGTGGGGGTTCTTGGGCTACAGGAGAGAGTGAGGTGCTACAAGCCACAGTGGGAGCTCAGTTTATCCCAGGAGTTATGGGGGTCACCAAGCAGGAACATGAAGTATACAAGAAAAACATACACCTAGCTTTTGTCTCCTTGCATGGAGGGCCTTGGCGGGGTTCCCACATATAACTTGACGGAGTCCTAAGAAAAACAGGAAAAAGAAAACATTTTACTCCTGCATTTAACAAATGGTGCTGTCGTTGAAGTCAGTCAATATAACTTTCCATAGACAGGAAGTTGTAATATTTCATGGTGTAGGTTTGCAGTATCAGCAGGCATGGCTTGACACTGCTGCTAAAGAGGCAGCTTCTCTGCTTTCACCAGAATCTGTCTTCTTCTGCTCCTTCCCTGCCTCCTTAGTTGTGCTGGTGCAAATATTTGTGTGGATACATGGTCAGTCAGATCAGGGAACAAATTCAGATTAAAAAAAAATATTATTTTTGTGGGTCTTTTTTTGTTTGTTCTGCTGGATTATTTTTCAGCTGGATCTTGATCAAAATCAGGTTAACAAGAGATAAGGCAGCAAAAGGTCAGAAGAAGCAGTGAACATTGGGTGAAACTGTCTCTATGAGTAGTGTTAGCTGCCTAAAAGTGTGTGTAAAATTACGGTCTCATTCCCTGACAAGCTGTACTTAATTTCCATGTACATTTCCAAATGTGCATTCAGCTCTTGACTCTGCATTGCTTCATTTAATCCATCATCCTGAGACCTACCTATAGGCAGGGAACTGAGGAAAGATTGGCATATGAGAAAAGCAGCCACAACACCAGGAAACAAATGCCATCTTTCTATCTAATCTGCAGTCAGTGGGCTGGTGCAGTTACACCGTCAAGGTGTTTCCAGGAGGGTGGTATTCCCATTCCAGAAGGATGGGTGGTATTTCCAAGTGACTAGGGCAAGAAGAGCAGTGGGAGACCTGTGTTTTGGATCAGTTTTGGGCTGATCCTGTGGATCAGGATGTGAAGTCAAGGAACTGACTCCTCTTGCTGAGGAACCAGCCTCTGGAAACCCAAACCAAAGCGCTCACTGACAGCAGCGATGCTGCTGTTGCAATATGAGACTGCAGCACACAGCCTGAGCACATGATCCAGTGGGGAGTGAATGGGCATCACCACGCCTCTCCAGAGGACTACCCTGGACCACGTTCCCGTGGCTCAACAGGATGAGCCTGATGTTACTCAAGCAGGACAGCTGTGATGAGGTCTGAAAGGCACTGCCAGCACTGCAATGTGGGGCTGTGAAAAGCGACAGCAGCACATGGTGCATGGGGGCGGGGGGCTGAGGAGTGCGCAGCCCAGGTGACTCGCACCTTCTGCTGCAGGGGGAAATAAAGGAAAGCCTACGCTAGAGCAGGTGAGTCTCGTGGAAGACAACATATGCTGAACCTGATTAGCAGTGCCATGGGTGGGTGGTATTCAAAGCACCCTGGCTTTCATCAGTAATAACATTCAGGAGGAGGTGGAGGTGTGGGAAAGAACAGGATTAAAAAAACATACATTACCATGTGTCAAATCACTAGAGTCATCTTCTGTGAACAGCTTATCAGGAAAAACAGTGGAATCTGGAAGAGGACAGCTACCAGACAAGAGGCTGGCATCACTACATGTCCCTGCATTAGCAGAACACTCTGCATTTCCAGGTCTGGAAGGTGTTGGGGGTTTTGGGCTGAATCCAGACTGCTTTGCTACTTCCCCAAGATACAGATCTAGAAGAGAGATTTCATTAGTAGAAGCACAGTTGTGCAAGGCTTCAAACCACACCATCACTGTACCTTGCCAATATGGTAACTGCTGCTGCACACCTGGAGCTATAGGGGACAGAAAAGTATGTAACTGCAGCTAAAAGAAACATGCTGGAATGGGTCCAGCATAGAGACAGAGGTCTTCCAGTGCTGCACAGTCATGGCAGAATCTGGGGATCCCCTAATCAAACTGATACCCCTTCTCACCCTTCTACTCCTGGGCACCAGAGACACACTGCTGGGGTTATGGGTCAGGAACTCTTTCTGCTTGCCACCCACCTCAGATTGTCCCACAGGTGAGCCTGGATGTATCCAGGGCTCTCCTACTTTCCCTGCCTGCAAGCCCAAGAAAACTGTAAGATGCCTCTCATTTGCTGCCCACCTGCCCAGAGGGGAACCATTACAGACTTGCTGCAGGCACAGCCTAGTCTTAAAAGTTTAAGCCCAGTCTTAAAACACATTGCTTAAATGCCCTGGCACAATGCAGATGGTGATGCACACCTTACCAGAGCTACCAGTCAGCTATCAGGGGAAACTGTACCAGGAGTTACAGAAATCTGGGAATGGCAGTGATAGATTTTTCCAGTACTGCCTCAGAGACAGATAGTTCTCTATCTCAGAAAGAAAGGTGAAAAGTATTTTTGTAATGCTACAGGACAGGAAGGGTTATACAAAAACTAGCAAAGGCAGACAGAGCCTTGTCCTCTTGCCTGCCCCATTGCTGGCTGTCCTGGGAGCACAGCACAGCTCTAAGAGCAGAATATGCAGCCAACAACCCATGGGAGAGAGAATTTAATTTCAGTGCCCTGATGAATAACATGCTTTTTAAAATGTTGAGAATCTACCAGCTCCAAAATGAAGCATCAGGTCTGTGATAATATGGACATTTACTTAAGAGTTGAGTGTTAGGGACCTTTACTATATCTTGGGCACAGCTGTTAATATGAACCCATGAAACACACACCATGTGAAAAGCATCAAAATCAACACTGCTGCTAGAAAGAAAAAACGTACTGGGATGTCTGAACCTGACTGGATGAACTTACTGGTTTAGAGCTGCCAGCAAGAATGTAAGTCTGGTTACACCAGGAAATGACAGGAATTCATAATTTTGTGCTCTGCCCCTACTGCTTCTGTCAGCAAACTTTGTTAACTAGTTTTCTGAATCTCAGGTGATGTTGCCAAAGCACAATCACTGAGGGATCAGATTTTAATGGATTTTTTCCCTACCACGACTACTATTACAACTAATGATTTGGACCCATAGGGATTCAATAAATGACAAATGTATGTACTTATTCCAAAACAAACTAAATTTTTAATGGAGTACAGTTGGCAGGCAAACCACAACCTGGGGAGGGGGCTGGGAAGCCAATTGCATTGCCCACACTAATGGGAAGCAACATGAGCAGTTATAGGAAATACTTTGCAATATTTAATAGTATGTGGTAAAGTGCATGTAGCATGACACATAAAAGCATGGACATCTGAACTATTACCAAGGCTGCAGGCAAGGGGACAACAGATTTACGTTCAAACCATTTGTTCTCTACTAATGAATGTAATGAACTTAATCATAGTAACAAAGAAAGTGGAACAGATTTCTTACAAGATCATGCAGTCTTCCTTGGATGCTGCTACCAGTGAAGGGTGGTAACCAGATTGCCTTCCCTATTATTAAACTGGAATGGGAAATCCTACTACATCCATGCTACACTGGATTGACTGTTACCATGGAAAGAGCTGGGAACAGCTGTTGTTGAAACATTCCTTTCCAAGCTTTGCTTCTTCCCATCATGCAGAACGAGCCTTAAGTACAGACTCCCAGTTACTGCTCTATTTGCTTGATGCTCTAGAATTTGTCTGCATTTTTTGATCTTGATGCCCAGCTTAGGACAACTTCCATTTAAATCTGCACTGTTATCTGCTGAATTCCAGCTTTCTTACTTACCAGGTGAAGAAGACAACATCCTTTGTCTGTCCCTTCACTATAAGTAAAGACCGGCTTTAAAGAGATCCGCTTGCTCTTCATCTTTCTTTTTTTACATATCATAACTTGAAAAATGAACCACAACAAGGAACCTGTCATACCTAACTGTGAAATGTCTTTGACTAAACCACCTTCCTTGATGGATTTCTTGATGATTAGAGAATGCTCATGCATCTTCTTGGAAGGAAGGAGAGCAGTCTGACTTGCTGATATTCTGTCCAAATACTTCAAGTGGGGAATGAGTTTTTTTACTTCTGCTCTGTAATTATAGTCTGGGTCCTGGAGAAATTGAGAAAGTGGTCAGTGTATTTAACAGTTTGTGGAATGCCAGTAGCACAGTAATGTTCAATTTGTATGACTGCCATATGATTTGAAATGCTTCTCACATAATTTCTACTTGAATGAATCATGAAAATGTCCTGAGGACTGCAAAGACATGTCCTTCAAAGGCTCCTTTGTTATTTACCCACTGATGACTTTGCCATTTGTCTTTGTTACATTATGTATAATGTACAGAAGCATAGAAGGCCACTGATGCCCACAGAAAGCTGGGGCACCCTCAGCATTCAGCCAATCTGTCTCCCTGCTTTTGCAATTCTCTGGTGTTTGCATCAATACTCAGGTGATAGAAAGATTTGAAAATATGTTATGGGTGTTGCAACACCTGCTCATGGAGAAAGAAAGAGCACGTCCATGGACTGTGTTTTTAGACACACCATAAAAAAGACATATAAAACAAGAGTGCACCAATAGTGGCAGAATACAAATGGACAGCTACCCACCAATCAATTGCTTCACCCAGGCAAATCTTACGTTTTTCAGGACATTGCATGAAATACTAGAAATCCCCACAAAGCCAAGTCTTCATTCAATATGGAGTGATCACAAACAGAAATCTTTCTGTGGGGCCTGGATGTCTGGATGCTCCCTCCCCCTGCACAATGCAGCACTGACATTGGCAGAAGGAACTCACTAAATAAAATGTCTTAGTTGTTGTTAAGAGGTGGACACTAATTTCTCAAACTAAGTCTTTAATCTTAATTTAGAGAATGAGTCAACCATTCTCAGCTACAGCCAATTCCCAGCCATGTCCTGTTGGAGAGAAGAATCATGTTACACTCATGTTGCATTACAGCAACAGAAGTTGCAGAATTTATCATCAAGTTGTTGCTCTTGGTTTAGATAACAGGGGAAGATGAGCTCATCTGAAAATCAAATTACAGGGAGCAAACAGGCCATCTGAAGAAAGAGCAGTAAATTTAGCTGGACCATTCTGTAGATTAAAAGTAAATAAATAGGAGAGCTTTTACAGACCTTTAGCAAGGGCCAGACTACAAGAAGAAGCTTGAGGAATTAGAGCTGGCCATCAGGGGCACACTAAAATAAGCCCACACCTACTCTTTTCTATACACCAAAAAAATGCAAACATCCACTGAAATCAAGAAAACAACAAAGTCATGGAGGAGGTCTCAGCAGCCAAGGGCAGGCCCCACTTTGTAACCACCTGAGAGCAAATCATTTTCCCAGCACAGACACTGGGTGGGAGACTACAGGGAACTCAGTCTGCCTCTGCTACAACTCAGTGTAAAATACACCATTGTGCTGACTCCCCAGACAAATTCGCATCTGGGACCACCAATGACCACTGAAGCCCCTCCAGATATTCTTCTGTGGATACCTGGAACTCGGGCTGTAGATAAGATAAAGATGGTATTATTGTCTGGCTGTTATCTCATACTTAACGTGAGGTTAACAAAGCTGGGAAGAAGAATGTATCACTGATAATGGAAACAAAAAAATGTACAGGCCACACCACGAGGAAAGACAAATCAGCAGCTCTGCTAAAGTCAGTTCCCACTGGGTAAAAAGTATTCTGACAGGGGATGATAGCGATCACCAGCTCAAAAGAAAAGAAAGGCTAAGCATGTGGACTAATTAGCATTAGAGGCAAGAGATAATCACTTAACCAATAGCATAAGAGAACTGTGTAGCCAATAAGCATTAAATCCTGTTTTCTAAAATGTATAAAAAATGAAAAGTTATGAACGACCTTGGGACCCTACCACCAAGAAGCCCCAGCTGAAGAAGGATCAACAGGGATGCCACTGGATCCATGGGCGACAACATTCTTTTTCTCCTCTCTTTTCTATTTATTTTTATTTCTCTACCTCACATTTACTGTGAAATAAAATCTGTATCACTGACTTTGGCATAAGTTTGCACCATAATTCAGCAGAGGTGTCTCTCACTAATCAGATCTTAGTAGCTACTTGCACAGGAGCAGAGACACCCATTCTGCATGGAGCAGAGCAGGAGGACACACCACCACACACTACTGCTCTTTGAACTTCCATTACGGGACAACATGCAGAGCATCCCAAGGACTGATTTCCTCACCTGAACAAGCCAAGGGAAATCTGAGATTTCTCCATTAGAAGTACACTTAAGGACTGAAGATGCCAAACCCTCCAAAAATCCCACTTTCATTAAGCAGGAACAAGAAGGAAGTTGAAGGAGACTTGCTGTGTTGTTAGGATACACTGCACCATTTCTATAGTAGGAAGCTATGATTGGAAGCGTCAGTAGCTGTATTTATCTCCATGGGAGTAGAAAGAGTAAGCAGGCATGCCTTGTACATCACAAGTAGGCAGTGCTTCCTTACTGCAGGAATATGTTTTTCCTCTCATGATTGCATCTTCCATTAGGGAGAAATGTTCCAAAATGGAGAAATCATTTTGGTTACAAGCAGTTACAATATGGTCCTTTAAGGATATTTCTACCAGTTCAAACTAGAAAGGCAAATATATAATATTGTCTTTTGAATTCCAGAGAGGAAAATTATGATAGCTAAAGAGCTACCTTTCATGGCCCCGTTTACTGAGCAATAAGATCAAGCCAACAATTACATCTGAAAAATGCTATTAACTCATTTATTTAAGAAGTGCCAAGATTTATGTCTATTGCATGACTGAGTTTTAGTGTTAATACCTGTTTTCAAGACCAAACCCAGGAAGAATATCAAAACCAAACCTTTTAGGCAAATTAACAGCAGCATGACTTCTTTAAAATACACAGGAAAACTATGGAATATGTTGCAGTGGGATAACACCATCAGCTCTGATTTTGGACATGCATTATCAGCTGTTTATGCTGCAACTGGGAATTGCACCATCCTTAGTGAGACCTGTGTTTTACATAACTCTGTGTGCCAACAGACCTTCCAAAAGACCTGGATGGCAATATGTTGGTGTTTTAATATCCCAACAATGCTTTTTTATGAAGCAGGAGAAAGTGAAAGAGAGTAATACAGCTCTAAGGCTGTTCATGAAGAATTAGATCTCCCTTGCTTTGCTTGTTGAGTGCCCTGAAACCCAAATCAGATCATGTATTATTGTGCTCTCATCTTTGTGACACAGAGGCTCTTTCATGCCTTCAACAAAATACTTCAGCAGAAATTATTCTATCATTTTAGTACACAAGAGGCAAATCTCTGTGTTTTGTGTCTTCAGCTTTTTCTGAAGGTCTTTTTGGTCATTTGATTTTAACCTTTCGGGGGAAAGGGTAACAAGCAGTTCCAACATTATAGCTTTTCCTAGTTACCTCAAGCATTCCTTTTTTTAGGAGCTCAACTTCTGAGCATGGTGGTGTTGGAGAACTTGCTTTTGGACTGGAGAGCCTCCAAAAGAAATGGAAACCCCTCAAAAACAGACTCACACTCTCACCACAGACTCACAAAATGGCTGGGGCTGGAAATGACTTCTTAAGATCACCTAGTCCAGCCCCTCTGCTAAAGCAGGCTCACCCAGAGCAGATTGCATAGAATCGCATCCAGATGGGTTTTGAGTATCTCCAGGGGAAGAGACTCCACAGCCTCTCTGGAACACCTGTTCCAGCGCTCACACTCCAAGAGAAGATGTTTTTCCTCATATTGCTGGGAAACAGGCCTGAGTCTTTACTAGCAGCCTTGTAGTTTGTCTGTGGTCATCTTGGAAACCATACTGATGAGACCACAAAATCAACAGAAATGAAAGGTGGGAAATGCATCCCTTGCCATCATTTAGAATGATGCAATAGGAAGATGCAGAAACGTTTATCATTTCCAACTCACAGTTAAATAGCACTGACAAAAAATTAACACAATATGTGTAAACCAAGTACTCACCTCTGCAGATTCTGCATTTGGCTTCAGGCAAATAAGGTTGCCCTCCACTGTCAGGTGGCTTAACTTGCAACAAAGTCGCAGGTACTGCACCTGGTTGATGTCCTCGATATTGTTCCCTTCCAGGTCCAAAACCTCAAGGTGGTCCAGCCAGGTCAGCTGGCTCAGCTCAGAGATATTGTTATAAGCAATGTAGAGTTCCTCAGCAGAAGTAAACAGAATAAACATGTAAACCATGGGCTTGCACAAGTAACACAAAGCTTTGCAAAATGTTTTCTAATATTTGAAATACTAAATGGATGAAACTAACAAGGAAGTGAACATTTTATAAAGAGTTGTTGTAGCCTTAAATAACAAGCGCTAATTTAGCCATATACTGCTTTAGGCATACTCAGGATCAGACCCGAATGTTACACCTCATTTTAAACAGCTATACTGTAGCATCTTTTAAACTAACACATGCAATTCAAGGCATCAAACCAAAGCCAGTCAGAAAAGGAAAGGGTGAGGAGAATGAAGACTAAAAGTAAAGAAAATCAACTGAAGACAGTTCTGAGATTATCTTTTGGCAGGACACATCTATACTTACTTTTAGAGAGCTGCAGGAAGAGATCCCATCTAAATCTGAGAGCCCACACCGAGCCATCCACAGGATACAGAGATGGGACAATGAGGTTCCAAGATCCCTTATAAAAAACAATTCAAGCTCTATTTGAATGAGTGAAAAAATTCAAGGCTTGCTTACTAGGCCACTGAGACTTCTTTCAAATCTCACATTGTTCACAAGAAATTCCATCAAAAATGTTCACCCTCGAAAGTGCGGAATAAAATTATACCACTCTTTACTTATCCCACTGCCATCTGTGTTCTGGTATGACAACATGTCACCCCAGTTCTGTTTGATTAAGATTATTCCAAGAGCTACATCATGATAATTCTGCCATAAATCACAAGCAATTGCTAAGAATTAAGTGGGGTTTTCTTATGCTGGCATCATTGGCTGTACTCATATAACCCAAATTTACATATCTGAGCTGACTGCACGGTCAGTCTCACTCTGTCCCTCTTACAGAGTTACCTCTGTTCTGATTTTGCAGTTGAAAGGAATAACACTTTTGCCAAATAACATTTTTTGAATCAGCAGAAAATTATAATCCTTTCCATCCTATTATCCCACCCTTTGAGTGTAGCAAAATATCCATAAGGGATCATTTATATGAACTTTAAACTTTCTGGTCATAACCCAGAAAATCACACACTGACCTGCTTGAGTTCACGCTTATGTAATGTCCCACTGACATTACAGTGCTGCACAATACAAAGATAACACAAAAAGGGTGGCAAATCAAACTGGGGGCTTAATCATCTGCCATCGCTGGTAACATTAAATTGGCTAAAGCCACTAGTCTACCATAAACAAAATACAACACTTTATCAAATCCCAAACCAACCAAAAGCTCAGAATTCTCGACTGTAGCCATGATATCAGAGTATCTGAATAATAAAGAACTATACAGTGGGTAACTAAATTCAAAGACAGAGGAGGAGGAGACTAGCATGGAGTTCACAGAAACACAGTAATGGCTGAGTTGGAAGGAAGGTCATCTTGTCCAACATCCATACTTAAGCCAGGCCAGTTTCTCAGGACCACATAAGAAGCTAAAGTAGTTCTCAGAATTTTGGATTAGCTATCTCTCACAATATTTATTCTTATAATACAGAGAACCGTAAGTTTTCTACAGGAAATTGCAGAAGACAGAAGTCATGGGGGCCCTTGTAATCTTGAAATATCAAGTTAGCAGTTATTGTACTCATGTCTTCTCTTTGTGGATGACAGGGAACAAGACCAGCTTTGCATTGCCTTCGGAGAGCCTCATGCAGCTTTGATACAGCTTTGCAGCACACCCCTGTAGTCAAGCTGCCTGCTTCAGGGATACTGGGCATCCAGCCAGTCCCAAAGGTCAGGAAGGACTGCTTTTATGAGTGGGGATAGACATATTCTTGTCTGTATTTTTAGTTGTTTCTCTACCATCTGAATACTTGGGAAGAACCTTGTCAAGAGAAAGGAGTCTGTGTATGCCTGAATAAAGGATGAGTGCAAGGAAAAATATTCCCAGGTGCCTCTCTTCTGTGATGGACCAAATACAGGGTTGAATGGAAGTTTCTAGGTGAAGCTGGGGGTTTTCACCCCTCTGCCTCCTCGGGATTGGTATGTCCATGTGAATCATTCACACCTATCTGATTTCATTGATCCTCTACCACTGCAGGGGCTGCAGGCATTGGGTGTCTCCAATTACCCCTTCCCTGGATGCTGCCCATTTAAATAAGCTCACAACAGATGCACCACACAATGTGTTTATGTAAGACTTTATAGCTTTTGAGGTACAAACAGTGCATCTGACTCAATGGCCAGAACTAAACATAAAAAAAAATCTCAGTCTCATTGAACATCTCTTTCCATCTAAGGCTAGTCTTTCCTTGAGGAGAAAACCCTCAACTGATATGAACCACAAGAGCTGCAGTGAATTTTGTGCACCCAGGAATCTTGCCTCTAGTAACATTAGAACAAAGAAAGCCAAATTCATATCACCACATCCCTGGCCTTGCACAAGATATTCCAGGGTGTATTTACATTGTGTATATTTTCTAAATAAAACAAAAACTGGTTCTAAGGCTTCCTTAAGGAACAGATGCCCTCCAAATTAATATTTACAGAAAATTTATTATTAGATTTGCAAGCTACATGCCTATAATAAGAAAGAAATTAAATTAGATTACAAAAGCAGAACCTACCATCAAGCAAGGCTAACACACCCATAAACACAAATATGGCATTAGGAATAATGTGAAGGGATTGCACTGCTCATTTCATGACCCTCCTCAAGCACTGATGAGATTTTCAAATTTTGGGTTAATTTTGGTGCAGAATTTTCTCTTCTGTAAACCACTGAACAGAGATAAACGGAAGTAGTAACTCTCATTTTTGTGTCATTGAAACAATGTTTCTGATAGAAGCTCTGTTTATTAGGCCAGCAAAACTGAAGACAATCCTAACCTGATTACATATGGTAGAGTAAGATATGGTGAATGGACTTAATTTCCATTTTAAATTTGTCTTGAATTTTTAACTGAAGGGCTTTTGCCACAGAAGATGGCAGTAATATGCTTGTTCCTAATGTCTCTATCAATATGAAGAATGCTGAAGCAAAGCAGAGGATTAATTCCCAAGCCATTTTTACATAGGGCCCCAAGAACAAACAGCTATTCCCTCTAGTCCTTGATTGCTCCATGCATTTGTGGAAGCTGTTTCCTGCTCATACTCTTAAGACTTCCAGAGTTAAATCCTATTTCTCTTTGTCTGTCACAGTTTTCTGTTCCAGAGCTGACTGTGGTTAAACCCAGTGCACACAGACAGGGTCAGTCCATACTCACAGTATATGCTAGCTCATGCACAGCACACATTCACTAGGAATTATTAGCTCATAAGTCCTTAAAGCATTCTCCTGCTGTGCACACCATCAGAAGAGGACCCTAACTGAAATTACTTCTAAAGCCTACTTACCTTACTCTTCACAATTTGTGCTACTAAATTTAGTCTCAAATCCATTTCAGTTTCATTTATGGCTTGCAGCTCTGACTCTCCTACAGCTAACTGGCACCAGTCAGGAGTAGCACTTTCAAGATTAATGCTAATCAGAGTTGATGAGGCTTTGTATTCCAGAAAAAGGAATTACGTTGTGCATCCCATGTCTTGGGTACTTGCAGAAGGCAGAACCACTGCATGTTTGCAATGTAAACAGTGTTTAATAACAGGGTCTTGTTATTAAAAAAATGCTTAAACAGACACTTCAGAATATAAAAAAATAAAAATATGGAAGTTAATGGAAATGGTTTCTTACAGGGCTAAAGTTGCTGTCCCAAAGCTCATCTTTAACTCAAGAAGCAAAATACTAAGAAAGGATGAACTTTGTTGCACTGTTTGGCATGACTTGGCTTAATTTTTCTCTCTTGTTTCAGGGAAGAGACTTAGCAGCCCAAGAAGGGCACTCCAGCTCTTATGCAGAGCAAATGACTGCCACCTCTCCTTCCCTGCTAAGGTAGAGGCAGTGAGGAAAAGAGGCAAAAGGACTTTTTCCCCTTTGGGCCCTACTGTAGAACCAAATTCCTCTTGCTGACACTGGGGTCATACTAGCTGCTAGAGGAGCCTAAAATTCTGGATCATGCAGTCACATTTTGGCCCTGCAGATCTTTACTCCTGCATCTGTAATGAGTCATCCCAAGTCAGAGATGTTATCACAGCAAAGTACATCTGCAAACATTTTATTCAGTAACTAACAAACTAATCTTTTGGAAGCTGTATGACTCATGCTGCAGCATCAGAGAAAATTCCCTTGTTAATTACTGTAGAGATAATTGCCCTTGAGAGCATGGATGCTGTAAGGTGAAACAGCCATATAGCTCAAAGCAAGCTGCTCCTCACAACTGCACGCACCTGCATTTCTCAAAATTCTTCTGAAATATTTTGGCTGGGGAGATGAGAACTTAAGAGCTTGCAAGAGATGGGAGTGTCTCCTCTGGGAACAGCTCTAGAGCATCTGGCACATCCACCTTGGAGGGGGTGAGAGCAAAATGAGGAGTTGTTTGAGCACACACGACCACCACGGGTGTGCAAGTGTACACACAGGCGTGTTTTCATTTATGTTAAGTGCAGAGGGTGAGATCAGCCCAAACTGAGGAGATACATCTACTGACCTTTATTGAAATGGAATTAATGGGAATCTGTACTCTGATAATGATTTACTAGGGTAGACTATTTTAATGTAATAATAAATTCTTAATAGCAATTTATCAGGCTAGTAAGAGAGAAAATCCACTGTAATTATACATGCAGTGTAACAGAACACTCCCACCCAAATAATCACTGACCGAGGCTGAAATTAATGAGACACATAAGAGATGAGGATTCTCCTGTACTGGGCATGATCATACAGAAAATTACAGCACCTATTCCAAAAACAAAGTAGGATTAAAAAGTTTGATGGCTGAAAGTAAAAAGATGAGACACTGGTCTCAAGGCTGGTGGCAGTTGGTCGTATGATGCAGCACAGGAGTGCTCAGTGATGTGCAAACAGCAAAGAGTTTACAGAAGGAAAGAGAAGACACTGTAGAGGAAACACAGCTCTCATTAAGACAATGAATAATGCCAATCCAGTGGAAAAGTGACCTGTCCCAAGTGACGTGGAAGCTGGGAACTTTACAGGAAAGGCAAAGACTTAATAACCAAAGCCATTATATATCCTGCTCACCCCTGCTATGCTTCATTCAAGACAGGTTTGAGGCAGAGAGATGGAGCATGGGGTGGGGATATGTATATCATAACGTTTGATTGTGATAAACAAGAGGATTACAGCCCCTGAAGCTGCCAAACAAGAGTCCTCCTGAGTAATTACTCCACATGGACTCCTACACACATGCTTGCCTGCAAAACACACACTGAGTATCAGAGCATGTTTTCAGTGTCCCAAAGTGCTAAGAAATCAATATAGACTTCCCTAGTTTCACTTTTAACCCAAAAATTTGCATTTATAATTGATTTTGATAAAATAATATTAATAAACCGATGGCTTTGAAGTCTGAGTTCCAATTATCTCAAAATAACTGCAGCAGGGATGGGAACTCATCAAACAGCCCAGTGCTTCTGTGAGGGTCTTGGCAACACCCTCCCCACTTGTGCACAACCATTTACTATTTTTTCCCATGAAATCTGATGCTCCCATCTTGTCATCACTCCCCAAGGCTGGGGAGAGAGCGAAGGGCAATGAACAGTTTGGCTCACAGCGCCTAATAACAAGTTTGAGAAATGTGTTCTTCCATTAATCTAACATCCTTGTTCTTCAGGGACTGATTTGATCCAGCCAAATTTTTACAGGATGAATATCAGACCTAGAGAGCCAAATCCTACTCTTGGTTTCATGACAATAAATCCTGAATAGCTCCACTGAGCTCAAGCTACCCAGTAAACACAACAGCAAAACCCTGAACACATTTGTCAGTTTGAACCCCATCGTTTCTTCTTGAATTTGGTTTTGAATCATTCACCTAGAAATAAAGCACTAAATCCATGGAACTTGCAAGCATTATCTCAAAGCACACCTGCATCTGTTGAATAAATCTTCAGAAAAAATACATTTAAAATAGTCATTGATGCAGATTTTATTTATTTTAAAGATCGCTCTGAAAATGAATGCAATGGTAAATAGAGAAATTCAGATTGTAAGAGAGTGACCAAACTACAGTCTTACAAAATAAAGAAATAAAAGAATCCCATCTCTGATCCACAGAAATCAAGTGAATATCAAGCTGTACTGTGATAACATCAATATGGTTGGTGTCAGCACACAATGGTTTGGTTGTACAGATAATTCTGACATCTGAAACAAAAACTTTTAATGCCTGAATGTTATTTAAATCAGTAACATATGCTCTAATAGGAAGCTTACATAAAAGCTTCATTGTGTTCTCAAATTGCTATATTCAAAATTGTAAAACTGATTGTATGCATGTGTTCCTTGTACTTGATCAAATCCACTACACAGCCCCCAACTCTGCAAGCAGTGCTGAGGCCGTGTCCTTATTGTCCCTGCAGTGTCCTTTTACAGTTGAACAAATGTCATGTGAATGGGATGACCTGCCTTGCTTTGCAGCATTGCAGTCCTTGTAGGTTTTGTACTCACTCTTCAAAATTCAAGTAGCAATATGCTGAGAACTGTTGGTTTGGTTCTTCTCTGTCTCACATCACAGGTTGCCTTTAGCATCTTATGCTTTCTTATGCCAGAGTGAACCATGGCCCAAAGTGCAAGATAATGAAGATCGTGTCTCATCTGCTGCTGCCAGAAGGCCACTTTTAAGCTGATATACCATGGAAATGTAGCACCTAATAATCTGGTCTCATTCTGCCTTCTGAACTGTGCAACTTTTCAAGAGAAAGAGTTCCTAATCCTGTTGAGACATGTTGTTGGAGACTTCAAAAACTAAGCAAAAAGTGAGTTTGCTAGGCAATTCTTAAATACATCAGAGGAAGGCTAGCTTGTCTTAGGCTGAACAGAAAGCATGCATTTACCAAATGTCTCCTTAAATAAAAATTGTGCCTATGAAATTCAGTTTTCATAACTCCCTTTTACATGCAAATGAAGAACTTCTGTGTGAACAAAAAGTTATTGTTGCCAAAGGTCTTTGCAGTAGCATGTCTCTGTTGTCCCAAATTTTTGAGGCAACCTTAGTATGAATAAGAAGTTGTTTTCAAAATGGTCTGCAGTGCTAATTCCCCTGGCAATATTTCTCCCAACAAACAAATTTCACTATTTTATTCTAGGGTTGTGGGGTTGTTTTTTATTTTGTTTGTTGGTTGCTTTTGTGTTAAATTCCAAGTTTGGAAAGGGGTAAAGATCTCGTATATTGCTTTTTTTAGCTGTGGATCTCTGCTGTACACTTCATAGACGAAATAGGTGTCTGGGAGAAAATGCAACTGCCTGGTGCTGCACCAGGGGTAAATAGATCAGCGAGAACATTCAAGGTATCACACTTCATCCAGCCTGTGACTCTGTCTTTTCATCTTTGTTATGTCAAAGGGTGAGACACCTGCACAACTTTTGTGGGCCTACTAAGGCAAATTACAATTATCAAGGAGCCATGTGCTTTTGGCCAGCACTTTCACTAAAGCAAAAGCCTGAAATCAAGGACAGGAGACTACCTGGCTTCAGCAGCCAAAAATACCATTCAAGGCAGTTTTCTAGAACAGAAGCCAGGGATCACTCTGGTGGTCCTGATAAGAGTACTTGAGCTCTGCCATGGACACATCTGTAGCCATGCTTTGACCAGAGATACTGCATAAAACCCCTTGTTGCGCTAACACCACTGCCCACCGCCCCCTGCCTCCCCCTCCAGCACTGGCAGGCAAGGATAGCATCCGGATACAGGAGATGACAACAGACGAAAAAACCCATACCCAGTGAGATCCATCTCTGGGCCATTCCTGATTTATAACTGTTTTACTTGTCATGGTTGCTTCTCATTGAAACCACTATAGCAACTGCAATATTACATCAAGCACTCTATTACTTGCAAGAACTTTATTTTCCATGTCAGATTTAAACAAAAAGTGCTTTGTGAGACGAACAGGAGAGAGATATTTGTAAGTGGGAGTACTGATATGTTCACTTCTGTAACTCCTCATATTTGTGCCTAAGGTAACCAAGATGCTTACTTCTGTTAAAGTTAATACACATGAAATGTAGCTTTAATTTCAAGCTCTCTCATTTTTAGTTGTTGTCAAAAAAAAACCCTTAACCAGAATAATGGGCTTGATCAATGCTGATGGAGTCAGGAACAGCAATTCCTCAACACACAAATATATAACATGTGTGGGAAGGATAACTTAATTTTGTGTTAATTTCCTTTTGATCATTAAAACTGCTTGTCAGCTTAGTTACTGCTACAGCATTCTCACAATGAAAGAACAGTTGCTTTAACTCAGCTCCCACAATCTCAAAGGAGCAGAGATTGCCAAAGTGTGGTCCTGTCAAACAAGACTTGCCCTTGCTACATTTTTTCCATCCTGCTCTAGCTCCCACCCTTGGCATAAAGCTGCACCCCAGAGAAACTGTAGAAACCCAACACACTGTGGCTGCATCCCACTGGGTGCACTACATCTTCCACAAGACCAAACAGCTTTTCAAATAGGAAAAAGTTGAGGCACACAGTGAATAAAACTCTCACACCCACAGATCCATTGCCCCTCAGTTTAACCCCAGAGCTACTGAGAGTTCCTATAGCTTTGGCAATTGTTCATTCTCACTGTTGAAAGCTTACATATAAAAAAAATAAAGGGTAACGAAACTGTGGTTACAGAACGAGTTACTTACATTGAAGAATTGAATCCCACAGTGCTTTGAAATTTCCTGCATAAATAACTTTTCAGTCTCCCACATGTTGTGTGCCTGTTTCACAGTATGTTCCAGGTCTGAGCTTTGGCAGAGTAAGACAGATATACTCCAACTTTGCTTTAATATAGATCTCACCCTTCAAAATCAACACTTAAAACTTCTAATGCTTCAGGGTAAGCAGAAGGAATATTCTGTAAAAGATCCAAATCATCTGACAGATTCAGTGGTGTTAAGACACATACCACCAAAAGAAGAAGAAAAAAAAAAAAGTCCCCTGAATAATCTTTTTCTGTGTATCAGAAAAACTGGAACTCTAGATTAACTGACCACACACAACTACAGAATTGGATCAGCTTGGAGTAGCTATTCAATTTTTATCATGTTAATGGCTATAGAGTTTCCACAGTAAAAAAAAATACTTGAAATATTGCAGAAGTGGTTGATATGAAAACCTAGAGAGAAAATGTAATTGAAAGTTATTCAATCTGAATATGCAATGGTGGAAATGCAGGTTCTTGAGATTCTTTAGATCAGGCACATTTTTATGACACTAATGATTTCCTTCTGAGGCTGATGGCCATTTCTTCTTTGTAACTTTTCCTTTCTTTTTTTTAATCTCTGTACACATCTAATAAGAAAGCAAAAAATAAAGAAGTTTGCAAGAAAAAGATACAGGTACAACTTGGATCTGTGAATGGTAGGTGATTTCCTCCAAATTTCTTTCCTCTCTCTGTTCACTAATGTTCTCTACATTAGCCTCTAATGTTCACTACAGATCTGGCATGGCAGACTTGTCTCCACATGTCCCAAATCAAGACTTCTTCCTTAAACAATAGCTTCAAGTGTGATGTTCTCTGTTTGTACTGGCCTCCAGATGTTCTTTTACAACAAGCAAACAGGATGCAGAAGAGAAGCTTGGGGGACCTCAAAGCCCATCACAGGATTACCAAGACACACAGGACCTAATAGATTTCCATACTACAAGGCAGAACCTCAGCATTCCCTTCACAGCACATGAGTAGACATCCCAAATCTACTGCAGGTGTGCTAATCAGATGTAGATCATCTTGACCTTGCTTTTGAGGCAACTAGAGTTGCAACAGTAAGCAGAGTAAACCAAATCTCTCCGAATTCTTGCCTATGGTAAGAAGCAACAGTCTGAAGTAGAGTGGTAGGATTGTGAGGTTGATGGAGTTCAAACCAGGAGATGCCACAAATGGTCTTTCAAAAACACAGTCTTTCACGAAACTTCTGCTACCAAAAGTGTAGGTGGGTAGGTTTCATTATCAGGCCTTTGTGTTCAGGTTCTTACCCCCACAAAAAGAACACATAGTGCAGCATATGGCAAAGGGTGAAGAATATGCATGCATACACTTGCTGACAAAATCACAGCTTCACATCCTAAAACACAAAGGTATTTCAGGATTTATTTCTTCCAGCTATTGATCTAGCTGTTGATGCATCTGAGAGATCTGATGCAGCCTTTAAAGATCTCATGATGGAAGGATAAAATTTTACCACACAACAAATGAGGAACATAGCTAGAGAAAAGGAAGTATGCATGTATTTTAGGGGAAAAATAGCAACAGGCCCTTGGTGTACAGCAAATTTCTGCAGAAAATAAGAACAACTAAATCAACTCCTGTATGGAGAATATTCTATAGAAATTATTGAAACTGATTGTACACTGAAACTCTATTTATTCATTTTTATTCCTCTCACTTGGCAGTTACAACTGACAAATACAACCATTAGCATAATTTCCCCTGCAACCTGATTCCTTCCCTTTTTTAAAATCAGCATTTACCTTGCATTCCAAGAATGTATTTTCCCACTGAACATAATTATTTTCCATAAAAAAAAAAAAAAAAAAAATCAAACAAGCTGTGGAGAAGCAATTCCCTTGTAGAAGAGAATCAAAACAACCTACAAACCCATTAAACTAATGCTGATTATTTTCCTATTTCCATGAAGACAATCTTTTCTTAGCTGGATACCACTCAGAAAGGAGGCACCCAGCTTGAGCTGTTTTTGTGTTATTGTGCCACAATTAAATTCCTCTAAGGATCCAAACATCTCTGACTCTGCTGTGCGAAACCCAGGGCTGAACCAGTAAGGAAACCTTGTCTGTGTGAGTGTGGGGTGTGCAGGGAGCCAAGAGGGACACCCATGGGGCCACTGGAGCCACTCTCTGTGAAGGGACTTTAGTCCCAGCAGCAAAAATCTTGGGTGGTGTGTTTCTGCCAGAGTGGCTCCTGGATGGTCAGATAGGAAATCTTCCTTCACAGTTCCACTGGCAGTGGGCGAATTGCTGTTGCTCCCCAAGCCTGTTCTTTGGTGTTTCTCACACCATGATTATAACCATTTTTTTCTCATCACTGGCTAAAATGAATATTTAGGTGTAAATTTTCCTAAGTGAACCCTGACACTGACAGCTGAAACAGAGCAGCTGCAAACTGCCTAATAGCCAGGCACGTAAGTACTTATTTGCTGGCAGAAATCCACTAGTTGTTACTGACATTTTTATTTATCATATCCATCCAGAGCATAAAAGCAAGATCATGATACCATTAGGAAAAGCCTTATACACAACTCATTCAAAAGACTGTGTCTGCCCAGGACAAAATAAGCAGCTGAGATGGAAAATACAGCATATTTATACACCTACCCAGGGTGCTGTAGAAAAAATAGCTAACCTAGAAGCTGAGTTGTATTTTTTTGAAAACCTGGTTCAGCTGGACAGGTGCAAGGCATGAGAAAACATCCTGAAAGGAAAGGCTACTTTTTACCAAATAACTCAAAGTGGAGTGCCTATTCAAATAGTGGGCAGAGTAGGAGCACAATTATTTAATGGGCTTGTCTTACCTTGCAGGAGTTTACTGGCACCCTTCCTGCACACATTAGCTATTACTTACTTTGCTTTTTCACTAGCCATGTTCATGATGCAAAAAGTGTTGCTGTGGTCTATGATGATCCTCTGATGGATTTTGTCCTGCATTGTATGGCAGCCACAAAATAGAAACATGAGAGTGGTGTCCTGGGGAAAGAAACCTGCTGCCATGGAACTGCTCAGATGACAAAGGGAACAGATCCTCTCTGCTCTATGAGGAGAGAGATGCACTGCAGCCTCCTCACCAATCCTACCAGGGCCAGGAGACTCAAACCTGGAGCTGCAGGGGCAGGCCCTGCCTTATCATCCCCTTTCCTCACAGGTACACCCTGTACCTGACAGTCTGAAATAGAAGGCAGGGGAGTTTCAGTGGGGGGAAGGCTTCAGAAAATGGGGTGCTGATGGTGAGAACCATGGAAAGGCACTGCAAGGCCACAAACTTGTTTTGATGTCCTCTGTGTTTGTTGCAGAATGAAGCCTGAGCTCCATCTGTGCATTTGTATAGAAAAAGTTCAGCTTCCCTTGCTGAGGAATCAGCCTGTCAGATTCCCTGAGATCTAAGGTCACAAAGACACTTACATTTTCTGCTTTGGGCACCTAACCTGATGAAATTAAATCAGAGGTCTACCCAGGACAGGTAAGTGGCCAAAGCAATGAGATTTCCATAGGGCTAAAGGCAGACAGGCTGATTATGCTTTACTGAAAATAATCCACTCAACTAAAAGAAGCTGTATTTCTGTCCCAAAATCATTACTTTTTTATCAATAATATGAATATCCCTAAAACCATCAATGCTAAATAAAACTTGAGGTCACAGCCATTTTGCCCAGGTCTGTAATACTCCCAGGGATCTGCAGGCATAAATACAGAGAAGACTATTAATAGAGATTAAGATTCAATTTAAATGCTTTCCTGGCTCCTGGAAAGCACTCAAAGTCCTCACAGAACATGTTCTTAAGATAGACTTCACAGCAGTTTTAACTGCTGAAGGACTTTCAGTCCAGCTACACAAAAGAATTAACAGAAGCACTTCCTACAGAAACTAGCTTGCATTTGAAATTAAATGCTTTCCCATCCTGAAATGTGAATATGAAAGTAAACAGTAACGCTCTGGGTGCTGAAATAAGGGCATGAGGGGATTCACCCCAACCAAATCAGAACAGTGGTTCTCTGAGTGCACGTGTAAGAACAATCTAGAGCAAGAGCACCCTGATTCCTTGCTAAACACAGTAAGAAACTGCTGTAACACAGCAGTTTGTAAATGTTTGATATATTTACAAATGTTTGTAAATATATCAAACATTTGCACCTGTAATGCAAACTGAATTGATTTTAGAAAACATTTGGGATTTTAAATAACATAACAGCAATGCTGATCCTTGTACAAAACCCATTGCTTTTACATGTGACACCTATGCACATGTTACTATATATCAAATATGATAATCCAGTAAGTGCAAAAGATTGGAAATGACAAGCAGAATAAAAAGGAGGGGAAAAAAGTAGAGGGGGAAAAAGAAAAAAGTGACAGGAAGGGAATAAGTAAAAATTATAAAGAAAAAAAAAACCAAATATAGCAGAATGATGCTCCTAGTTCCTCCTTTTTGAGGGAAAACTATCCAGAAAACAGTTGGTGCCTAGACACACTATCAGTACATCAAATTTTGGGATAATCAGTGTCATAGCTTAGTCTTATACAAGATGGTGTAACTTTATCCAGATGCAGCAAAGCAACTGGACCAACGTTTAATTTTCAGCTTGTGAGCAATGCCACTGAAGGCAAACTTCTTGTGGCTTTAAAAACACAAGATATTTCCTTAAACTCTTTTTGGGTAAAAAGGAGGTTTATTGCTAAGTTAAAATACCTAAAGATCCTGATTCAAGTCTCAAAAAATACTTTAAACATTACTCTAGAGCTGTTACCCTAAATTAAGAAAGAATTAGTTTGGCTCTGATTTCTTAAAGCCATAAAATGATCAGCAAAATCTTTACTCAAATCACTTGGCTCATATTTACAGTTGTTTTTTTCACAGCCAAGCAGGCTCAAAACATTTCAAAATGTGCATACAGGGACTCCTGTGTTGCTAGTCCTGTCTCTGGGGGCTGGTGCTAAAAAAAAACAAAACAAAAACCTAAGGCTCATAAAAGCATAAGAATTGTTGATTTTGAATGTACTCTGCACCTTGCTAATTTGAACTCTTGATGATTTTACTGACTGAAACAGACCAGGATTGTTCTGGGGGATGCTTCTGCAGTAGTGCAAGACCAATTAGAGAACTGCAGCAATGAAATATTAACTCAATCTGGATGAAGAAAATCTGCTTTCCTTTCCCTGTATCCTCCATACTCACTTTTGTCCCCACACTTTGCAGTCTCTGCATTTCATCTCACTTAAAATATGACAGCCTCTCTTTTTTGAAGGAGTTGCTTGAGAGGCCCTGAGAGCAGATCACTCTTCTGCTGGCTACAATGTGTAGTGGTGAATGGGAGGAAATGAACTTCAGCTGCTGAAACAGCTTCTTCTGGAAACTTATGGGAACCAGGACCCAAGATTCCCTTCTCTGATTTAAAAGCCCTTTCATAGAGATAACTATCTAAACATTTTTAAACAGATCTTTTCATTCATCCCTGAATTGAGAATAAAAGCAATCTGATAAAAAAATACACAGGCTACACGCCAAAGCAGAAGTAGTAATTCATTAGCCTTGGAATATAGTTCTTTTACTGGAAGCATTTCAAAAATAAGGACCATAGCCATCATGAAGAAACAAACAAAAGAACCCCAACAAAACAATAACAACAACAAAAAGGCAGATTTTAGCAGGCACTCTTCAGAATAGGCTTGACTTTTCATCTTCAATTATCAGTTCATAGATTTAAAATTTCTCAGTTGCTAGTAAATGGGTGAAGGTCACCAAACAAGGACATAATGAAATTACTGTGATTTAGAAAATTAACAACAATATGAACAATTTTCTTTTCACAATACATTGTATTTTTCAGAGGTGTTCCCTTTAGCAAAGGGCCAGTAGAAAACCAAAACCCAGAAACAGCCAAGAAAGAAATTCCCTTTCAACTGCCAAGATTGATCACTGCAAATAATCTTGGATATATTTTCGTTTTGAATTAATTTAAATAGTTGATAATGGTGTCCTTTAAAAGTTTCAAGTATTCAAAAGTAATGCAAACTTTAGGAGGACTGAGGAAGGGCCTTGAATTCACAAGCTCAAACACATTCCCCATCAAAGGAACCACAACTTCTTCTTGAGGAACTATCAGGAGAAGCCAATATCCAAACTCACTGACCTAGCCAGGCATAGAAAACCGTAATCCAAGAACACTTTGATTCCTCACTGCCAGAACATGACTCCTTTGATTTTCATTGAACAGTGCATGGCAATGCACACACCTCAGTATCCTCACAACTTAAGTTCCTATGTGAGTTTGACAGGAATAAATCCCTTAAAAAAAACCCAGGAACTAAAGTCAGGATGATAAACCTGCACTTTGATATCTACCAAGTCAATTCTTCTTCCATTTTCAAAATGAAAAAAAACCCCAAAAACAAAAAACATTTTAATTCCATTTTACCCCAAAATAATTAGGTAATCCTACTCTGCAAGACAAGATGAAACAAAAATAAAGTGACAAAACACAAAATCTCCCATCCTATTACCCACTCATGCATGCACACTGACAGCCTTTTCTTCATAATGATTCACCAGAATATGTTTTTATAACATAAAATAGAATGAAAGGAATGTCTGCTTTTAACATCCCAAACATAGACAAAACACCCTCTACCTTTTTTTCTGCTTTTCTATCCCTGCCTTCTTTTCAGTAAATAAAATCAATCTTCCAGTCAATCCTTACAAGATGTTTCATACTGTCTGCTGCCTATTTTCAAATTACAACCACAATGATTCTGACCTTATGGCTGGCAAAATCTGTGACAATTACTTTCAGTAAGAAGGAAGAACACTTTTTTCTGTCATCCTCAAAAGCCTCGTTTGCAAGGGTTTGGTTGAATAAAACAAAATAATCACTTTTTGGACAGAATTCAAATATCAAAAAGATTAATTCAGAAATAAGATTCTGAATTTTGGAGTAAATGGCAGCGGCCTCTAGAATGGGAGCAGCTATGTTACATTAGGTATAGCAGGCATCACTACTGCTGTGGCAGCAATGTTGCTCTAATGGGCATTAAATTGACATGATGCAGACATCAAAAAATAAAGTTCAAGTACAAGGCTGTGTTTGCATGGGATTTTCCCTTAAATGATCTGTGTTTATCAATGACAGATTGTCAAAGATAGGAATTAATAAAGGAAAGCTACTGCTGCAACTGTACAGACTAAGTCCATATCTGGGAGAGCTAACAAAGTCTTCTTCCTTTACCTATTCCCTGACAATTGCATTTAACTGGCACACAGAAGGAGGAGCAGGTAGCATCTCCTGGGGCTGGAGTGCCTGGGAATCATCACAATATTAAACCTGATATATAAGCCCAAACATATTTACATTAGAGTAGATCAAATCAAAACTCAACGTGAGACCAAGCATTCCCTGCATCAAGGTCCACAAGAGTGTCAGGTCAAAGAAAATCGTTTGCTAGAACTTAACATGACAGAAATTAGTTTCAGAATACAGAGGTGCAAAATCCTGCTAAGACCCTGAGTCAAGCAGTTTAGTTTTCCTGAACTGCATTCTAATATTCAGTACCAACAGAACTGATCAAAAGGCTTTCTGTTGACACTTTTTTAGAGAATATGGAGTTTTCATCAAACTAAAAACCACTTTTTATAATTTTCTTTTTAATATAATATCTCTTAATATTGGCAAATATCCCTTAATATTGTCAAAATTAGTATTTTTTTCTCCTACTACTTACTCCTCCATTGCTACAATGGTCAGCTGCTATTAAAATAATTGCAGCAATGTAGAATCACCGCTTTTACATGTTATGGATTAGAAGGTGAGAAAAACAAAATTTAGACTGAAAATACTTCATCTCATCACCAGAACAAGAGAAAATAAAATCAGACTGTAGCAACTGAAGTTCATTAGATACTTTAGAGAGACCAAGAAGGATTGATTGCCATTTCTAATGACATGTTCTCTTAACAAGAACTGGCAAGCCCACTACTTTTTGCCCCATGAGTTTAGCAGATAGCCATACAAAGCCAGAGAGCAGACCTGTTTAAAACAGGGCCTTTAAAACAGCCCTTTTCTGACATCAACTGTATTTTTCTACTTTGCATTAATTAGCAAGGGTAATACAGATATCAGCACAGGAGAGAGAAGACAGCTCTGCCTCCTAATTGTGATGGTTTTCACTTCTACCTTTCCAACTGCCCCCAGCTGTCTGGGAGAAAACGTGATGTTTTCATGCAGCTCAGCAAGCTAGGGACGTGCAGGCTTCACAGCAGTTCTCATAAACCTGATTCCATTTACTTCAGTAAAGCCAAAGTGATTTTCATCAGCTGAGGAACTGGTCTGACCTGTACAGAACAGGCTACTGTGCACATTAAAGCCCAAAGGCTGAAACACTGAAATCCAAGCACCTAGACATAGATAAGTGGGGAATTTTTAGTTCCTTTCAAATGTGCAACAAATTTCCATGGACTTCAGCATAGCAGGAACTTCCCTGGTGGCAAATTAGGGCTAATCCATTGGCACCGTTGCAGCTACACGGTTTTACTCCAGATCAGCTCCTGTCCTTAAGCTTCTGTGGTAGTGGAACGTTTATTCATGACCTAATCCATTATCATAGCAGGAAGAAATGGAAGGAATGAAAGCAGCACAAATGAAGATTTTATCACTTAAATAAAATGCAGGGCTTTATATTTATTTCATAGAATCATTCATTTCTTACCTCACAGATGTAAGCAAGCTATTGTTCAACTTCAGTTCTCTCAGATTAGGCAGATGCACACCTGTGGGAAGAGAATAAAGAATCACTTTGAGGACCTGGGATTAGAGTAAAGGAAATTTTTGACAATTACAAGTTGAAGAATCTACTTTTACAAGCATTTCTTAGCTGTTTCTGCCAGGCCTATGCTGGATTTCTTCTAAGAAAATCAATGAGATTATTTCACTCAAAAAATATTTCATCCTTTGCATTTTTGAAACATATACGTATTGTCTGCATGACTACCCAATTACAATTTTTGAACCTCTCTCTGGAAATTCTGATATGGCACCTTGCCAGACAGAAAACAAAAGAAAACTGGCTTGATGGGTGTCTGTTTTCTTTGGTCTGATTCTCCATCCTGACTGACTGAACTGAGTGATACTCTGCAGAGCTAAGGAACACTTTAGAGTGTAGCATTCCATGACCTATTTAATGGCAAGTAATGATGGACTTACTGGATACACAGCCAAGTAACTTCTTCAAAATATAACTTTGAGTCAAACAGCAAACAAAAATGTTCCATGTCACCACATCATCTTTTATAGTTCACAGGTCCCCCAAAAGGTACATTTTGCAAAGCATTGCTTTCTTCTCTTAATTTTCTGGATACAATCATTTACCATTGAATTGTACAAGTTTCATACATATAAAACCTTCAGTATTCTGTTGTTATTACTTAATTAAGTTTTTTTTTTTTGTCATATCCCTGAGAGACATTTGCCTTTTTGGTTCAATCTAAAGGTATCTGTGAACCAAAATCATACACCAAATCTTTCCCAACTACAGAATAATTCAGACATAAGCTCAAGTCTCAGAAACTATTTCTTATGGACAGTAACAAATGTTTACCCATTCCCACTGGTAGAATTGACTCAAGGCTGGTGAGCATCCTCCTATAACATGCAATCATGTAGAAGTAATACGAATTTTAGACAAATCGAATCATTGCTAAAACATTAAAATGCATTCTCGGCAAATATTTTTATGAGTTCTCTAAGTAATCACTGTCTGGCAAGCGTGATTTGTTTGATGTCCAGGACATCAGTTGAGTGCTTTGCAAAGGATTAAAAAAAAGAAAGGGGAGTGGGATCTCAAAAGCAAAGAAAGGAGGTCATGTTGTTCATTCCCCAAACAGAACAAGAGCATTTACGGCAAAAATATTTTAATAAATCATGTTTTAACAGAAGCATTATCTACATCTCGTGTTATTTTGGAGTGATCATAATGCACATATTGATCTTCATGCTGTACTGCAAGTATTTAAGTTCATGTCTTTGCAAAGCACTTTTGAAAATACAAAAAATTCAAAACACACTATGCAATTGTTTGAGCCTTGTTTTTCAATAATTTTCCACAATCCACAAAAATTGGAGAACATATTAGAACACACAATCTTCATCCTGCAGGGTATGCTTTCTCATGTCAAACGAATTTTATACATTTATATGTATATATGGCAACAAAATAATTTGGAGTTCTGACAGAGGAAATATTAGGATCTCTGTTAATTACTCACAGCAGTCATACTAGCTACTGAGCAAAGACTTCCTCAGATACAAATCACGCCTTAAGGAATTCCCCCACCCCCCCAAAAAATGAAAAAATAATAATAAAAAATAAATCTAGACTCTAAAAATTTTCTATCCTGTTTCTGACAAGGATGGAGAGATTAAATGTCATCCCATGAAGTGTTAAAGGGAAAAATGAGAGGAATGCAGTAGCCTCCCCAGTCCTAGCTCAAAACTAAGCAATAGTGCCATGGATTCTGTTGGAGAGGTAAAAGGGTTACCAAGCAAAGGCTGCTGCAAAGTATTACAAGGCAAAAGAGTTTTAAGGACTAGGGTTAAGCAGAAGATTTGAATGAGGAGTCAAGAGAAATGGAGAGACTTGCCCGAGAAAAAGCTTTTCACTGAATGCATTTAGGGTTGGTTCAGGAAAGAAGCAACTATTAAAGGATCCAAAGAGGCTGAGTGACAGGCTGATAATATAATTTTCACATCTGGTTAGTTCATTATTGTCACTTGATCCTCCATCTCAGATATTTTTTTGCACTTTGGCAGAATGTATCCTTGGGAACTTGTTAAGTGTTAGACTTTAATGTGTGGTTTACTAGCTTGAAATAGAAGTATACATTGTGTGGTAGTGCAAAATTCTGCCAGCAATTTCTGCAAGTCTGCAGGTTCTTCCCTCCTTTAAGTTTCATATCAATATGTAATTGTTCTTTGGTGCTAAGAATTCATTGTTCCATTGATTTTCCTGGGTTTTAGAGTCTCAAATCCTTATAAATAGATTAGAGGCCAGAAGTTTCAATTAGGAAGAGAAAATTGTAAAATGAAGGTGACAAGATACTTATTCCAATGTAACAGTGTATTTCTAATTTTCCTAATTTTAACCCTCACGGCATCTTTCCTCAGAGCAAGGACACATGATACTAACATATAAAAAGTCTAAAATGCAACTGTATTAACTTCTAATATTAATTTTAGAAGTACAGACAATATATCCCTTATCCTGAAACTGCCTTCCTTTGTATTATTTGGATTTTTAAAAACAAGAATGGTCTGCAAAAATGCTGATGATTCAGGACAAGGCTGAGAATTCAGAATGACGAGCAGCGTTAATCTCATCTGTCTACGATTCCCTTCCATTAAAGACTGGTTTTGTTACATGGCTCTGAAATTACTAACCACCAATAATGTAATAGTGATAAACTATTCTACTGTACCAGTGGAACAAAACTAAATGAAGGGCAGAAAGAAATTAAAGTGCAAATTAGGTGAATAAAAGTGATAGATATACACACTCAGCAACACTCCCTGAAGTGCTGCACTTCACAAGCAGGGTAGCAATGTAGATGTCTTTCCAAGGTGCCCTGGTACAGCAGGTGACATTTAGAAAACTGACTAGGACTAAAGAGAAAGCAGCCAAAATGGCAGTTTTATTATTTTCTACAAGTTACAACACTTCAAACACTTCTTGTTTACATTATGAAGTATTTTTTAGGTAGCATCATATATCTTTGTTTTGCTGTTGTTAACAAAAAATCATTGTGGCTTGACTTGTCTTTTGGATATAGACTAGTAAAAGACAAACAAAAGAAATTACTGACAAACGCTTGTATTGGCATCAGGCAACCATTGTACTTTGTTGATCTTACAACACAAAACAGGCATATGGAAACAGGCTGTACTCTTCTAGCAAGAGCAACCTGATATGCAAATTAAACAGTCTATTTAGTTCACTTGAGCTGTGTTTGATCAAGTAAGATACATCACTTTGATTCTATTTCTACCCACACATATTTTTTTTCACATTTCTGGGATGAATTGGGCAATACAACTGGAGGTGAGACCACAGCCCTTTCAGACAAACCCAAGGCAGCAGCAGTCGAGCTACCCAAGGTGGGGATCTCACAGAAAACACATCAGTGCAGGGTTTTACATAAGCACACAGCTCCTGTACGTATTTGTGACTCCTGGAAACCCTGCCCAAGCTCTGCTGTGGGGCTTGTCCAAGCCCTGCTCAGCAAGTTTGTCAGTACCAGCTAAGCCAAGACCATCCTGGGCAGGAACACTCGTGCTAGACTTGCTCCTTCAGCCTCTGTGCTGCTCCCTGACCAGGCAAGCACCTGATGCTGCCATGCTGGCTGCCAGCAAAGGTGTCCCAGCTCTGCACCAGGAGCACCAACAAACAGGACAAGAGGAGAGAGAGATGATGACCCTGTGTGAGAAATAGCACATGGCTACTCCTGAACCCTTGGCAAAGCCTTGCCTTGATAAAACGCCTGCAAGGGAAGTGGCAATCTCCAGACACATAATCAACTTAGCCTGGCCACCAGCAGGCAACAATTCAATAAAGGCCAGCGAACAGCACTGTGGGTAACTTGATTTGGAGCTATTAAAATTACTTAGAAATAAGAGGACTATGTAGCGTCTTAAATGACTCTATCCCACCATTATTTTCAACAGGAATTTCTATGAGGCAGTCATGAATGCAATTCCATACCTGTCAGCAATCAAAACTGAAAGCATAAGCTAATGAAGAGGAAATAGTCCCTCTGTTTGAATATGAACTGAGGTCTACATGCAGCTGAGGAGCACAGAAATCCACTCAAAGATATGCAAAGCTGCATGCAAGACTTGCCAAGGTGTTCAGGGTTTCATCTGTCACTCAGCAAGGTGCACTGAAAACAGCTAGAGAATTCAGCAATTACCCCAAGCCCTGCAAAGATTCAGATTTAAGCTCTGGCATGAAGCCTTTCCTTAATTTTAAAGCTGATCACATGAAAATATTTCGATATCAGCCTTTTAATGTTTTCACCCTTGTTCATAAGAAAGGTAACTCTTCCACCCTACCACATCATGCCATTTTGTAGAAGCAGACCTGACAAACTGAGCAAGGTTAACAGGATGGTGCTTTAAAGTTTAGCACATGCCATTGTGGAATGGTCTCAAGAAAAACATCAAGAAACAAGTTTTAAATCACTCTGGAAATCTTTAGGCCTTGAGTGTTTGTGTAACAGTCTGTAACACAGGCTGGGAACCTTGAAATGTTTCTCAAATGAAAACTGTGGTGTAAATTTGGGATTTGAGTGCTGCAAGGTTCCAGATGACTCGGAGTTATGTGCAATCTCGTAGCTTTTAACACTTTCACCTGGCCATTTAAGACCTTGCATGACCTAAAATAGGTCTTTGCACATAAAACCAGTCAAAGCAATATTGTTTACTGAGTGTGGACTGATCATCTAAAGAATTTGCTGATGATAAAGATGCTCTTATCCACCTTCCACAACTAAGGAATATGGCGAGAACAAGGCGAAGTGGTTTAATACTTGAATACAGAAAGCTTATTAACCAGGTTTTAAATGCAAAAGAAATACCGAGTTTCAGAGCAGTCCAGGCTGGAGGGAACAGCTGGAGGTCTCAAGCCCAGCATCTTGCTCAGAGCCAGGTTGTCTGTGAGATCAAGGTGCTCAGGTCTCCACCCACTTGAAAACCTATGGTGATAGGTTGGAGCCTCCAAACCTCTCTGGATACTCCTATTGTTTGACTGTCCTAATAAGGGGAAAACTTTACGTCCTGTCACTCTGGAATATCTGTCATTCCAGCTGTTCTGCTTCTTACCCTACTCTTTTCCTAGAGCTATTTCTCCAGACCCAGTCAGCAGCACAGTACCAGGGGCAGGCAGCCAGCAGGGAGCAAGCAATGAGCCCAACATCTTCAACAGCAGTCTTGCTTGCAGCATTCACAGTGGGGGTGCAAACTGCTCTGCAAAACCCCTAAACATTTAGGCCTTACTCCATGTGCCTAAAAATCATCTGCCACGTGAAAAAAATGGAAAGAAACAGAAGTAAACCTTCTGCCCTGGCCACCTGCTGACATTTGCTGAAAGAGATTTTCACAGGAAGAAAATTCAGAAACACACTTTAAAAAAAACCAAACCAGAAGGAAATTCAGAGCAGTCTTGATGTTCTGTTATTCTCAAAAGCAGTGGGGACCTGCAGGTGCTGGTTTTTATGGCCCTCAAGGGCCAACTCTTGGTGTGAACAGTGGGAGATAAACAAGATGGAAATTATTTGCATCACAGACATATTGCTCTGTATTTCATATTCTGTAAAGGTTGCAAAAGCCTAACTATGGGGAGGAGAAGAGATTTATTCCAGTAATGGAAAGGAAAGGGGAGAGTGATGAAGGTGGAACATTTTGCTAGCCTGTCACAGCTAATGTAAAATGGCATAGGAATGGGAGCACCACTTTTGAGCATTATAGAAATGGCATAATGAGATTTCCTTATCAATTGGAGGGAACATGATTGAATAGATTATGATCTCTGAAAGAAACTGATATAATTTACCTTAAATTTTCAAGTGCCTATGAGAAAGAGACTTATTCAGGAAATAAGCAGAATAACCAATACGAAGGGGCTATATATACAAAGCAAAAGCCCCCTTCACTGTTCTTGCTCAACCATTCTTGACAAATAGACATCAAAAGACACATTAAAGCTAGTCAGCTGTTGCATTAGTTATTTGCATATAAAAAATTAACTGCTTGTCTGAAAGCACCAGTACACAGTTTTTGGGGACATGGCTTCTTTTTTAGCACAGAAAGTATTACCCTGCAGTAGTTATTCAGCTTCAGTGTAGCAGAAGATGGACTGGGGTATGGTAGGAATCCAAATGACAGAAAATGACTGCTAGAACTGGAAAAAAAATGCAAGGCTTTATATTCTCAGTGTTAACTCTGCTAGAGAGGGAATTCCTGTGGTAGTTCTCACTTCCCTGGTTCAGTGATGATGACATAAAAACGAATGAGAAGTGTTAGGGCTGTTTGGGGCTCATTAAAATGATGTATCTACAGGATCTGCCTCCAGCTCATTTTCCAGCACAGCTCAGTGAGGCTGCAGAGGGTGCAAAGAAAGGCTGCTGGAAGCATAAGCCACCTGATACCACTGGCAATTCCTCAGTCACAGTGAAATCTCATAGTGGAGAGAAGCTGACCTTTGGTTCCTGTTTCGTTAGAGACAAGAGTAAATGCTCATTTAGGGCCTAGCATATCATACAGGAAAAATTTGTCCAAATTAATTTGCTTTAGACAGAAGTCATGTCACTCATCTCACTGCCAGAGTTTCCAGTCCTATTCAGAGGCTCACACAAGAAGAAGAGATCAAAGAGTGTGAGGTACAAGGAGATCCTGTTTCAAGAACTCTTGAGAAGGACAGTACACTTTTCACTGTTGGTTAGAGAATCATCAGTCACTGTACTCTTCTAGCAAGAGCAACCTGATACGCAAATTAAACAGTTTGTTCAGTTCACCATAAAGTCTATTTACTTCACCATAAAGGAAAATTCAAGATGATGAGTAGAAAATCAAATGTTTTCTTACCAAAGTTCCCCAAGCTGATCTCTCTGGTGTCTACTCGCATCTCCAGGACCTTCACTTGCTGCAGATCATCTACCCCTGCCAAAATTTTCTGTGAAGATAAGCAGAAATATATGTGTACTCTCATGCAATAAACCAGGTGTCACAGCAGCAAAAGGGTGTAGAAAGATTTTCAACCAGTGTTTGTCAACATATATTCCAGGTCTGCATGGCTAGATGTGCAATCACATGGAAATGAATGTAGTATTCAAAGACCTTTCTTCCTTGTAGCCCAAAAATACTCCAGTCTTCCAAAACTTACACATTGCTTCAAGAGTCACGGCTCAGGGTTACATTCAAGCTGCAAACCAACAACATACCTACATGCCAGCTAGCTCCATTTAAACAGTATGTCCATGCTTTAAGACTTGCACAAGTCTTGCACTAATCCTTAGCAGACAGAAAGTGTTAACCTTAAACATCACCTGTAATTCAAAAGGTGCTGGTAGTAAAACTAAACAAAACACACTGTTTACCTTTTAACCCAAAACAATAAAAATATACGCGATTTTAGCTCAAGCAGCTCATTTTTCTGAAAGAAGACTACACTAATTACAAGAATGATGAATTTCTTTGAAAATATCTAGGCAATGCAAATAGAGGCTTTCAAAATTCTTCATTATCTTGACAAAATTGTACTAATTGGATGAACCATTGCACTAAGCAAGGATGTGTGTGTGAATGTAGACTCTTCCCTAATCTTTCTGAATATCCTGAAGTCTGCGTTGATACACGCATGTACATTTTGCTGTGACGGAGGTAAGCAGGAGGAGTACACAGAAGAGAGAGGGAAGCTCTAAGACTGGCAGCGAAAACTCCAGCAAGGATGTGAAATCCTAAGATGCCAGACTGAAACTCCACAAGGAGCTGAAGCAATCTCATTACTGCTCTCATCTGCTATTTCTTCCTGCTATGATCCAACTTCTCTCCCCAGTTTCCCTCATACAGGGTGCGTATCCCACCACCTCCTTTGCATCAGGCAAGTTGCATGAATTCAACAAAGCAGACCACAAGAACTCTATCCTTTCTTCCTCATGGGTTAGTGGTTCATAGTGGAGTCTGAAACAATCCTTGAGAAATGAGAAGAGAGGTTTATTTGTCATGCTGACTGCCTGAAATTGTTGATGCTATACATAGTGATGAAACTTCTACGTTTTTACCTTCCTGTGTTAAAAGAGTTAGGATGAGGGGCTGAACACGTCCATTTCAAAGAAATGTCTGACTTCTGACCCTGGCATCGGTTTCTCCTCAATGATGCAACCAAGAGCAGGAGTTGAAAGTATTGTCACCAACCTTCTGGGCATTTAGTTAAGGTGAAGGCAGAAAGTCACCCAGTAACCACCACATACAGGAGAAAAAATTTCTTGCTGTTAAAAAGCTACAACATTCTTTAGGTTTTTTTTAATAAGGGAGAACTTATTCATTAGAAGGGAATGTGTAGGACGATCTCTGTTTATGAGTTTTGGGCAGGAAAAATAACCACCAGAATATCCAGTTAATTTTGCAAGCAAAAAATGGTGGTTGTGACATTCCTGCTCATTAGGTAACACTTATTGTGTGCAAGTGGCTGCAACTTCCTCTGAAGTTCCATATCCTCTTACAAAGGACCAAAACCAGTCTGAGTGTGACTGAGATGGCAATTCAAAAGGACATGGTTTCCAGAAAAAGCTAAGCATACCTTCTTGAAAAACTGTCCCCTTTTATAAGGTCTTGATTTTTTCTCCTAAGAAACAGAATTATCCAATATCTTCAACTGCTTTTGAACTATTTTTAAAACATTATGTTTAAAATTACTTTTTATCTTATTTTTAATTTTTTTTATAACTGTGATTTTAAGCAGGCTGAACATCAGAAAACTTTTAAGACTTTATCCCACATGCAGCCACCACAAATTGTGTTTCGCTCTTGCAAAGGCAGCAAACTTAACAGCTACAGACTGCTTTCTCCCTCCAAGTGAACACAGGATCCCTCATGGCAAGACACATTTTGCATGTCTTTGAAATGAACCCTTTTCAGCAGATGACACTGTCTGTCACATAGCACGAGATTATGTGTGAAACGAGAGCTTGCTGATGTCCTGGCATAAAACCATGCACTTGGATTGCTGGATTTGGATGCAAGCTCACTGTCATTAAAGGAAGAAGCTTCTGAAAAATAGTTTTTATGAGTTTTACGAGTCGACATCAGAGCAGGAAAACATCTCAGAATAAGTAATAAGCTTAGGGTCACATACTTTGTCAGTTGAGAAACAAAAGGTCCTAACACCCCAAGGAGCCTTTGCTCCGTTTTTTGTCCTTTTCTCCATTGCTGTCTGCAAGTTCCCTGCATGCTGTCCTTCCCCTGCTGTACTCCAGACAGCCTCCCTTCACAGTTCTGCTCCCTGATATTTTTTTTCAAAATCCAACTATAAAACCTGCATGAAGATATATTCTCTCCTTGTGTAGGGTTCCCTATTCCTTTTTCTCGTACCAGGGATTACCAGTGTCATTCTTTGCCCTCCTTTTCCTCTTTGGATGCATTATTTGTACCTTTTCCAGTGCCTGAGAGATGAGCTGCTTAGAGCACCCGTATTTTTGTACTGCAACAGTACAACTGTGACTCCAGTGCTGGAAAGGGTTATTGGCTGTCATCACCAGCTCTTTGAGCTATAGATAGGTGCCTTGAAGCATGTGCTAGCCAGACGTAACAAACCCCATATATTCTCGGTGCCCACCTCCCTGTTCTGTATTTCCAAGAGCTTCTATGACAATAACTGTCCTTCCATCTGCTGAGGGTGAGGAGATGCTAGGACAGCTTGAAACCAGTTTGCTGTGGGATGCACAAGTTAGAATAGTACATGAAGGAATTGGGAAATGCTCTTGGGTGGAGGACATGAGCTCATTTAAAGGCACTAAAGCACTGAGACCCCAGGTGTTGATTGCAAGCGAGTCAGTGAGCAAAGGCCAGGGTGGCAGTTCAAGAGAAGGGTATGTGAGGAGTGGTTCCTGTGGAAGACAGGACATTACTACTCTCCAGATACCATTCTTGGCATGCTGGTGCACCTTCAAGTGTGATACTTCTCATGTCACAGCTAAAATTCTGACACCAGGAATGGGGGACATTTAGGGACAGACATGGAAACATTTAAACAAAGATGAAACCTATTTAGCAGGAGCTTCTATTTATGCTGTTGTTTAATGTCAAAAGCATGGAAACCTTCACCAAAATTTGAAAGGAGGGATATTTTGGATGAATTTTGCTGCAAGAGAAAAAAAAAAATCATGACCCAGCTCACTGAAGAGGTCATCAGCTTGGACAGAGAGATGTCCAGCACCATGTAGATAAAAGTGATGCTACACTGCTCTGTCTCTCTTCATTCCTAGGGCCATCCCAGGTCTAGGACAGGCTCCTGTCCTAATTCAGAGGTGTCCCACTGTTTTTTCAGGTAATGACCGCCTGCCCCTAACTCAATGGGCTGTTCTGACAGCCAAGAACAGAATGTCTCTGCCTGTGCCCCAAGAATGCTTACAGACATGAAGGTGCTCTAGCACCTTGGTGTATCTTTGGCTGCTTCCAGCTGCTCAGCCTCCACGCAGAACAAACAGAAAGGGACCAAGGATCAGTTCTATGTGAAGAGTGGGATATATTCACAGCTATTTTAGATCAAAAAGATACCTCAAAAAAAAAAATACAATTCTAAGCTGAGTGTTGGTGTTCAGAGAGTACTCTGTTTGCCACCCATCTGCAGTCCTGCAAGGTAGGTATCAGCTAGGCAAAGCTGTTTTCTGAAGGATCAAACATCAAAATCCTTCTGGCACATCATGTTCAGGAAGGTGGCCTGAAAGGTTGATTCTGAGCAGCAGTTTTACCCTCCACTGTGAATATGTTTATTTGAAAGAACACATTTTTCCATGGTAAAGCACTGCACAAGTCTGCGAAGGTACTTTGAATACAGGGTAAGTAAAACAAAGATGAAGAAAGTTCACTTTACATTTTTTCACCTTCTTCAAAACAGGAGTAAAATTATTTTTCATGAAGAAGCTATTGGTAAATAATTTAGCCAGTATTTTAAGAAGCAAGCCCATGGTGTTTCACAAACCATTCCCACCATGCAAAATGTCTGGCCAAATGTCTGGCCAACTGGGAACTGTGCAGTGGTTTGTAAAGCTTCTCTCTGACTGACAAGAAAGCCAGTAAGTATTCTGTAAAAAGCTGCAAGTGCAAAATACTTCTGTGCTTGCAGAGCTTCCCAACGGGCAGAGCAGTCACCTGGGGATGCTGGGAAATCCAGTTTAAGTCTCACTTGCAGCTATCTGTAAATTCCTTAATTGGCAAATAATATCTGCTCAGTCAAAATTGGCATACACAACTGATGTCTTCTCCCTTCCCTAGATTTTTCACATACTCTAAGAAAAGTAGGCATGTTGCTGAAGAATAAGTTGCATACAGCTGTCAGAGAAATATTTCCAGCTGTGTGTTTATTTTGCTGATCCTGATTAATTTGGCTAAGACAGGAATTCCTGAGTGGTGAGCTTGCTCTCTTTGAATACTACACCTGTATGCAAATTCTAGATTCATGTCCATTCATGTGTTTATTGCTTTTTTTTTTTTTCAAATTCCCAACTCAAGTATAATCGCTCCTTCACCAAAAAAAAAAGAAAAAAAAAAGTTGCTAAAAGCATGACAAAATATTTCTTCCAAGAAGAAAAACATTAGCAAATTAATAGGCCTTAAGTGATTAAATGAAAGGGAACAGAACTTCTCTGTGGCCCCATGTGCAAATTTCCTTTCAAAATGGCTAAATGCTGCAAATGCCCATAACTAAAATATTTAGCTGTATTTCACTACTTTCTGCCTATACATATAAATACATTCTCTCAGCTAAGATGAAGAGATTAGCTAGGTGCTACAAAAAGATTTTCTTGGCTTACATGGGAAGTGTAGATGAGGGAAGTAAATAGGAAATTTAAGTAGTGGGGGATGCATTAGTAAAGATGCCTTTATTCTTGTGCTGAAGCCCCATGTCATGTCAGCAGATGCACGTGGATATGCCCTTGCCTAGTCTTGCTATCTACAGTTCAGCTCCTCACTGACTCATGCTGGGGATTCACAGTTGTGACACCTTTTTTTTAAACTAGTGTTAAGGATCTGATGTGGCAAGTTGCTGGCAAGTCTAACTATTGCAAACTTCAGCAGGCATGTAGGGGACCAGAAACAAGATGGAAGATCTGATCTCCCGGAAATAGCCCATGTCACTTCTGTAGGAGATAAAAAACAGCTTCAACTATGTGCTGAATTAACAGGCAGGCCAGGAGTGGACAGGATAGTAGATATTCTTACAGCAGTTTTTGCTTAGATTTGTCTTAAGGATTTACTTTCTCTCACAGAGATATAAAAAAGTTATACCCCAACATTAATTCTTTTCCTATCTAGGAATAAGGTACACAGACAGTAGCTACAATCATTGCTCAAGATTGTGCCACTGAACATGGAAGAGTCAAGACTGCAACGTCCTTTTATGCGAGTTAAGCACTGGTGGCTGTAAGCAAATGAATATTTGAGTTTTCTCATACAAAAGCATGTATATGTATGTGCGTGCATATAAATATAAAGATTCCTGATGCAAAAATTTGAATGTAGAACATCAGACGCCTAAGTAGCAGGATGAACACTAATATAACAACTTCACTACTGTGGAGGTAGCAGTGTTAGGAGAGGAATTTATAGAAGGAAAGCTCTGAAACTAAAAGAGGCTTTGTAATTTATTTTTTTTTTTCCAGTTCACAGTATTACTTCTACTATCTGCTTCCTTGAGCAATCTGAACTAACTTTGAAACTAGCTATGCTTGGAACAGAAGATCAAACTGGCAGAACTCCAGAGGACCCCTCAAACTTAAAAAAAAAATTATTATACATTTCTAATGAAGGACGCAGCAGATCCAAATTCAGTTGCTTCCATTCCCTTACTCTACCTAATTTATCAAGGTTCTGCACTTCCTGGATGTCCAGTTTTTTCCTCAATTCCATTTATCTTAAAACTGTGAGGAAAATTTCCTGCAAAAGAAAAAGGAAACAACAGAGCCATTTCAGCAAGAATCCAATCTGTTGTTCCAGGACCCTCCAGCATTTTCTTTTTCCCGTGAGGATGAGTGCATACCATATGAAATACACCCTAACCTCCTGAGCAACAAAACTAAACACCACATCCGAACATGTGTTGCTAAGTTTGGAAAACATGATTAGTTGGAGCAGGATCAATAAAAAGCAAAATTAGAGAATACTTCCTTTCTTCTCTAAAGATCACACACAAACGTGATTGGGTTTTATAATGTGACAATGTCTGGAAGATCATTTGACCTTGTAAAATGAGTTTCTTCTGAGAAGTGAAATGCTTTTAGTGGAAATCAGGAAAAGATCCTTTGCAAACAGCAGGGAGAGGATGGGGGTTGATAGAAAAAAATATATGAAAGTGATTAAAGACAGGTGGCACCCTTAATTTCAGTTTCTCTACATTTAATGAAAAATCTGTGTCACAGCCCTAATAGAGTTAAAATTAATTGCCCATTGTTAGCCAGTTTTCAGAACAAAGTGAGAATTTGCTCACCCTGGTATTCTACAATATCTGACAACCATGCATAAGAATGGGCACAGCAGGAAAATATTAATAGGAAATAATTAGGAAAATACAGAGCTGAAAATATTAATAGGACAGATACAAATGGAAAAGCAAGAATGCCTATTCATATAGAGGAAAATTAAAAAATACACCAGAAAATTGATATTGATACTATTGATACTCAAAAGAATAAAAATGACATCTAATGATACCAACCCTTGTATCAAAAGCTTTTGAACTGTACCCTGGATGAAGGACATTCAAATATAAAAAGATGTTACATTATAGTGCAGCAAAAGAGCTGGCACCAAGAAGAAAACAGAAGATGTGGTTAACATAGTGGAAATATGGAACCATACAGGATTTAAAGTGAACTTTATGCTGAAACAAGGCTACAGAAAACTACAAACTGTGGTGAATGAGCATAAAGTCTAAGTGAGGGGATTCACAATGGAGAGGAAGAAAATGGTCCAGGGGTTTTGTAGAAATTGTCTTTTGTTCTACATGGTCCAAGAAGGCAAAAAGGCAAAAAACAAACAAAACAAAACCAGTCTAAGCCAAACTTTCCTCTCGTTGGAGGAAAACAATGCAGCAAGTGAATAAAAAAGTGAAGGAACAGAAGTGTCACAAGTTTTAGAGAGTTCTTAATAATGCAGACTGTTAATGGAGACCGACTGGTAGCAGTTTCACTACAAAATAGACAGCCATCCCCCTGGAAAAAAGGCAAAATGAGTCAAATGTGCAGGCAGAAATGAGACTGCAGGCTGCAGTTCAAGGTGCCCAATCCAGAGTCTGCACAACCAGACTGTGCAGCTTCCCCAAACTCAAACCAAACTGGTGCAAGACCATTGAGAGGACAAGGAGTAAAGCTGAGTACGTGTCTCAGGGAAAGAAACCTTCCTCAGGAACATCCATCAGGAGTGCAAAAATTTGCCTACACAACACTACAGAAGTGTGGCCCGTGCCCTTATTTGAATGTAAAACAATTTTACTTTAATGAGCTTGTATTATAAAAGTCTATTAGTTTCCTTCTCAGAGCACTTCAACGGATACAATCAATAACTCCTAAAATATTCACAACAATCAGACAATCAAAAAGATACTGCAATTGTATTGATTTAAGCAAGACAAACTTTCAAACCCTTTGATTGTCAATGGCATGTGGGTCCTCAAAGAATTATACATGTGAAGGCTTGTTTTGTATTAAATGTTTGAAAATTCTGGACATTTGCAAATCCAGAGGAAGTAAATTTATGGCAGCAGTGCTTTCCATTTGATCAACACAAAGGTCAGAGAATAGATAGATGGGGCATGTTATTAAAACAAGCTATAAACACTGTAAATGTTTCCTTGACAATGTCATGTAGTTTTTCCTCTGAGCAGGAAGTATCCCAGCTATGCCAACACAAATGTCAAGTTCCAGGGCAGGAAATAACTGTGTCCAGAAAAATTCGCAGGACAGTGTACTTCATTTAAAAGAATCTTTCAAATGAGATTCCTTACAAATTTTAAAATCCCACAATCTCAAAAACCGCAAAACTCAATTATTTAACTTCTTATCTGCATTTAAAAAAAAAAGTTACAAAATAATAAACAGTAACTTCATGGGATGTAGCTAACATTGCCTTACATATATTTTTCTGCTTACTTTTTGCTGTGAACTAAAAGCAGCAGAGGTTCAGAAAGAGAAATTCATGCCAATGAAAGAACTTCCTAAGGGCTTCTTTCAGAATTGATTGAGTCAGAGGGCAGCTGTTTTGGTTACTCTAATGGGCTTTGGTTCGTGCCCTAACGATACAGACTAAAAGGAGAGGTTCCCATCAGATTTATACAGGCTATTGTAGGTCACAAACACATTACACTGGTCCAATTCTATGCCAGGTTTTAAAAAAAGACCAAGAAGTGGCTGGAGGTTCTCATGAGCCAAAGGAAAGTTAATGGCATAGACCATACAACCATGCAGCAATTTTTCTCCAGAATGCTTAAAATATCCACTCTGCAGAAGGAGGTTTTTGCATCTCCAACCATTTTACAAACACTAAAAGACTTGGCTAATTAGGAAACAATAGGTCTGTCTAATCTACAGCACATGGTCAAAATGGTGCCTGGAATGTAGTTTGGGAGTGGCTAGGGAGTGGTGTAAACCAGCAGCTGGAATATGATCCCTGCAGAAGCTCGTGTCTCTCCACTGGTGCAGTGGATACACGGGGGATTATGGACGCTTGCGATCACCCCCCTGGCTGTTGGGACACCTGAACCACAGCCTTGGCAGCCCCATCTGTCTTTCACAAATGCTCCCCAGCAGAGGAGAGGTTCTTCTGTAGGTCTGCAGCACGGAAAGCCTCTCTCCTCAAGATCTGCTCTCAACTCTCCCTTCCTTTAGCATGGAAAAGTGACGTTGTTTGGTCATCTCCTACACATCCCACAGGATTTCACCCTTAACCAGGACTGAGCAAGTGCAATACAGTGTGCAGTCAAGTACTCTTTCACAAATATTTCATAAAGTGAATTCCTTCATGAAGATTTCAGCATGTTACTCTCTTACAACAGGCTGTTTATGAAAATAATTTTCCCCAGTCTAAAAGGAACATGGCTTTCAAATATGCTTTGAAATTCCTCCCACTTTGAAATGTATAGAAAGTACTTCTATCATTTCCAGAATATTTTAAACAGTTTCTTTACAGGAAAGAGGATTTCACTAACTTGGAAAAAAATTGTGCTTTAAAGTTATATTTCCAATTTCTAGAACAAGAGTAATGTAAATTCTTTTTCTAATGCTGAGATTCAAGGTATTCCAGATGGTATTAATGAGATCTGTGTAGACTATAATTATGCTACCTGTGCTTTCCTTCATGGTGCTTCAAGAACCCTGGCAATAAACACAGCCACACTCATGCTGAGAACACTTTTGATATGAAACAAGGTAAAAGGAGGACAAACATTTGATATACTTTCATAAGACAGAATCTACTTTACGCAGAAATCTAAATGTCAGAGAGGCAACAATCCACAATCAGTACAATAGCAGTTGGAAGGTTAATACAGATCTGTATATGCCAGCTTGCCTCTTCCACTTCATTAAAAAGTTGGATGTCTACTCACCAGTTTCCTGGGGGAAAGATGCTCATCCATAAGCAGCTCTCCATCATCTTTAATCAGCGGACTGGGATTTGCGTTGTGTTGCCAATTCAAATCAGTCTCCTGGTCTTCAAATGAGCCTGGATGAGAAACTCTGTCAGGATTCCACTTCAGGTCCATCTCAACATGCTTTGAACAAAAGGATAACAAGCAGTCTGATTTTTCTACCTGTATTTATTATTTTCCTGTCAGCAAAATCTATTTTGACTCCCACTGCAAGACAGAAAATGCCTATAGAGATACAGGTTTCTTTAATCAGCACGAACCCAAAGCTATCCATTACGTAACACGTGCTCTTCCTTTTCTTCACCCTAAAGAGCTACTTGAGTCTCACATCTCATTCAGCTTTGAGTGTAAGCTTTTACAGCAAACTGTTGTTTGCAGGTCTACAAGAAGCTGGGCATGCCTATAGCTCTGTGCAAAGAAGAAAGCTGAGAACAAACAACTCAGGACACTAGTCCTTTCCAGTCTTCTCACTACTCCACTCATCCTTCTCCAGTGTCAGTGAGCTTCCGCTCCACACAGGCTCCCTGCATACCCATTTCCTCTTGAGAAGCATGAACAACACTCAGCAAAATTCTGCTGGACTCCAGACTGCAAGTGCCAGTACCAAGTCACAACACCACGTCTCCCAAGCATTTCGAGCTCTGCCTGCAGGTTGCATGGACAGAACTTGTCTGTATTTGCTGTCGTAAATCAAACATCCCACCACTGTTACTGACTCTAGGTTAGGCAGGCAATGGCTACTGACTTCTGGTTCTGAAGACAATCTTGGAGACAATAAATTAAAAATACAATTTATATAAAATTGTGTATGTTTCAAGTGAGGAATGAAATACAAAGTTTGAAGATGAAGCACTGCAAATGTGGTCATTCTTCAATTCCCAAAGATATCACTTTCACAGAAATATTGACAATTAACTTTGAAATATGAGAGTTAGCATATGTACACCTGTTAGAGTAAAAAAGCAATCGGCTGTACCCAAATGGTGCAAGCATTACTGTGATTTATACAGCTATTTACTACTACTTGGCAACAAGGAAGTATCACAGCTGGAAACACTGCTCTAACAACAAAAGGCTAGACTAGAGAAAAGCTGTCTTTCTCTGCTGAAGGGACACCTGCAGTTTTGTTCTGTTCTCCACTGCAAAGCAATATTTATTCTTAGTGCTGGAAAAGTAATTAAATGATCAAGCTAACCACAACTGGCTGACAAAGCATCAGTGGTGGCCAAGACCTGAGAATTACCACTTTCCTTCCTCCTCACACTAATAAACAGTTAAACACAGAAGTAACTTCTGTTAGGGCAGATAGGAATTCTGACTGCTCAGCCAGTCATCTCTACTTGAGAGAACTGACTTGTTAGAAGGTGAAAGAGGTTTGGATCAAAAAGATTGATTCCAAATACTCAAGTCCAGTCAAAATTCTTCATTTGCACAAGAAAAAGAAATTCAGAAGACTCTGTATGGTCAGGAAAAAATAGCAGCCCTTATCCAAACAAAAACAGCAACAAGAAACTGATGATACACCAAACCTCTCCCTGCACAATCTCCTACACTAGGAAGGGAGGAACCAAACCCCCAGATTCCTAAGTGCTCCTTCTGCACACTCATTAGGGCAGAAGCAACCCACAAAAAGCAAACCCTATTTTTTCCAGGTCACTGCACCTACAGGAGAAGCTGACTGCTCAAATATTCTACACTTAAGCCACAGAAATATTCAATGCCCAAAAATCACGTTCAGGAACAAAAATGTTGTAGTCACACAACTCCTTTCAATCTTTCTTACCGGCTTACAAAAGAACCATCAAAAAGTGAATTGAGTAGTGATATTTGCAGCTTCTAAAACCTCTGTGTGCCTGTAGTAGTGTAAGGACAACTTTCATATGTCTGCCCATTAGGAGGGAAAAGAGACCTCAAAAATATTGTGTCTTGCATTTTAGAAAAAAAATTACAATACATAAATTTCTATTATCTGTTTCTTTTTCTAAAGAATTCTAGAATTTCTCAGACATTTTTCCTCTACTTTCTTTAGAACAGTTCAGTATGATTTAGTCAGTATAGATTTGGAAAAGTCATCAGTTGTCTAAGAAAATTAAAGAATCTTCTGTGATATGAAGACCTTCTGGCATTGTCATTATTTTCCTAAGACGGAATTATTTTGGTCAATAATAGGTTTGGGATAGAATATTCTTATCATAAATTCTGGAGTCCTTTGCCAGTTGCACAAGACTTGTGTTGGATTGTGTGCAAGTACTGGTGGTTCTTTCTAATTCAAGTAAGGATTGTTATTATCCAGAGATAATCTTGTATGTTATCAGAACCAAGTGGAGCAATAGTCAGAGACCTATTAATAACTAATGATAACTAACTGATGTAACGTGTGAGTGCAAAATGAGACAACAGGATTTTGTAGATCCAGACTGCAAAGAGTTAACATAAAACAAATTACTGTTCAACCTCTGTTGGGCCATCACCATCACATTTCAGAACATCCTCAAAATTTTGAGACATGTTGATACAGCACTTACTTTAGGCTTGAAAAGGAGATCAATTTGTGGCTTAATATCTGAAGTAATACTTTGTTTTATACTCCCTGGTATTGATCTGCTCTTGTAATTCTTGTAACATTGGATTAGTGAGGAGAAAAGTATTTTCATTACAAATTGTTTGGGATCAAGTTGAATTATTGTCAGCAAGAAAAACTATTTTTTTACATGTTTCTATCACTTCAAAGCTTTCTCCAGAGAAGAATGAATCTCCTCCTCAACATGGATCAAAATGAGATTGTAGAAAAATTTAAGAGTGGTGAAGTGCCAATATTTCATAAAATCCAGGAACCTCTGAAATCTCCAGCACTATGTAGGAGCAAGAAAGGGGCCTAGCATAACATTTGTCCCCCTAGAGACACGAGTTACACTGCTCATTTTCATCAGGTTTATCTGATAAACCTACAGCTCTGCCAAAAGCACAGGACAAGCCAACACTGACCCAAACTAGCTCCAGTGAGACAGTTTACAGGGACTGCAAAGACTTTTGTTGTCACTAAAGAGGTCTGAAAAGTCGTAAACCTGAAGATTTCCTTCCTAGAGAAGGTGGTTGCACTGGATGTATGTTGGATCCATGTGCTGACCAGAACCATTCCCACAGTGCTTAGTGGGACACACAGGATGGAAGCTAACTGCACCCAGCACAAACCTGCAGTCAGTCCAGTGGGACAGCACAGCAATACCAGTAAGCACACAAGTGTGTCAGGGGAAGAGGAAATGGCTGGGAAATAATGGAGTTTTATACTGCATGTGAACACTAAGAATAAAAGATTGAAGGGAACCAATAGATTGGTTTTTGCAGGATTTACATCAAAATTCTTAACTTGGCAGGTTCTCACTTGTGTGGATAACTAGAAGCAAATAATCATGAGGTGCAAAGAGAAGTCAATGACCAGAGCAATAAGATGGAAGATTTTGAATTCTACAAAGAGTTAATCTGCCAACCTTCTCCACTGCTGCCACTCTCCCTACCCAAGTGAGTGTATGTAATCATGGTAAGTTATTCAATTCACAGACATGTTGTGACAGTTCATTAAAAACTGCAGGACATTTTCAACATACATTAATACCAGTAATAAAAACCATTATTAAAATTAAATGATCCTTGGAACAACATGTTATTTAAAATCCCCTCAGAATACTGTAATTTGCTAGAAAGAAATTGGCAGAGTTATTTGATGTTCTTGGGGTCCGACAGTCTGGTAGGACTCCAAGATTTTATTTCCCTGCTACAAGATTTATCGAAGAGTCAGTGATAAGATTGTGTATTCTTCATTAAATATATATTAATACACATTTCAAATTCAGCAACTGCCAGAAATGTTTGACTCAATATTCATTAGGGCTTCTTAAGGCTGGGAAAGAACCTCTGAATTGTGTGACTAGGCATGCTAATTTCTAATGCAGCCTTCACATTACCTAAACAGCTTGTCCAAGCAATTAAGTTACCATTTAAAAACAGAACAAAACAAAAAAACCCAAATAGCAGTAATTAATCAAAATCCACTCTAGGAAAGGCATATACCTCTATATATTAACATCCCATACAAGAAGGAATCTCTACTGCCTCAGGGCAGCTTCTCGACCAGCATCCTCTCCTGCTCCGTGGCTACTCTTGCCTTCACTGGACATGAAGGATACCATTTCAGTGGGGGTACTGCAGTCTCTGGGTCCTTATCCATATTTTTTGGTCAACAGCCAAAACATTCTCTAGAAAAAACACCCATTTGAGAACCATTGTGCTATCTATCCCTTCATGACAGGAAGCTTGCACTGCAGACTTCAATTTCTCTTGTCTCGCATAATATAATTTTTGTCTGTTTAATTCAGAATCACAAATTACAGTAGTGCACATACTGTTACCACTGACAGAGAATGAAAACAAAGATTTCTGTATTTACTACGGATTTGACAAAACGTTTGGTTTACAAGTCTCAAGGGAACTATGAGTGCCCTTTCTAAGTGTAATTTTGCACAAGTGCACTGCAGATAACCTCTTCTGGAAAATAACTGTTTGGGCAGCTGGAATTTACTATGATGTCATCAGGAAACTACTGTTACAATAATCCACCCATAATGGCAAAAACAGTTCCTGCAACATTCATGTAATATTAAGCATCCTGCAACATATCAGTCTATTTTAGCAGGTGCAGCTTCTAAAAAGCTGAAAACTAAAACACCAGTCCTGTTACTAATATGACTTTTTGTGTGTATGACTAAACAATGTGATTGTAATCTTCTGGTTTTGTTAAGCAGAACAAAATAACTACTTCAGTAATGCTACTTTAATATCAAGGGATCATGCAAACACTATAAAGAGCATTCATAAATATTCCACTTCTGTGCCTCACTAAAGCAAAAAAGCTTTTAAGGGAAAGCTGAAATATTAAGATAACAATATCCCATTTAATATAATTAAAAATTCACTGACTTTCATGACACTGAATGACTCGAATGCTTACAATGATATTTTTGTGTAACTGTTCAGTCAATTTGAGGCCATGGTTCAAACATCCAAATGTGCATATAAAGCAAGTGGACCGATTTATATAATTGTTTACCTTCCTTATTTACAGTTTTAAAAGCTGTAAGAGTGTTCTGACAGTTCTTTGCTATTAAATATAAATCCTGCTCTACAATTACCACAACCATGGCAGGTAAGCCTTGGGATCTATGTCCCACAGATTCCTCAGGGAAAGCTCTTTGTAGTTTTGTGGACATTGTAATACCCCCATGCATGTAGCTGTGTTCAAACTGTGCTGTCACTCAAAGCAGCAGTGAACCCAGAGAAGAAAATGCATGCTACAAACCCAGACACAGTTGAGATAAAAGATATCTAATATTCTTTATAACCCTAACAATAATAATAAAAAGGCAATGCCTTTAAATGTCACCCATTTCTCCTTTATATATCTACAGATTCGATGTAGACATACAAAATAACTATTTCATAATTACAGTTGCATATATAATACTTTTCCCCTGAGATCCTGCTGAGCAGAGTGATGAGAAATGTTTTATCATATGAGCTGGCAATGTCCCATTATTACATAATTCTGGAGCTAGCTTGCCAAATATTTAAGGAAACTTCCCTGTCTGACCATCCAGGAGCCACTTTGTCAGTCACATTCCCAGCACCCCAGACTTCCACTGCTGAGACCAAAGTCCCATCAGCAGATGGCTCTGGTGACCCCATGGGTGCCCCTCTTGGTCCCTGCACACCCCACACTCACAGTCAGACAGGGTTTGGCTCAGCCCTGAGTTTCCCCTAAATCTGAGACATTTAAAGTCTCAGATGTCTGAATTCTCTAAGTAATTAAATTGTGGTGCAGTGGCACAAAAGCTGCTCAAGCTGGTGTCTCTGCAGTAGGACTCCCGACAAAGGAATGCCCAGGTTTTGTGCCCTCCATGCCTGGGATAGTCTGGAGTCTCTCTGCTGAGCCCTTGGCTCCTGCTGTGTCCGAGTGTCTGGATCCCTGGCCGGTGCCTCAGGTCCCTGTGCTCTTTGCTGTCTGAAGGGTCAGCACCAGGTCACGGCTCCCACCCAGGCACAACCTGCAGCTCCCACTGCAGCTGCACACCCAGCTGCTCTAAGTGTATTCTTCAACAAAACATCCTCACAGCAAGATATAAAAGCAAGTCACTCTCTATTATATGTTCTATTACATGTCCAAGGAAAAGTAAACTGAAGTCAAATGAATTTGTTTTAGAGTCCTGTAGTGGAAGGTGGTCAGTGGTAATTTCGGTCTGGCTACAAATGTTCATTGATCCTATCTGTACTGCAAGTCTCCAGACAGTGGCTATGGATGAGTACGGATTATCTAAATCCTTAGATGAAACTCCAAGATGCTACATATTGAGGGGTTTTCTTCTTATATAGGTAAACTTCCTGCCATAAGAAAATTTCTTGAGACACCCTTCTATCTGTCAATGAGCCCTAGAAGAGCAAAGCAGAGAGCAGGATTCGGGGATAGCTGGTGAACAACAGGGGTTATGGAAAAACAGAGCTCCAAGGTACCAACACCTTCACTCTCAGAGGCTTGCCAAATGCACTTAATTTTTTTCAGTGCACTTGATAACAGTAAATCCCTCACCATTTTATCAAGGTAGCCAGGGATCAGGAAACCACATTTGGCCCTTCATGGCCACAAGCTTTTTTCCAACAGTGTCCAGATGTTAATTAAGGGAGAAATTAGGCTAGTCTAGTTAAAATGCTCTTGTCCTTATGTAGGGGTCTTATCATGGACAGCTAATGAAAAGGTACACAGGAATCAACATATCTGTGCTTGTCACACACACAGATCCTGCCTTAAATGTAGATGCCACTGGAAGATGTATTTACCTTCCCTGCATTTAAAAGGTATAATTCAGCAATTACTTAAAAATTCAGATGCTAGGCATGTTATTAGACATACTAAAGAAGAACAGAAGCAAAGCAAGGTTTTGCAGAATAAGTATCTTTTCAAGATGGACAAATATATTCTAACCCATGGACTCAGAACTGAGTGACAGTCCAAAGATGCAGAGAAGAAAAACTCTACTCTTCATAGCAGTTTTAAGTATCTACCATTTAGAAGAATTTCCAGATTCCAGCTAAGAAAAAGACAACAAAAACTGACCTTTTTTTTTCCCCCAGCTACAATTGCACTGCATTTATGAGCCTTTTTAAATACAAACTTCTATGCAGGATGAAAATGCATCATATATGGCATTTCTGAGTTTCAACATACTAGGTTGTCCTCAAACAATTTTCAGTCCATTTCATTTGGTAATTAAGCTATTTGAAGCAAGAGATTGCTTCCTGGCCTGCAAAGCCATTTTAAGAGCCACTGGGAAGTTTCTGATTTCCAGAGTGTTGCTCACATGGGACAGATTGTATAAAAAGAGATAGATTCTAGATGAACTTGTAGAAAAACACTATACAGCGGGTGATGCCACAGAAGCTTATTTAGTAACACACATTGCCAAAGTTTTATCAAGGGCAGAAGACTCACAGTGAAAAGGAACCCTGGGAAATCAGTCTGGGCTGCTGATGAGGTGGCATTATAACTGTCCTGCTGGGCCAAGGCAACCACCGTAGTCAGAAAGAGATCCTTTAAAAACACTATCAGAAGCAGAGATAGTCCAAAGTGATCCTTTCCCTGGCATGCTGCTGTAATTTCTGGCAGTAACTTCCCAGTCCAACAGGTGACTTGTGCTCAACAGCTGGAGAGGTGTACAGGGAAGGAATTGTTTGTCATGTCTCAGGACATTTTAGAATTTTAGTTTAGTTTTAGAAACTGAGAAAGTCCATTTTTGCATTGTATTTATTTAAATTGGGGAAGACAGGCATACATTGCTTGGAGGCTAAAATTAGAAATTAGGTCAACAGCAGTTAGAAATATGGAGAATACATCCAACTGTCCATGCCATTCATTAAATTATAGCTTTCTTTTGCATCATCTCATTTCACCTCCTCTGTTCTCTGAAGCATTTCATATAAAGAATTTCAGTTCTGCCATTTACTCTCCAGGATGATCACATTTGCACACAAAATTCAAGATATGGCCATAGAGACAGTACATGAACCTCCACTGTTTTCAACCCCTCTTCTCAGAAGTTTTAACACTTTGTCTGTTTGACCAGCAGCAAGATTTTGTTTTCAGTTAACAAACACAATGGCTGAATGCTGTTTCCCAAGTATCAATAATTTACTTAAGCATCTTCAGTCTATAGACGTTTCTTTTCCCCACTTTGAACTTGGGTAGATACACCATTAAAATAGAGCAAAGCCATGCCCTATGACCACATATGTTAGGAACACTGAAAAAAAAAAAAAGAGAAAAAAAAAAAGAAAACAAGGTAGTTTTACAACTCCATTCTAAAAAATAATTTTAAACTAAAGATGTAAAATATTCAAGATAAACAGCCAGCTTGCTATACTTTGAATACTGCTTCCATATGTGAGAAACTGTAGTCAAAGAAACACGTGCTTTCTAATTTCTATTTCTTAATATCAGATGATGTTTCTTTGAAGTAGCCAGAGTCCACAATCCTTTCCTTTTAATACAGGCATGCTAGTATTTAATGCATCTGCCATGGCAAATCTGGTCTTCTGATTTGTATTGTAGCAAGTACTTGTGACCCTACTGATATAAAACAGGTTTTATTTCCAATTTGTTTTCAAGCCCACATGTGACTCCATGGAAGGTATAAAAACACAAACCATTATAATAGTAAACTAAAATTATGCAGATATTAACAATTAATAATAATATCATTAATTTCTGTGAAAATCTCATTAATTTTCCAATTAAAAGAAATAACCTCTTCATAATCCCTCACAAATAAATATTAATTCATTCCCATTAGTGACAAACATAGCAATCCAAATTCATGATATGCTACATAACACTACTATTTTGCAGCACTTTTATACTACTTCAAACACTGAGAATAAATGTGATTTCTTTAACTGTGTCCCCTAAGGAACTTCAGTTAGAAAAGCACTTGCATGATCATCAATAATATCAGTCCAGTCCAGTGCTGAACTTGCATCTGGTCTCACAAGGAATCTGCATCCTGCTTTATGTAGGATCAGGTCCCTTGAATTGTGTAAGAACAGACTATGGGCAGAGCCTGTTCTTTTACTGACAGAAGTGTACAACTAACAAATCGAGCTGCCCACAGGTAGATGTATCCATATACCAATCCCTTGAGAGCTCAGACCTACAGGAGCACTGTCATTCTCACTGTTAAAGCCAAGAGAGAGAGCACAAAGTCCAGGAAAAAAAAGTCACCACAACGTCCACAACAAAACCTGTTAATGCTAACAACACTCCAATCTGACATGCCTGAACACTGTACCTTTAGTCCAAGATTTTAGGCAAATTGAAACCAGACAAAAATAACATGAAGAAAAATAATACTATCAAATGGGAGAGTAATTAAAAAAAGTTGTGAAACGGTTTCAGTAATTTGTACATTTGAAATCATTTTACCTTTTCTTCCAATGCCACTGCTGTTCTGCATCATTTCCCATTCCTCTCCTACAGAGATTTTAATTTAGAAGTCACAGCTGTTTATCTTCGTTTATTTTGTCTGACAGGTGCTCATAGTGTTATTTAATTGTTCCATGTCCTGCTAAAACAACAGTAAGAACACAATCTTCAAGAGAACAAAAAAAAACAAACAACAAAATAAACCCAAGGGAATCTGAGCACTTAGCAATTAATAAAGAGAAGTACTTTATTCATTTGAGCAGCACAAGTCCAGGTTCAATAGGGCTTAAAAGTGGAACAGGACATGAAGCAGTAGAACCTAGAAGAGCTTAATGAAAGTGTAACTAATTAGGGTTCCCAAAGAGACCATGAGAAGGTGAAGGACTTGATAGAGACGAATTTACATAGTAGGGGAAAAAGTAGTTTCTTACTGAACAAAAAGAACACTGATTTTCTGGTAAGGAATAAGCTGATTCTGTGTTAGAGAAAACATCACCATTGGGGTAGCACGGCGTAAAAGGTTAATGTCAATATTTAGCATGCTTTCACTGTGTCAGTTGTCAGAAAACACTGCCATGTAAAAATAGTCAAAATGGAAAATAATAGGTGAGCAGGAACATTTATATCAGGAATCAATAGCTATAGAAGACAGATGAAGAGCCAGGATAGCACAGGCCTCACAGACAAGACAAACAGAGAGCTAAAGGTATCCAATTAACTAATTACTGACTGCTAAAACCTATGAGGGGGTAAAGTGATTTTCTTGCTGACAGAAACCATTTTCCATCGACAGAGGGCTGATGAGCAAGACAGGGACACATCTGAGCCCTTTCTGCATGAGTTTGGCACCTCTCTTCAGCCCTTCAAGGGAACCTGAGGAGGCACCGTGGAGGAGTTCTCTCGGTGTGAAATACCTGGGGATACTTCTACAACTTCCACCTGCACAGGATTATTTATCCATCAACTTTGTTCTCCTCAGAGCTCCACCAAAACCTAAGTTTGAAACACTCTGTAACATCTACCAGAGCATAAACGGAGACTTTCAGTCTCAGGCCTCAGGTGTGTGTGTTACACCTGCACATAGGCTGGGTTGCCACAGCCATGCACTGTGGGGTCTTCAAGCTCCGGGAAGCACTGGAGGTGTCCCACATCAGGCACTGTGTCCCACATTGTCCCAGTCCGTGTGTCCCGCTCCAGGCCGTGAGTCCCACACGGGTCCCCACAACGGCCTTCCCTCAACGCCCCCTAAACCCGGGGCCTTAGGGCACAAGCCCTGGGAAAGGAGGGGAACGCAGCCCCCCTCCCTCCCCCCCCACACAGAGACACCTCCGGGCTCCCAGCGCTGCCTCCCTCTCTGCCCCGGGCCGGTTCCTACCTGCGGGCCGTGCCGAGGCCGCGGGGAGAACGGGAGAGCGGCGGGCCGGGAGCGACAGCGGCCGCCCGTCGCCCGGCAACGCCGCGGCCTCGGCACCTGGAGCGGCGCCCGGGCCCGGCCCCCGTCTGTCCGTCCGTCCGTCCGTCCGTCCGTGCCATCGCAGCGCCCCGCCCGCTGCCCGCACCGGGAGCAGGAGCGTCCGGGGAGCCCCCCAGGCAGGAAGGGTTCCCGGCTGGGAATAACAGAGGGGCGTGCTTGCAGTGGGAAAAGTGGCGAGGCAAAGAGCGGGAGCAGGGGAGGGCACGGCGCTGAGGACAGGAACGGGACGGGAAAGGCAGCAGGGCGCTGTGTGGGATTTGGGAGGCAGATGATCACCGGCTGAAGGAGGGGCTGGGCACATCTCTATCCCACACAACATCCAAAACCTTTGCTGGCAGATGAAAAACTAATGACATCATCATACACGAAGGTGATCCCACACGCCTGCAGTGTGTTAAAGATCAAAAAATGCAGCTTGTGGCAGATAACAAGGCTGGTTTCACCAAATGATTTTGCATTTTTTAAAAAAAACAAAGAAAAACACCCAAACAAAACAAACAAACAAACCCCAAAACAACCAACTGAAAACAAAACAGATTAAAAGATTAAATTTCCAAACCAGAGTTGTCAAAAGATTAGGATCCTAAGAATGAAATTTATCATAATCTGGATCCAAGAGATGTGGTTCAACTATTGCTGGTGACATCATCAGACATCTCAGTGCAAGAGTGCAACTTTTGTGCAGCTCTTGCCATCCTCACTCACACTTAGAAGATTCCTATATCGAAATGTGGAAATTTAGGTTTCATAAATCAGTCACGTAGGAAGATATGACTCAGTGGTCCCACATGGAAAGCTTTTCCAGAAGTTTACATTCAGAATGGTCTCCAGGGTTTTCTTGGGAGCAGCCCTTAGCAGTGTTTCTCTCAGAGGCAGGAAGGCAAGAAGTCTGGAGGGAAGGCACGGAGTCCTGCCTGCCATGTAGAAGAGTCTGGGGTTTCTATTTCATTCGACTCACCCCCTCACACCTTCTTTGTGAGGATGTGGGAGAGCAGCAGCTGCTGGTGGATTGCATCAGCATTTCCTCTATAACTACATTCAGTTTACTCTAGGGTTTGGAAAACACTTAGACCATAGGTCAGGAAATGTGTTGACTCCCCTCTCGCAGGGTGTGACGGTCAATTAACATCACAGAGAATCACCAGGGGCCTGATTTTCCAAGGTGATGAGCACATTCAGCTCCACCTGGTGTCATTGCAATCCAGCTGCCCATCTTCACAGGAAGGAAGGCAATGGGCCTTGACTTGCTCCAGGAAGGTAGTGTGATTCAGTAAAAACAATACTGAATCAAGCAACTGCCCCTGGAATTTTATGCCCAATTCTGCCACTTTTTTTCTGGGTAACTAGCTCAAATCACCTTGACTCAGTTTCCCAACATACACCTTCTTGGGACACACTTCCCAAGGATTATCTGAGGACTGTGTATGTACTATACATGTACTGTGTATGCACACATCTGCATGGTAGCTTTCTTCTTTTCCTTGTTTTGCTGGAAATAATCTACATATGACCAACACAGTCTGAGTGATTTGAAACCAACTGAAGAAATGCATCTTTCCATCACTGAAGAAGAGAAAATTCTGGCACAATTCCAGGGTAGATACAGAAACTTTACGTCTCTTTATTTAGAGTTACCGTAATTGTGCTGGCACCATTCCCAGAGCTGAGCTACGGTTAGTGAGAAATCTGTAAATTAATAACTGTGGAGCTGATGTGATCTCTACCCAGAAACCATGCTGAACATTCATGAAGCTTTATAGGTAAGAAAAGTTATATTACAGTTTATCCAAGAAAGTTTTAGAATCTTAATATTGACAATTAGCATACCTTGGATCTACCTGGAGACAGTGGACCTGATTCTGATCTCACCTTTACAGGAGCTCTACAAAATGTGCTACTCTGGATGAATTCCATTGATGCTACCCAAATGACCAGGAATTGGGTGAAGCCTCCTCTGAAAGCCAAGCAAAGATAAACGTGCTTCTTGTGAGTCTTATTTTACAAGAAGATATTTTATCTGTTCTTCTGGTTTTATTCAGTCATAAGCAACATCAAATCAATCCAGTCTATAATTAGTATTATCGATCAATAGATAACCGCTGTTGCTACTAGCAGAATTAAAATTTAAGAATTCATTGTCCTACAACTCAGAAACACAGAACCAGAGGGGACTTTCTGGTCAGAGGAAAGTTTTCTGCTATTGCACATAACCCATCAGAGTCATTTAGATATTTCTTGGTGTTTCCCCCCTTCTGAAAGATTGTTCAGAGTGTCTCTCTGAAGATAGCTCCCCTTGCAGCCTGATCTCTTACTCTCATTAGTAAGCCCTGTAATCACCTTTTTTCTTGTGAGAATCCCTTTTATAGCACAACTAACAATTTCATAGAATCACAGAATCATATAATAGTTTGAGTTGGAATGGACCTTTTAAAGGTCATCTAGTTCAAGTAGGTGATACAGAACAAGGATATTCATCTTCATTTTATACAAAAAAGACAAAATTCAAAACTAACTTGAGATTAAGTGGAGAACTCATCCTACGGTACTGCCACCCCCACCCAGACAGCAGTTCTGCTAGAAAATTTTCCCATCTTCTTGTATTGCATGTTAAGCAGAATACTGACATCTTTGGTAATTCTTCTAATTCTTCTGTTGGTTAAGAACCAGCAGCTACCATAGCATTTTCAAAAAAAAAAATCAGCTCAGGTCTGCAGAAACAGCTTTGAAGTCTCAACTATGGCACTAACCTCATGATTTCATGTGATTAAAGTCACGGTGTACAGGAGATGATGTAAGAACAGTTTCAACCACAGCAGGTGTTTAGAAGTTCATCCCAGAAGAAGCAATGAATGAGGCTGAGAGGGAAAAACAACTGATCCAAAGATCCGGGGAATGACAGAAGTCTGTGAATTGAATATATTTTTCTGTCGCTGCACCTGGCATGAATAGAAAGGGCAATAAGAGAATCCAATTAATAAAACATCTTCGATTCAATGAATCTGGGCATTTGTTTTTGCTCCTTTTTACAGGCTCATGTGAATTCATAAACTGCAATCAGAAAGGAAAGCTTCGTCAGGAAACATTTGGCATTTTGTACAAAGCTGTATCTTTTCAAACTGAACTAGACCTGGAAAAACTTGTGATACCAGTTTTTATAGAGTATTTTAACTCACACTGAAAGATGGGAATTCATAGTTTTATGTTGCCCTTGCTTCTGTAAACAAGGGAACCAAACTACTGATGTCACCAAAGTCACACAGAAACTGTGTGTGGCCTTTGAAGGTGACCACACACTTTTGAGGTCCGGAGCCAGTGCTGAGTGACAGAACCTGTCTCCTCTCACTGCTGCATGCTCGCTCAAGAAAGTGAACACCCTTCTTGGCTTGGTAAATTTTTGGGGTACTAGAAGGCAATCAAACCAGCAAATGGTACTTTGTCATGGTGCAGGGTCTCTTAGGGAAAAGGTAAGCTTAAGACAGGCTTCAGTTGTGTTGGGATATCTCCTTAGCTTAAACCCTGACTCAGCTCTGCTATGAGGGAATAACTCTGGCACAATCCCACTTACTTTCAAGCAATACCCAGTGTAAATGCCACATCAGAGGGATCTTTCCATCCTTTGTACTACTGCTTTAGAAAAGCAGATTCTGGCTCATGACCAAGAGATTCTACTCAGAAGCAGTTGCATTACTGTGCAGTCAAGATAATTGATTGGGATGAAAGACATGGGGTAGCAAAGGTGAGATAGGGCACTGTATTAATATTTGAGCCACTCAGCCAGGACTGCCCAATTCCAGAAGGAATTATTTCCTATTTCTACCTTAATTATAATGAAAAGTTGTAAATAAATAAATTAGTAAATGTAATATTTTTCTCCCTTTACATTTTTACAGGAAAAAAGAAACAAAACCTTCTTATCTAAAAAAAAAAAAAAAATACTGAGAGCCAGAAAAGTATGCTTATGCTCCCTTGTTTATATAATTCCTGGCTTAAGATGAATCAATGGTAACTTGAAATGCCTATCTATAAATTATTATTGTTTAGTGCCTCTCTTCAAGACCCTCTACCTTTCCCAGTTTCTTTTGGGTCAAACTATTTCCTGGTTTTGGAAAGCTCAAGGATGCTGGCTGCCCACATATGCTTTTCCAGTGTATGGTATCCTGTCCCATGGTATGGGACAAGTCCAAAGCTTCTCTGCAGCTGCCAGATGGTAATTTTTACCGAAGAATTGGTAGGTACAAAACCCAGTGTTGTTGCAAGTGTAGTACCACCATAGGCTTCATTCAGTTTAGGTGTATTACTGTGCTTGTTGTGGTAGGAATCCTCTGCAAGAGAGAGTCTTGCTGAGAAGCCTTAAAACTGGCAGGCTTAAAATCAAAATATAAAAGGAAGAGCACTGGCTGCAGGATTAATGCCCCTGGGACACAGAATGTCTCTTCCTGATGATATTTATAATCCACACCTGGACCACATTGTTGGTGGTCCTTGCTTTTCTTCTGGGATGAATTCCATGGTCAATGATTGAGTTACAACTTTGTTTTCAGCATTAAACTAAGGGGAAAATGAATTGATGTTGGAAAGGAGTTACAGTCAGTGACTTTTTCTCCATAGCTTTTCAGGAGCAACATTTGTTCTTTTTCATCGCTTGCTGCAGTGTAAAGGAACCTGTGGCCTCACTGCGCTTTTTAGGTTTGTTTTTCCAAGCAGGATTTAGCTGGGAAATTCATCTAGTTGTCTTCAGAGAGGGAAAACAGCAGCTTTCCAATGTGTACTTACTTTTTGTGCCAATGCAAAGCCACCATAAAATGTTAGCAAATCAGAAAGGGGTTGTTATTTTCACTTCCCATCACTGTGACAACATATGATGTGAAGCAGTGCTGAAATTGTGGCTTTAAAAAAATTTAATCAGGTCAAAGCACCAGTTTGCATGCACTTTGCACAGCTCCAAGCTTACTCTGAATGCAACTCATGTGCACCGGGGCTTTCAGCCGTCACAGCAACAGCACCATTGTGAGCCATGCTGCAGACAACAGCAAAAGTCCTCAACAAATCCCTGTCCTGCAGGACAGGAAATAGGGTGGCTAGAGTGCAGTCTGCAGATGTGGAAGGAGGAGATCAGCAGGTAGATAAATGGGGCCAGGCAGTTCTGCAGGCTGGAACAAGCACAGTGCATCCATCCCTGTGCTCGCCCATGTAATCCTAAGGCCAGCACCTGTAGCCTGGAAGACACGGCTTTTTGTCCTAACATTCTAAGAGCCAAAGTCTTCCTTCTGCCTCAAGTGACTTGCCCATCCCCAGGGTTGTTTCATCTCTACGAGGTGACTTGTGCTTCCTTCTGGCTCAGCATCAGTGAAAGAACTGAGCAAAGGCAAAAATGGTCCAATCTGCTCTGTCAAAGGAACTCTTGACTTTATACCTCTGTTTCTGCTGCAGGCAGCTGGGAGTTGAGTTGCAAGACACCACCATACCATACTTGGATTTTCCCTATAATTTAAGCAGCTCCGGTTGCCTTTTCCATGGATAGCCTCTTTGAAAAGCCTTGGGATTAATCTATATTTGGGCCATTGCCATGTATAACTTCCTCTAGACTACTAGAAGGAATCCCATCTTCATAGGGAATGAAGAATGTTTCCCTGTCCCCAAAATGACAGGAGAGACCTGATTTCCAGGCACTCTCTTTACAGCCTTGGCTCTGCTTCTGCATAATATGTGCTTAGAAAAAGGACTGTGTACTTACATTCCAGCAGCTAAGTTAGATTAGTGATGAAAAAATAGTATTATTGGTATGCTTCTGTATGTTTTATGCACTGTCTAGAAGTTTCAGTAAAAATTCAGCTTCATTATCTAACTCAGTATGCTGGCTGAGACCCAGACAGATGCTCAGGTAGTGTTTCCAAGTATTGAAAACCATAAAACACATCCCAGTCCACAGAAATCTCACACCTACCTCAAAAGCCTTGCTCGACAGTTTTCAAGGCTGGATCTGTCAGCAGCCCCACTGTCTGGTGACAGTACATGACAGTGAACATGGCATGTTGTCTTCCACAGGGGACTCCAGTCATGTTTGTAGGCCAACTCCTTGACCATGAAAACCTGCACGTTATCACTGCTCTGTGGCCTGAATGTCTGTGCTTTTGGCTGAGCACTTCATCCTCTTTTCTTGAAACACCTTAAAAGATACCTTGGGTTAACACTTATATTGGTTGAACAGAAGCTCCTAGTGCCTGAGCTGGGTGGTGGGCATATGGCTGAGCAAATCCCTTCAGAAGAAGACAGAAATTCAGAATGAGAATCTTCCCATATCCACAAAATACTGATATCTGTAGGAGCCATGAAGCTGTGGAGCTCCTGTAGTGACATCTTCATTCACTTCCTTCACAGTCTGAGCAAAGACCTTTCATTCCGAGACTTTCCCTCTGCTAGAAATGGAGATGGATTTTTGACAAAGTGAAATGTGTATCTCCCCAGCAACTCCTGACATCACCACTGACAGAACCTGTCTTCCTTGGAATACACAAAAGCTTCCCCTATCCTGTCCTACAATGGTCACTTGCTATGCCATGCTGTGGATGTACTAACCCATTCCAAGACCATTCCAAGTAACCTTGTGTACCAAACATTGGCAGCTGGCTAATATCTAAGCTATCCATTGATTCCTCCCTGCAGTAGCAGATCAAGTTGCAAGTTGAGCTGGTGTTAAAAAGGCATTTCCTTCTCATTCTCCTTAAAAGCCCGTGGAAGCACAAGTGTCTAGGATGCAACTATATATTCACTGTTTACTGGTTAGCTCCTGGCTTGTGGAAGCACATTTTCCAGGCGTAGATCACAATTTTCTTTTGTAGAGAATTGGGCTGCTGGACGTACATCTACAGCTGTTTGCACAGGTCACTTCTTTCTTCTTTGAGATACTCTCCTCACAACACATAAGCAACACACACAGCCCTTGGCAACCTGGAGAGTGAAATATAAAGACGGGGAAGGGGTGTGGGGGTGAAGGGGAGGGAAATAAATAACCCCACCATGGGTGTGATGTCAAATCTATTGAAGTTAAAGGAAGTGATTTCAACATGCACCATCTACTCCGTAAAGAGGTGCCAAACTAACTCTAAGCTATTGGGCTTTCCAAAACCTCCACCAAGACCATGTTTATAAATTGGTGTTGTGTTGGTGACAACTGTTGTGATAACTCTTGGTCAGCAATCATGAAAATAAAGTCCTTGTTCCAGCAGCATGCTTGGCTGCAGAAAGAGCTGTATGTAGGTACCAGGGACTAGGGCTAACGACAAAGCTCTGTCTGGATGGAGAGAGAAAGGAGAGACAATAAATAAAATGCAGGAATTAGCCTGAGGAATATTTCAACCATGGTTCTGTAAATATCACAGGTAAAGAAAGATCTTAGAGTAAGAATTGTCTCCAGTTTGGACATTATCCTAGTACTTTTCATCCAGCAAATTTGTAACACTTTTTATGAAGAAACTTTATATAATTTTTCCATTTTGCAGCAGGAAATGTTGCTTAAGCCCAACATTTTAAAATACCTCGGCCACGTGGAGGTGAGCAGGTGACTCAGGACAAACATGCAGACCTCAGCTTGGCCCTTGGATAGGTGCTGTCATATCACAGTACATTTGTGAAATCAGCAGCCACAATATGCTTCTGGAAGAAAGCATGCCAGACAGAGGGCAGATCTGCTTGCACAGTCAGTGCACCTGGCACTACAGCCTGTGTTGCCCTCCAGACCATCTATAGGTACCAACCATCCACGAATGGAGCAGCTCAAGGAGCTGGGCCATCCCTCAGGATGGGCTCAGCATGGGACGTGCTGCTTGCTGCTGTACCAAAGCCAGCTGAATGACATCTCAGAACAAGGTGCAATTTTTGTGTCAACAATGGAACCATTAATACATGCGTCTGCAGGCTTCAGACCAAATCCCTTTCCTGGAACAATTCAAAGGGAGTTAAAGGGGTATTTTTTGTTGAGCCTAAGGCTGAGCTCCCCTGCTCCAGACTGCAGCACACAGACAGTGCTAAGTGCGTGTGGACAGACAGGACTTTGCTCTCTAAACCGGGCTGGCTCCTTGCCCAAGCTTCAAATGCAGCCTGTGAGGATTTGACTCCAGACAATTTGATGGATACTGTGTGGGTGCTGGAGGCAAGAGAAGCCAAGAAAATGAAATGTCTGTCTGCCAGTTGCTCTGTTTCCTGAGATATTTAATACAAATCCTTCACTTCTGTAAATATACTCTGCATGCTGCTATAGGTAGGGTGTGGTTTAAGTGTGACACTATGAGAAAAGTGTGCAATACATAAACCAAAACTGGAGAGTGTTTCATCTACAGGCATCATTCCTTACAAGGGGTAATAACATCCACGTGATAAATTCATTTATTTTTGCAAACAGGTCATAAATTACATGTCAGCACAGTAATCTCCATTTATCCCATTCTTTAACCTCCTCTGCAATATGCCTATTGAGTCTTTTCTACCTGCACTGCTTTTAACTTTATCAAGTGCCTTAAGCCCTCTGAATTTTGATCATCGATTGCCAACATCTGCAGTGATTAAACTGAAGCCTGAACCATCCCCATTACTAAAAACTTACCACTTGCCTTTTCTGCAAATCCCATTTCAACAGCATTCATCTCTTCTTCCCCCTTGTCTGCTCTGACTGAAAAAAATATGCAGGACCATTTCCCAGGGTTAATTTTTAATAGTATCCTCACTGCTGCAGCAGATGAAGTCATTTATTATCCAGCAGGCAGCATGCTAACATGCTAGGCAATGGCAAATGCTGAAGGAGGTGACTCAGGCATAAGCAATCAGGCAGAGTTGTGCATTCCCACCTGCCGGATGGCTCAGCACAAAGAGCCGAGCACGGCATTTTAGTTTACCCTACACTTGCATCTTCATCTGAGGGACACCTGGATTCCAGCCACGCAGCCAGTGAGGCTTATGTGCTTCACAGTCATGTGCAAAGCATGCACATAAACAGAGGCCAGCCCTCCCTCTGCCTGGGCACTCTTTTCCTCTAAGAAAAGCGGTCATCCCTGCTGCAGGAATGTGTCAGCCCAGCCAGTTTGGTCCTAAATAACACTTTGTGATCTCAGGCAGACTGGAGCTCAGCCTACCCACCTGTAAAACAGGTTTAATGGTAGTTAGCTTTTTTTAATAGAAAAGCTGGGAGGATTACTTCATGTCTGAGATCTCTAGATGAGAACTGCTTAGTGGCAGAAAGTAGTTTAGAAGAACAGCTCAAAATTAGGGCCAGAGCAGCCTGGCAGCCCAGTGAGCAGGTAGAAATGACTACAGAAGGTGCACTGTTCTTGTCTCATTACCCAAGAGTCTCAGAAAATCTGGGATGAAGATGATTCACAAACCAGAAAGTGCTTTGGAATTACTTATTAAGTAGGATTCATGTTGCTTTTACTGCTCTGGGATGCACAAGGTTGGGCTGCAGAATCCCTTTTGCCATCTCCTCAGAGTGAAATGTGGTGGTAATGTAGGGTTCACTCACCCATGTATCTATCACAGTTGTATTTTTGCCTCCAGAGAGAAGACCAAAGACCACTGAAGAAGTACATTAATCTTCCCTGTATCTGCAGTAAGCTTTGGATCAGACCTCAGTAAGCCAACAAGAACGTGCAGCTAAACATGCTACAACAAGTTCACTGGCATGTGCTGATCTGCAGGAGAGCTGGTCTGAGTGTGCTCCCAAAAACCAGCAAGATCTTAACTAAGGAGGCAGCAGCTTCCTGCTTAGTCCTCACTGGAGCACACCAGTGCTGCTTAAATGGGGAAAGAGAGCAGCTCTGAACCCATTTCCTCCCCTGTGCGCTGTCCCAGAGAAGCCAGAGGGAGAGTATTGTTTTACTCTTAATTCACTTTGTGATCACGTAAGTCCCCCAAATCCCACTGCTAGTGAGCTCCAATGATTAAACAGCTCACTGAAGGGAAAATACAGCTAACACCTTCTTCCCCATCAAAGCATATTGCTAATGAGAACTGGGAAATGGCTCAGAGTTAATACAACATCTGTAGATTAACACAAGCTATGATAGTCAATGGCTGAAATGCCATCAATCACTTGGATTCATGTAACATTTGTGATCAGTGTTCTCGTACGTTAACCTCAGTATTTCCCCAGCTGAAGTCTGAAAGCGGGAAAACATAAAGTCATGAGTCTGAAACCAGAGAAGAAATTTGAAGTATGTTGCTTTGGACATCTCAGCTTAGGAATCTTGCAGGAGATCTGACTTCTGAAATGTTTAGCATTGGTCCCCTGAAAGCCCTCAGGGAGTATCTGGGTGATTTGCACACACACACACACACACACACACACACACACACACACACAGAGTCACACCACTGCTGAGCTCATGAGCATCTGCCTGAGAAGTTACCTAGAAACATGCAATTGACCTTCACCAGTCCTGCAAAATTCAAGTGTCTGCAAGTCCTCTTCTGCTTTTCACCTTCCCTGATGGAGAAGCAGCAGAAGAAAGGGGATGACCAAACTGCAGACAAAACCTCCAAGATGCTGTGGTCGACTTTATGGCTTCAGTGTGGGAAAGTTCTGTAATAAAGGAAGGGGTAACTGTCAATAAGAAGAGAATCTGTGTGAAATAGGTGTAGAAATACCCTGGAGAGGTCAACTATGTCACGTCTCTGACTGAAGGGATGATTTCTAGGCCTGTGCTGTTCTTGAAGGCAACTGTGTGGGAGGACTATCTCTCAGGACAGCCTAGGATAGTGACACAAGAGCAGAGCCTAACTGCCAAGGAAACCTTCCAATAGCTAACCTGGATCTTACTTGATGTGGGAATACTGGTACCACCATATACTCCCAGGGAGCTCTATAACTCAGGATCTTTAGCTCTGACAATGGGCAGCTGCACTGCAGGACAGTGTACACCTTTGCTATGAATAACATCAAGGCTAAGGTCTCCTATGGACTTAGTTACTGCAGCAGAGTGGATTTGAGGTAATCACAGAAAGGGAGGAAGGGGAAGTTGGAAACACTGCACAAGAGCATCAGGAAGAGGCTGCCACAGTGAAAAACAGCTGTTTGTAATTGAAAGGGACAAGATAAGCAAGCTTTACTAAGTTTGAGTAGGAATAGAACATACAATGGAGTGTCAAGAGCACTAAGAAGCAGAGAGATTCTGGGAAGGCTGGATTCTACCCTCCTCTCCAGTCTACAGGGTTATTTTATTTTATTTTATTTTATTTTATTTTATTTTATTTTATTTTATTTTATTTTATTTTATTTTATTTTATTTTATTTTATTTTATTTTATTTTATTTTATTTTATTTTATTTTATTTTATCTTATCTTATCTTATCTTATCTTATCTTATTTCTGCTTCACATCAGCTTTACTTTCTTGCAGATAGGAACCAAGGCTCAGGACATCTCCTTATAGTACAAGAAAAAACAGAATTTAGTGAGGGGCTTAACAGAAGAAAAGAAAAGGCTCAGCAGCTTGAGCATGATGATGAGAAGGAGGGCTGCATGGCAGGTTTAGAGACAATGTGTGACCAGTATATTAAAAACCAGTCAAAGGAAAAGGAACCAGTAGTTTAACTGGATAAACAACATTATCTTTAATTCTATCTATTTCTACCATGTGTGCATGCCTGAATCATGCTATGCAACACTGCTATGAAATTGCTGCAAGAAAGACATGTAGTTAGCAATTGTTCTTTGATGCTGAGGGGAAGAAAATCAGCATTAGCTGATGAAGAAGAAGACTTTTAAAAAAGAACACAATCTCAGGGTCTTCTCCAGGAGAACATGTGGGATGGTCTGAAATTTCAGTACAAACTCATCTGGTTCAGAGAGGCGTTGAACTACACAGATAAATCTGTTGCACATCAGTGAATGCAGAAATGACATAGAGCGCAAGACATCCCTTAGCAACTCATCCCACTTCCACTCTGGAAATCTGGCTCCTGCCAGCAAAAGTGACAGATGACCCAGAGCATGGTAACTGATCCAAACTGTCCCATAAAAATCCCTGGTAGAATATCAGTTGCAAAGGGCTCAAACTTTTCTGTAGAGTTTGAAAAAGAAAATCACATGGGGACTAAATATCACAAGGGCTTCTTAACAAAAAAATAAGAAGGCTTCCAGCTTCCAAAGACCTGAGTTATTGCTGTATGAGGACGAAGGCAAAAGCCCTCTCTCAGAGGGCAGTGATCTGAAGATCAGGCTCCAAGGGAATGATTGACATTCCATTCAGGCTGACAGCTAACAAAAGCTCCTGTACATATGCCAGCAAGCCACTGCCAGGAAAATCTGTGTGGCTCCCAACTTGCAGATTTCTGCATTACCAGGCCTCCTACTGCAGTTGACCCTTGCTGATCTGCGTTGGCAGGCTCAGCAGAGAGTGGAAGGAGACATAGGACCTCACCAACCCTATCAACCTTTGATGAGGTGGGGGCATTTCATGAAAGAATCAGTGTCATTTCTAAATAACTCATGCTCCAGATTCACCACATGATCAGCGACAGCTCCCTGGAAAAAGCATGAGTACCCAAAAAGAACATTTCTTGGGGGCTTAAGCAAACAGCTACAGGAGCAAACAGGACACTGCAGAGGGCAGTGTGCTTCAGATCAGACTGAAACCAGCAGGCAGTTGTAGAAAGCCACACTGCTTGTAAATACCCAGAGACCAAACCCATGTCTCATCTCTCCCCACTGCTCACCCCACACAGCAAAATCTGAAGTCCAACCATCTCATCATCAACTCAGGGGAGGGCCTCATGTTAACAACTATTGCATACCACATCTAGGGAGATGTGATAGTTGCTCATTCCCACAGTGTCTCAACAAAAAGGCTGACTGGGAAATGACCAGTCTTTGAATTATGTCTTTTGTGTGTGTATGTGTGTGTGTTTGGGTTGTGGGGTTTATAATAGCAAAAAAAGGAATCAGCAGCTGTCTGTATTTTTAAACTATGGAACATGAATCTCCTTCCACTTCCAAGCTCTGATTACAAAGCCTTTCATTTCTGTGATTCCAGAGCATCGTCTCTGCAAGTTTCTATTCTCAGTTCAAAATTGACCCAATCCAACTGTTAGAAAAATTTATTTCAGTCAACAGGAATCTTTTCTTTAGTTTTGGTGGAGCTTGGGCTAGGCACATGGCAAGATGCTGCTTTGCTTATTTCATAAAGGAAATCCGTCATAACAAAGATCTTGTCCTGGATCAGATAACCCTCCAGAAGTGACAACTTTGCCCTGCCCACTGAGAATCTTCTGCAACATTTCAAATGGTTTGGTTGAAAGAAGCCTGAGCACTCTTATTTAGTAGAATTTAATCCAATATTAATGCCATTATTTTGGGAATTAAAAACAAAGTGGTCCCTTGGGTCATCTGAAGCAATGTCATGTCTTTGGAGACGATACAGAAGAAGATCTTGTTGATTTATTGAGGATTGATTAATTAATTCAGTGTTTTCTTTTGTTAATTGATTATTCCAGGAGATCTTTCCAGTTCAGTGTCAGTCTTAAAAACCATTTGCAGCCAGGACTGACTGGTCTTTTTTTCAGCAGTTGGACTGCTGCTTCCAAGTCTTAGGTATCTCCAAGATTCCCAGGCCCCTGAGATGACAGCGCACACTTGTGGCATTTAACACTTGTGATGTCTCTTGTGGCTAAATCTCTCTCAGTACAACCTGCAGTAAGGATAAGCCCGCTGACTTTTCCCAGTGTCTAGGAGACTGTGTTAAATTACAGTGTTGAACGGTTTTAGCATGGCTCCTTTGAGATGACTTTCATTTATCTCATGGTTTCTTTGTGTTCCAGGAGACTCAGATTTTTCCCAAGTCTTTTTATAGTCAGTCACTCACAGTATAAGAATTCATTGTCAAGAGTGAGCTCTAGCTTTGCATCTCACATAGATTTATCTGATACATTAAGAGTTTCTTTTCAAAGGCTTCTTTCCAAGTCATGCTATTGTCAGGGTTTGTAATCTAGCAGTATTTTTTCTACAACCTCACCAGGAAGCTAGAAGAGAATTGTCCATGAGTCATGAGAATTTTAGCTGTGAATTCGTTTAGGCCCCAGGCAGCTCAGAAAGCTGGCCACTGTTTCTCAAGTATTCATACTAGTGCATGAACAGCACAAATGTTAACTGGGAGAGAGTGTTTTTAAAATAGAAGGGGGAGCATACACTTCAGTCCATCACACAGGTGGAGCTGTGTTACTTGTAGCTCAAATCAGTAGTCAAGGGATTAAGAAACTTTCAGCCTTTCCTTCACTTTTCAAATCTGTCCCACAGAAGACATTGTTTCCAGCTCCAGTGTAAAGCATACCCTAGACCCACTCCAGATCTACACATGAGCCTATCCTCAGCACAGGGTAGTTCCACTGGCCTCTCTGCACAAGCAACAGTTTTCAAAATTGTCCTCCTCTGAGCTAACAAAACTCAGTTTTTATTTCCTCTCAAAGTGGTAACTAGAGGGTTTCCCCTCTCTGCCCTCTGATTCCCTTTGCCATTTCTAAATTCACTCACTAACCCAAGCAAGCTGAGTGGCAATGAGTCTGTCCTTCCCTGAAGCATCCCTGTGAAGAGAATGGGTTTGAAGAGAGACTTTGCAAGCCTGTTCCATCCTTTCTCCCAGGTAAATCCAAAACATTTACAGATCCGCAGACTTACTTCACTTTAAAAAAATAAAGGAGGACAGTAAAATAATGGAGACTGTCAGAGAATGCAAGCCAAATTAATTTCAGAATTGGTTCATCCCTTACTGGCATCTTCAGAGTTGCATCAGCTTGCTGAGGAAATGGCTTTGTCTTTGTGCCTCTGAGAATACAGCCTTGTTTCAATTCTTCTGAACACTTCCTTCTTTCCTTCTGACTGCACTTCAGCTTTGATCCAAGTATCAGATAGGCCCACAAGGCAGATGACTTGCACTGAATCGAATACAAACTTCTACTGACAGGTTCTGCTACCTAGATGATGCATGACACACAAGTGAACAAAACTGATAAGGTCTCAGCTTCTTTCCGTGTTACAGTAACAAAGCACCTTATAATGATATATCTTTTTCTGTTCCATAAGCTGGTTGCCATGGCAAGTTACTTGTGTTACTCTGTCTGATACTACAAGGAAACAATTTGCATTCCCTAGAAAGACAGAAATTTTTAAAAGTCTATTACTTATCAGTTTGCTTTCTGCCATGACACTACTCATCCTCTAAGCTTAGGGAAAGATGGGCAAGAAAACATCCCAGTATGAGAAAAGGACTTGCAGGTTTCCTGAGTCTAGTGTATCTGCAGGAGGACTAAATTAAAAAATCATGAAGAATATGGTGCAATGGGGAAGCAAAACTCACAGAGATCTTTGCTTTTCTCAGTATGCTCTCAGAGACATTGTTAAAGGGAGCACAGTGACAGAGCCTTCCTTACAAACACTTTCCAAGAAAGTTTTTGTTACACAGAAAAGGTGTGCATCCAGGAAAATGGACTAAGGAGAGCTCAAAAAGTCATGGAAACAACCAGAAAACAATATGCATGAAAAGTCAGGTGAACTAGTAGATATGGTGACAAGAGGAGATCCAGAACAACAATAGAAACTGACACCACTAATCTACTCTCCACATCTGCTGAGAACTGCTAAACCCTCCAGTATATCAAAAATATATGGTGCATATCTGGATGTATTTAAGCATGTAACCTTGTGAAGCTAAAAATTTACTGTTACTTTGCTGATGATTTTGATGGTCACAAGAAGACCTTTTCATGTTCTTTTGAGTTTTTTTAATTAGGGAGAAAAAATAATTACTCTAATTTTTAAAATGTAGCCTTGATCTGTAGCTGATGAGGAAGTTCAGTTGCACACTAAGCTCTTGGCATGTCTGTATGTCACACAGTGGACAGTTAAGTTTAGGTCTTGTCTACAATGCCCCTCTTACAGAAGTTAAAGAGGGGGTGAAAATACCAAGGAGTTAATTTTGGGTCACATCACCCACAAAAATCAGTAATGTACCTTTACAGACTGAATTTACAATGGTGGTACAAAAAGCCATGACAGGATAAGCACGTCTATGAGTTATGGCCTTCCAACTGCAAGCTACATACAATTTGTTGAAAACAATCGTTAAAAAATGAAGGATGGGAATAATGGAAGAGCTTTTCAACTCCACTGCATTTTGCAACAAAACATTTTATTTTTGGAGTTTTACTGTGGCAGTAAGGACCTAAGATACTCCCATTTTCCTTTTTATTGCTCTGCATGCCAGTGGCCCAGTGTTTGATTAGCCTTCCTTTCCCCTGTCAAGCAAGCTTACAACAATAAAGAACATAGCAAGCCAGCCATTTTCCAAGAATTAAACTCAAGTTTATAGAAAGGAAGGAATAATCTACTCAGGAAGAACAATTTTTGACAAACAGAACGGGCTACAACCTCAGAAAGTGTAAATGTGTGCTGTGACAAAAGCAATGGAGTTACTTTCCTTTGCCCCGGCTGAGAATCTAGTCCCAGTATTTTGTTTTTTTTATCAAAAAGTAGAAGGGGAAAGAAGACAGTTTTAAGCTGTTATCACTCTCTGTGTCTTTGCGAGTCTGTGCCATCACTCCTCTGCGATTGTGTGGTTATGACTCACCAATAGGTGATTCCGTCTCTGTCTTCCAGCAGTCTGCAAACAAACAGTCCTCAGGTATCTTACAGCCTGATGTGATCTGGCACTGAAGAATGAGCAAGAGAGAGGCAGTTTCAGTCTCCTCTTCTGGTGCTTCTTGGTTCTTGTAGGTCACTGAGAAGCCCAAGAAGCATGAAACTGAGGTTCCCCCATAACTGTGCCTATTTTCCTACCTATTTGGTGCTTGCTTCCCGACAAGATCTTCCGGGCCACCTAGGTACCAAAAAACACAAGCCTGTTTCCAGGGTGCTTCAAAAAGCAAGATTTCTGCATGCTCCATTACCCTGCCTGCTCGTTAGAAATGGCTAAGACAAGATGAGACAGGTAGCCCGGAGAGGCGGTGCACGGTGCGTGCGTGTGTCTGCCTGTGGAGAAACCCATCACCTTTGTGCGTGCTGCTGCTCTGCCCTCGCTCGCTCGGGAGAGATGCTGGCTTCCCCTGAGCTGCGGCCCTCGCTTCTGTGGAGAACCGAGAGGTCATTCAGAGTCAGGAGGGCTTGTTAGAAGCAAGGGAAGAGTTCCGAGGTAGGTTAAAGCTTCAGCCTTTTTCTTTGGACCTGTCTGTTTGCGTGCTGGTGTTTGGAAAAGTGCTCTGGCAGGTTTGTTTGTGCTGGTGCAATACGTTTGTGAGACCTGAGAAAACCTGCACAACTCTCTCAACGGGTATCCTTAGAACATGTTTAATCTGCTCTTGCTACAAGCTCTGCAGGGCATGAGCTTTCTTTTTATTATGTGTCAGGTGTAGTATCTAGAACAATGGTTTTCAGATCGATTTTCAGATTACTAGATACTTTTCTAATGGAAACAATAAATTGTGAAAGCGTGCTTGAAACATATGTCAGAGAGAACAGTGTTTTTCCAGTACCAGGAACGTGTACTTTATTTGACATCATATTCTGCATCAAAGCTTGATTACTTCTGCAAGTTACTGGATAAAAGAGTGACTATGCAATCCACTACCCAGTTTCCAAATAGTAATATGGGAATCACGGTGCCCAAGAGTAGAAAATGTCTGGTGTGCTGTGACAGAACGGGAAGCACTGCATTGACAGACCTGATTTCAGGACATGAAGCTCGAATCCATCAATATTTACTAGCTCTGCTTCAGCGGTGCTCCTTGTGGGACCCAAATAGGATCAGACAAGAGCCTTTCGACACGCTTGGACCTTCATCTGAAATTGCAGTAATTCTGCTCAGACCGCGCATTTCTCTGCTGCTAAGCCGAACTGAACCCCGTCTGCCTTATACAGAGTCAATTCAGGTGTCTTTTATTTTGTGGCCTTAATTGCACTTCAATAATTTGGAGTCATCTATTTTTCTAGGCATTTAGAGGGGCTTGATAAAGGAACACTGCGAGCCGAGTTTAGCGCATCGCGCTATCAGACAGGACCCTGACTGGCAATCGACACTACATTTCAGGGCTCTCTGGCTCTCCTCCCCAGAACGCCTCCGTGGGGCGCCGACAAAGGCAGCGCAGCTCCGGGCAGTCCCGCGGGGAAGGGCGGGCTGCGGGAGCGGCGCCCGCCAGGCCTTCCCCTCCCCTCGGGTGCGGGCCGCTCCTGCGGGGGGGCCGCCGCGGGCCGGGAAGCGCAGAGGGCTCTCCGAGGGGAAAGGACGCGATGGCGGCGGCTCCCGGGCAGCCGAGGCAGCGGGGGTCACCCGCCGGGGCGAGGCGGCGCCCGGCCCCCCCCCGCAGCCGCCGCCGCCGCCGCCCCAGGGACCGCCCCGCGGCCGGGCCGCGGCGGGCGGGCGCCGAGCGGCGCTGATTGACAGGCGGCGCGGCCCACCCGGAGGGCGGAGGCGGCGGGGGCCGCCAATCCGGGGCGGCGGGCGGGCCCGGGCGGCGGGGGGGCGGGGCGCGGGCTGGGCGTGTGCCGCGGCCGCCGGCGGGGCGCGCTCCCGCTCCGCTCCCGCTCTCCCCGCACGCACATTGTCCGGGCGCGGCGGCGGCGGCACAGCGCCCCGGCGCCCCGTGCCAATGCGGGGCGGGCGCGGCACGCCGGGGGCGCCTCCACCACCGCGGTGGAAACTTCCCCTCGCCGCCGGGCCGACGCGCGGCTGAAGCCCCCGGCGGGGAGGAGCGGAGCGGGGTTTCGCCCGCCTGGGGGGGCGCCTCGTCTAGTTTGGTTTTTCCTACGTTGGAAGGGCAAAAGCGAATAATACTCTTGCCCGGGTTTAAACTTCCGCGCTCCGCTCTCCGGGACGCGCATCCCGCCCGGCGGGGTGGACGAGCCGGTGAGTGACCGCCGGGAGCGGGCTGGCGCTGGGTCGGGGTGGGTGGGACGCGCCGTCGCGCAGGGGCAGCGCCCACCGGCTCGGCGGGCACGGGTGGGCAGCGCCGCCGCCACCTGTTAGCGGGGCTGCTCCCCCCGCCGCCAACTTCCTACCCCTGCTCTGCTGGGGTTGCCCCGCCGTGCCCGGGGCGGCGGTGAAAAGGGACTGACCCTCGGCCCGGTGGGCGGCGGCGGGGCCCGGGGTGTTGGGGGCGGTGGCGGCCACCCACCTGCTCGCCTGGCCGCGCCATGACTCTGCTGCCTGTGCGCTGCCTGCCGACCCGAGCCCCGGCAGGCCGCCGGGGGAGGGTGGTGGGCTACCACCGAGCCACAGCCTCTGTACCCCCTTTGCCCTCCATCCCCTGCCCTGCACCCACTGTGCACTCCTCCTGTGTCCCCCGCCAAGCTGCAGCCCTTTTTCCTTCCCCCCCTTGCCGTCCCGCTCCCCTCCATATCCCTTAGCTGCAGCCGTGTTCACCTCCTCTTCTCAGCACCCCCAGTTTGCAGCCCACTGCTCCCGTCTTTCCTCATCCCCTTGCATCCCTCACGCCGCTCCTGTGATGCTTCAAACGGGGAGCCGCAGACTCCCCAGTCTTTGCCAAAGCAGATACCTGCTGGGCTCGGACACCCCCGGGAGAGACCGGCTCCGTGTCGGTGCCAGGCGTCGCCAGGCCCGGAGCGAGGCGCGGAGGGGGCAGGCAGGTGGCGGAGGCGCAGGTATTTGTATCTGTGAGCAAGTGAGCGAGGTTCCCCGTTCTGCGAGCATGCGGCTCTGCGGAGCTGGTGACACCTCCCTCGCTCGTAGGGACGCTCGCCGCCGGGGCTCTGCGGCGTGCCGAGGCTGCCTGCGCCCTGCTGCCCTGCAAAGGGTGGTGCGGCGGCCGGAGCTGCAGCGTCTTCACCCCGAGTCAAGGTGCATCCGATGGCTTGCTTGGCCCACACCGGTCCTAACTGGGGATGTGTTTTAAATTGCCTGGAGACACAAGAGGCGATGAGAAGTCAGAGTGGACTGGCGAACTCTGGAGCTGCTGGAGAAATGCTTAGGACAGCTGGAAACAGGACTGTGCAGCAGGAATGGCTTGTTAAGCCATTGCATGACAAGTCAAGCCATTTACTATTTCAGTGTCCTAAGCTGGGTGGTCATATCTCTCTTGTGATGTGCGGGTTGCTCCTGGATGGGTCTTTGAGATGCAGAAAGGGTGCACGAACTCGTGGTGAGGCTGTGTCACAATGTACTTCAGTCTTGTTGGCATGGGTCGGATGTGCACCTTGGAGCAGGAACTGGCTTTGAATGGAGGAAAGCACATGAGGTTTGGTGTGGGCTCAGCTAAAGAGTTGCTGTAGTCAGAATTGCTGATGTGCTTATCCCTCACAGCTCTGAAGTATTTTAATTCTACAGCTGGTGATTTGTGTGATTTTCCCAAGTGTTTTTAAGACAGCCATGACTGAATCCATGTGTATCCCCCTTCTGTGTGTCTGGTCCTTTCCTTCTCTTCGTAAAACGTTTTTCCTATGTGATTAATAATGTGCCAACTGCTTCATTTCAGCACTGGGGAGGCTGATGCTGATTGATTTCCCTGTTCAGTCTTCTCAGTGGGTCTGGAGGCTGATGGGTGTTATCACTGCAGAAAAGTCTGCTTTTGGGTGGGAGCTGTCAGCATGTCTTTTTTTTTATCTCAGTGAACCTCTTACTTCTTTTAATTAAAAAGAGATGAAGTATGCGTGGTATTACCCTTCATGTTTACATAAAAATGATCTTGTAATTAGCAATAATTATCTCAGTTTGGGATATTGCTGAGATATTTAAACAGGACTTATGACCTGAGGGACACTTTTTCCGGCCCCAGGGAGTTACCCTTGTTGTGGTTCTCTCCTGTGGTGAATTTGATTCTTGGCTGCTGCCAGTGGTAAAGGTAGAACAGCAGTGGGAGTAGCCTCGTGTTCTTTTGATGTCGGCCTAGAAAGCCATGGCCAGTTTCCTTATTGAGCCTGGTTCTGCTTCCCAGGGCTCCCTGGCAGCCCTGCCACCACGTGTGTGGGGATGGTCTGCCTTTGATGGCTTTCACTCCATGGTCTGAAGACTCTCAAGGGGACCTTTCTATTGTCTTGGGGGAGGGGGGATAAAAACAGGCTGAAAAATTGCCAATTGACTTTTTTTTTCTCTTGGTTTTTCAGGAGAAGGTTGCTGGTAGTGTGGGAAACTTCTCCCTGTGAGAGTAGAGATCCTGAGGCATCCTTGTCCATCTTTCACCTGACTTCCCTTCCTTTAAGAGGAGCAAAGCTTAGCTCAAACATAAACACTTGCTTCCAAGCTGGATATGCTCCCACTGCCTTCCCTCCTGCTACCAGTGCACCCCAAATTTACCTTTCTATTAGGCTGCTCTTGGAGTCAGCAGGTTTTCTTGGGGCAAAAAAACCTTTATGGAGTAAAAAAGTTTAATATTGGGGAAACATTCAACAAAATAAAATCAAGACAAAAAGTACTGCCTATAGAGAGGGATTCCTTGTGGGAGGATGGTGATTCTCTTCTGTCTCTCAAGATGAGTTATACAGTAAAATGTATTTTTGTCAGTCTAAGAAAAGCAAAATGGTTGTACTTCAAGTAATCTTTAATTGTAATTTATTCCCAGCTTTCTGTTTTAACATTTTTGAACTGTAAACTTAGAACCAGAGCTTATTAAGCAGGAGATAAAAATGTTGAATGTATTTGAATTTTACTTGTATTAATCTAATAATATATTTATGACATGATATTTGATCAGTTCTATACCTGGCTGAAGACCACAAAAGAGTGTTAATCAAACAAATTATTTCACAAATACGGATGAGATTAAATAAATTATCCATTTGCCAACTGCTATTCAACTGATCTGCCATGGCATGTTCCCCATTCTCTTATCTTTCCCTTCCAGTTTTCATTCCATTTTTGCATGGTTTATCTTTTCCTTAACTGTCCCTGGTATCTGTTTCATTTATCTCTTTTGTGTTGTGGTTTTCCTTCCATTCTTTTTTCTACCTCTTTCTTGAACCTCTCTTTCCATGCTTTTTCAGTCTAAATTAGCCTTTTTTTTCTCTTTTACTCTACCTTCCTGGTGGAGTTTTTTATTGAACACTTCATAGTCAGCTCAGCTAAATCTGGTATGTGTTTAAACACATAAAAAATGTGAAACTGAACCCAGATTGTATGTGAGTATGAAGATGTTTGGTGGTAATGCTCCTCTGCCTCTCCCTGTGTTTTCTGGCTGTTGCAGGAAGGGTGTTCCTGCAGTTCTGGAGGTTTTCCCCAGCTCTCATTTTTGCTTGTGTTCTCCTTATGCCTCTTGTGAAAAGTGAATTTGACTTTGTATCTTAAGAAGGCAACCAGGATCAAATGGCAGCCCTTGTGTTGTTCCCTGGTTGTGTATCTGTATGCAGCCTGCTTCCATCTGCTGTCTGACCAAACCCAGCCTTCCTGCCAGCCAGTTTTTCTTTCCTCCTGGCATTATCCTTCCTCCCCACTGGGTTTATAGCCAGGAGGTGTCTTTCAGTAGGGCAAAAAGAATGAGTGCTCTGGACGTTTTCTGGTTTACCTACTACTTGTAGAGTCTGTATGAAATTCAGGTTGATGAGGGTAGGTGGCAAGAAGTGAACAGGTCATTGTGCAGGTTACAGTGCATGACCGAGCAGTCACAATATTCGACTTTGATCCAGTATTCAAAAATTAAAGTCTCCCAGAAAAATGAAGTTTGTTATAAAGAAGACTTGGTTTGATTTTTTAATTTTTTTTTTTTAACCCATGGATGAAATCTACGTGTGGGGAGGATAATTCAAAAACAATGAAAGGAATAGAAAACCTTGTCTTTCAGGGAGGAAATTTGCTCTGCCTTGGCAATAAAGCTCAGGCAGTCCAGAGGGGTGTGATGGGAGCGCTCAGAGTGCGTGATTCGCCTCTGCTGATGGTTGCAGTGATGTTGCAGCAGAGCATGAGCTAAGCTGAGTATGTCATAGCTGTCTGCTGGAAGTGCTGGGGGTTATGCCCCCTTGTACCCTGAAGGAAAGGTCTGTGCTGTACTGAAGCACATTACCAGCTCTCCTCTGTCTTCCAAGGGGGTTTGGGTAACACTGGGGTGCGCAGATACAGTGAGCAATCCAGGCGGCACATTGTTGCAAAGCAGAATTGATTGGGGAGGATGGAGCCAAGAGGAATATTCTTTTGCAGTTAATTATTTACTGCAGGGAGAGAGAGAAGCTGATGATGTTTGGTTTATAATTACAGATATCCAGAGGTAAATACTTCAGGATGATCTGGTTTATTCTATGTGTTGCTACCTGTTTCTCTGTAATGTGGGACCAGCACTGTTTAATGACTGGCTCAGTAAAACCAAAACCCCATTACCAACTTCTCACCAGTGGGATATGATTCTATAGCTTCCTGTGTGTGGTGCTAACTGACCTGAATGCTTACAGAGGGAAGTCTTTCCATGCTTGCTGTTTCAATGCAAGCCTGTGGTGCCTATCTGACAGCGATGTGGCTTCTTGGAATAGCTGATCTGTGCTGAAAGATGACTGTGGTTGAAGCCACAGGATTGTGAACAGGGGAGTCCTGACCCCCCCATCTGGCCTTGGCTAAGCTGGTTGCTTATCTCACTGGACTTTTCTTTAGGAGGGATACTGACCTAGCACATACCCAGCAAATATCCAGCCTATCTGCTAAAGGGGTAGGATGCCCTGGGTGAGGCACTCTGATAACATAGAGGCAGTGGCAGCCCAGGTACTTGTATACCGCTGTGCTGTGGGCCAAACTTTAGGAGGATTTTTCCTCTAGCTAAATCCATTATAGATCAGACTGCTCGTATGCAAGTTAAATTCAATAGCTGGTGGAGCCGAGTTTAAATGTGTGTGTGTGGGAGCAATAACTTCACGAATACAGAAAAGAGACATTGCTGCAATGTCTCTGGGAAGATGCCTGTACGTCTTCTGCTTGTTTAGCATCCTTGAGAGAACAGCAGACGTGAGAGAGAAGCTGTGGCCTGTGAAATGACGAGGATGTCGTGCTCTTACTGGGAGAAGAAGAGGAGCAAGATCTAAAAAGCCAGGGAGTAGGAGTGAAATGAGGGATGCAGGTGTGCACAGCGGGGGCTGCTCCAGGCTGCCCTGTTCTCCCTGGCTAAGGCTCTGCAGAGAGAGAAGTGAAGAGGAGATCAGTGGAAAAAGGCATTGGGGAAGCTTCTGTTTTGCAGAGTGGTGTGTTGGTTCTCCTGCTGGTCAGGGCTGAACCGAGGCATGGCTGACTGGCAGTGGAAGTGCATGGGGCCATATTCCCTGAGAAAGGCAAGAAAAATCTCCAGAAAGTCTGGCCAGCAAGTGCTCGTGCCTGAGGCAAGCTGGGATCTTGTTTAGAGGCTTGCTGAGAAGTGACCTCTGTTCATCAGCAGTTTTTTGGGGTAACGGGCAGCCATCGTGTCAGCCTGCTCCAGAATCACGTTGAGTGCTCTGACACTCCATGCTATCTTCAGCAATTCTGTGGCTTACATCCAGCTCTATTCAGCCTGCTTCAAACCACGTGTATAGAATAAGCTTGAATGAATAAATTTGGAGCCTGCAAATGATGGATTCCATCCCACCCCAGATAGCCACTGCAGCAGCCAGAGCAGTATTCCCGGTGTGGCACTAGGTCCTCTGTTTCTGTAGTGAACATAACAGTCGTGCTGTTTCCCTGCTGATGGCTTTGCATTGGATGTCAGGGGCTTGATGTTATGTGAGGGACTGTAATTCATTCTCCAGGAAAAGGCTGAGCTTGAGAAATCAGGCTTTGGTTGGTATGATAAATAGATAAACCAGTAGTTGATATGTTAAGTAAATAAAACATCACTGTTGCTTGTATGGGACTGATCCTGGCTTGCGTGTATGCTAATTCTGTGATAAATTTTTTTCACTGTCTCCCTTTGGATCTCTGTCTGTAGATGCAATGGCTCCTTTTGGGTCCCACTCTGTGAGATTCCTGCTGTGAACAGCACAACCCTGCTTTGTAGAATGCAAACCTAGCAAATGCTGGTGAAAGCAGGAGATACCTCCTGCCTGGTGTGTGCATGCACACACCCCTTGCTTTCTCCTCTTGTGCGCAGAGGATGAATACATAACCGTACAATATAACCTTGGTCATGCAAGGTTTCTCCCAGTCTTGTTTCTCCCGGCCTTTTCCTGATTTGCACGATATTGTAAGAGGCCAGTCGGCTTTTTCTGGAGGGCTTGTCCCACTTTCCACACAGACAGCCTTGGGCGAGTGGTCTGCTCCCTGACCTGCTTCGACAAACATGTGCCGGCTTCTTGCTCCACTGCTGGGGGAGGCAGGGTGAGGGTAAGTGCTGGGGGCTGGGCAGGGGGAGGACATCACTGTGCTGGTTGGTGGTGTCACCTCCCATCTGGCAGTCAGCGTAGCTGCTGATGGATGAGGAGCTGCACACAGATCCCTGCTTCACTTTCTGCCTCATCATTCTCCTGGGGTGTGTGGTGGCTGTACTGAAGCCTTGGAGGGTCAGATCTGCTCTCTGTCCTCCTAAGAGTACAGCTGCATGTCCTCCATTCTGCTGTACTCAGTTGCAGCTGATGGCTTTGTAGCTATTCTGGTGGCCCCTATATTTTCCAAATATCAAGGTATTGATTCCCAAAACATATGCACTGTAAAGAAATTACTACCATGACTGTGGATGAGGTAGGAAACAGAGGTGTGAGAGAGTCAGATCTAGATGTGGAAAAGTGCTCCAGCCCTTGCTTTTCCACAGAAACAAGGTTATGTACTGGTGTCACAGGGACCATGTGCAGGGTCTCCACCAGGTCTAGCAGAGCAGGGAGGTAGATGAAGGTGGAAATCTCTGATTCATGAGCAAATTATAGTCATCTGATCCTCACAATTACTGCACCTCATTATCAGGGGCCTGACAAGATATCCTGCTTCACATTCCTTCTATGATGAGCACATTAATCTGTGTTCAGTAGACATCAGTTTATACCTCTGCCCCTCCTCTGTGGTGTGTATCTCAAACAGCCAGCCTTTTCCAGTCTATGAAATGTCCAGGCTTGGCTGCCCCTCATATCTACTAGAAAGTGAAAAATTGCCACGTATCTACCAGTGCCTAAACACCAGGCAGGAGAGGAGAGGCATTATTACCACCCTTTGTTTTACAGCTGGGAATCGGGGAATGAAAATTCACATTAACAGGAGCCTAGAGCAGGGCTGAGAACAGAAATTGTTGTCCTAGTCTGGCACTTTGACTGCAAGGTCAGCTTCCCATTTCCTTTGGTGACTGATGAGCGTCAAAAGATTCAGCACCCAGCTGTTGACGTGTTGCTAATCTGATTTTCTGATGAGAGAAATGCTTTCTTATCACAATGAATCCTGAGAAGGTGGGGGTTGGTTTCCTTTTATCATTTCAAGCAAGGCTGTCTTGACTGTTATTAGAATATTTTAGGTGTCTGGTCTGAGAAGTGATGTGAGTGGAGGGCTGGGTTGGCAGTCCTTTGCTTCCAGTCTTCCAGGCTGTAAGTGGGGTTTGTGTCTGAATGAACGGATAGACATCCCCTGGTAAAACTGAGTGTCTTGTTATGAGCTGGAAAAACAATAAGAAGATTTGGTCAATTTAATAGAAGTGTTGGAGGCCTCTGGATGGGGGTTGTTTTAAAAATCAGAGGGCTTTCGGATCTTAATTTGTGTTGGTGGCAGATGACTGCAAAATGAGCAATCTATATTGGTCATTGGCACTGAGGCACTTGTTGTGGAAAGATCTAAAAAACAAGATGAAGTTAATTGATCAAATTTTTGAGCTTAAAAAATAAAACAAACTTCCCAGGGGGGGAAAAAAAAAGGTGGGTTTCTTCAAGAAGTGAAAACCCTTTACTTTTTTTTCCAAAGCAGTTTCCGAGGCACCTAATCTAATCTTTCCAAAACAAATCTCTGGCAGCCTTGGCTCACATGTTTTAAAAAACAGTGTAGAAAGGAATGTATCGTGACAGTTTAATTTGTTGCTGAAATATGCTCACCTCTGGGGTAATTCAGAGCAACTGTGGAGAGGATGATGAACCTGTTCAGGATGGGAGGTGAGCAAAGGGAGGCTGCAGAGATGAAACCGCCCATGCAGAGGCGTAATTCCCAGGATTTAGGTTTGTCTTCCTTTGATTCTAATGGGGCTGTAGTCTGTTCTAAACAGGGCAGTTGTTGCTGAGCCCTTGCTGTGGCAACAAGGGAGGTTTTGGTGGTGATTCTCTGAGGGAGGCGGTAGGGAAGAGCCTCTGATGCTAGCCAGCTTTAGAGATTAAATGGGGGGAGGATTACAGCCCATAAGGTACAGGTTTTGGGGATCTGTAAAGGCCCAGGGCAGCTAGTTGGATTTTGTAGTCACCAATCCAAGGATGCAAACTGAGCTGTAAAAGCTGGCTTGAAATTTCTGCTGTTTTAAAGGAAAAACAAGGGAATTGCCTTGGAAAGGGAGAACAAGGATGCTCTTGAGAAGGCTAAGGAAAGCCCTCCTGAGTTTTAATGGAAGATGTACAGTTTTTTTTTAAAAAAAAAGTATAGAGTTGCTTATCTAAAGTGTGCTCCTTGTGAAGAGGTGGGAAGCTGAGTGCCTAGAAGAGGGCTGGGCTTTCTCAGAGCATGCTACTAAGTATGTGGCTTTTTTTTTTTTTTTTTTTTTGCAAGCCTTGCAATTGCATTGCAGCGGGATTGTGAGGTCTTGTTCAGATTCAACTGAAGCTGGTTGAACTCTATTGACTGCAGTGGCTTGGATGGTGGGCAGTGCATCTCTCAGGTCAGTTCAGGTTTTCATGTCCTTTGTTTCAAAATTTCTGCACATGGAATTAGTTTATTCAATTTGCAGCTTAGAGCAATTTCAGAAGAAATCCCAGAGGAGGAAAAAAAGAACACTACCACCTGAACAGATCAAAATAATCAAACGGGTTGTGTTGTGGAACTGAGATGTGACTGGCAGCTGCTGCGTGGAGGTGGACAACCAGCAGTCACACTTTCTTAGCATGGCTTGCTCTGCTGGGGCATTGGGAGCAAGTACTGTCGGGATTAGAGTGCAAAGAGATAATGTTTAAAATCTGAGGTAGGAGCTGGTGAACTTAGTGACAACTGAATGCTGGGGTGGAAGAAAAAACTCTGCCAACAGTAAGTCACCCTTTCAGGGAGCTGAATTAAACTTCTCATTTCCTTCTGAACTCTTCAGTTCAGTCCCACCATGGGTGAACGTTGTGCAGTCTCTTCCATGCTTTTTTCCCCCTGTTTGATTTGAGGGCCCTTTGTAGCAACTTATCCCCTATGCACCCTGGTATCAGGGAAGTTATTCTGCCTGCAATCCCCATCTGAGCTTAATTTTGTTGTTCTCCATAGCATGAGGACTGATGGCTTCACAAATCTCATAATACCTCCTCCATCTCTCCCCTGGCCAGCCCAGCAGCATGACAGCTTCATTTAACATGCACTGTCTCCTTTGGCTTCCTGTCCCTAGACTCATTATTTTGCAGGCGTCTGTATCAAGCTCCTGTGTTGCCTGCCCAAAAGTATTGTATATCAGAAGTAATGAAAAGGAGAAGAGTCCTCAAGGCTGGCCTGTAAATCCCAAGTCTGTTTACTAGAAGAAATTGCAGTTCTCTCCCATGTCCTTGACCCAGCCCTGTTGCATGTGTTCATTCTTCCCTGCCTGTCATGGTGCATCTCTTGATGAGCACCAAGTGAGCCTTGCAGGCTCTCTGGGTTCTCACGGCACGAAGTGTTTGGTCCCTGGGATGTTCTCCTTTATTCACCTGCTAACACAGAGGCAGGCTGAGACCTGAAGAGGTGCCTTCTCTTCAGCCATCCCCCAAAATAATTTGGATTCACCTAGAACATCATTACAGGGAAGGTGTTGTGAAGTTTTCTTGATGGTAAACACTTAAGGGCTGGGGCCTCTCATCTCCCACTTGAAGTGTAGTGTTACCCTCGGGCCCTAGAGACTGAAGTGTTTTCATGTTAGCTGCAGGGTGAGATAGTCTCTCTCTGAAAAGCTTACCAGTTAAGTGCAAGATAGGGAACATCAGGGTGCAATTCCCCTGTCCAGATGTTGGCATCTAACATCTCAGTCCCCCTATAGATGGAGCAGAGGAAATGAGTACTTCCACCTCATTGTAATGCAGGTGGATTCCTGTAACAGATCAGACAGACTGTGCCTGTCTCTGTTCATTGATGATAGAGAGGCTCTGGATGATGAGCACTTGTGGACATATCTTTGCTGTAGGTGAGATGAGCCCCACCTTGACTAGCTGCACTGAGCATGTTGGGGTAGCACAAAAAGGAGGCAAGACTGTTGAATGTGGTCTGTCCTTGGCTGTCTGATCTGGTAAGCATGTTCATCTTCCTTTGCTCAAGAACCCACCCTTCACTTTGATTCCTTGCTGGCCAAGAGTGGAGGAGAGTGGTGTCATCCAGACAGCAACTGGAAGACCGAATTAAACATTTCTCAGAGGTGCTCCTAGGACTGAGCTCCAATCCTGTCCCAGCTGTGGACCAAGAGATATTTTAGCCAAGTGAAGGCAGAAACTGTAGGTATGAATGGAACAGATTTGTCCTTGGTTCATCCTTTCATACTGAAGCAAGTAGCTGCTAACATAGGTCAAGGATTACTTGGGTACTTCTCAGGAGCTCCTGACCTCCTGCATGTATCCAAACAGGTATCGTATTGGAGTGGGGGAAGACTTGAGACCTCTAAATCTAGAGCTGAAACAATGGTATGGGCACTTCAGATTGCAAACCAGCAGGTGATAGCAGCAGGAGCCCTCCAGAGTGTCAAAAGGGCTGCACGTCTGGGTGTTCCAGGCTTGGTGGGTAGAACTCTTTCTGTTAGGGGAAAAAGGCTTTTTCCTAACACTGAAGCACTGCTAAATGCTATATTGTGGCTTATTGAGGATGATGGAGTGAATTTCTGTATGTTGTATCCCATTTGACCTGAACCTTCATGGTTTCTCTGAAGACCCCGACGTGGTCTACAGGGAGCAGCTTGGAGGAGGCCTAGAGCTGTTCTTGAAGGAACTAAAAAAATGAAGTTAAGCCAACAGAAAGGAATAAAGCCTGACACCCTGGGGAGGATTTTCTTGACTGGCTGAGTTTCCCCTTTGATTTGGAGCACTTGTTCCATCATGCCTTTTGCTGGGGAAGAATTAGCCCGGTGGCAGAAATGCAATATACTGGGCGTTTCAGGAGTGAGAAACCTGTCTGCAGCAGGAGCCCACAGAGCTTGTACTCAGCCTCTGAGTCCCTGTGCTGACAGCTGGTTGCAAGCCTGCTCAGTAGGGGATGGTGCCATGCCACAGTCTTTACCCTCCATCTCATGCCTGTGTTGTCAGCATGATTCAATGCTAAGCCCTGAAGAAAAAAAAAAGTCAGTTTTACACCCTGATTTTGGTTGTTGTTGATACTCATGCTGTAATTCCCATCACTTCAGACACCCATTAAATGGTGCTCTGGAGAGTCTGTCTAGTGTGTGTGCGCACTGCAGTCACTTCTAACTTTACAATACCGGGAAGTCTGTTAGAGGTGAAATTTCTGGCTGATCCTGGGTGGGAAACACACATACTGTGCTACATAAAAAGGAAAAAAAATACCTTATATTTCATTATACGGTATATTTTCCTCACTTCATAATGCATCTGATCTCTCCCTGCTGTCTTTCCTGGCTGCATGTCCCCACCACAAACTTTTGTACTTTTCATCTCATGCTTCTAGGGAACAGAGAGAGCAAGTATGAAAACCCTCAGGAGGTTTTAATTCAATAAGGAAGGTGTATCAGGGCTTGCAGTTACCATACGTTTTTTTCTCTGATACTTTCCCTGTTGTCCTTTCCCTCTGACCTTTGGTACAGTAAACAGCTCACAGTGTTTGAAGAGCATCCCAACAGGCACCTGGCACAGCATTGGGTCCTTGCAGCTCACTTGCATTCCTAGGTACACGCTTAGGGCTGGCCTTTTGCTGCCACAAGCCTGCTGCTGGCTGGGTTCACTGTGACAAAACAGTACTTTTTATTTGTTAATTTTTGGCACTGACAGCATGCTGGTTACCTTGTCAACAGGAGATGGTTTATAGGTCTTTGGAAGATTTGCAGCAGTGTCACTCAGCTGTTTGCTCTCCTGCTTGAACACGAGCACATACAGGTCTTTGAAAGCTGGTGGGAGAAACGAGGATTGATCCATCTATACCTTTCACAAAGGTGTTTTTAACTATATGACCTTCTAACTAATTTTCCTGACTCCCTAATAACATATGTATGTAATTAAATCTAGGCAGACAAGGCTGTATCAAGCCTTGGGCATGGAAATTGTGTAATACCATCCAGTTGCCTTTTGTGTCCATGGTAGACCCAACCTCATTGCACCAAGAACTTCCTTAAGATTTTACCTTTAGGGTGTGAAGAGAATTCCCATTGCATGAAACCCACCAAAGGGTAGTCCACCAAAGGCTGCTTTGGTTTCTGATTCAGCTCTGCAAATACCATCTAACGGCTTCAGACTGGATATGAATTTGGCTGGTATTAGTTCCCCTGTGAAGGTTAGAGCAAAGTAGAGAAAACTAAAGTGGCTTATCTTAGCCTGAGTCAGCACTACAGAGTTGGGAGTTTCTGTAGATCCTAATGAAAGGTCCCTGCCTTATCTGTCTTGATATTTTGCTGGTTGCACAACTTGGACATCCCATAGATGCAAATTTTTTCCTGGGGTTGGCCCTGGTTGCCCAAGGAGAGTGTTCATTCAGATTCTCATGCTTTGCAATTGATATAAGCTTCTCAACTCTGTGTGAGAGAAAGAAAGGGAAGTGGTGCTAAGTGGTTTGTGTTTTTTTTCCTCTCTCCATGTTGTTGTTCTTCACCAGCTGGCTACTTTGAAATGAGCATGTTGTGGTTTTTTCCTTGAGGAGCAACGTGTTGCTACAAATTCAGCTTCGGAGAGGTTGTGGGAGCTTTTGTCCGCTGGCGCTGCAGCTGCTGCGGGCAAGGCACAGACAACACGTGGTGCTGCGGGTACCCAGCCTGTGAGCCTGGTCTGGCTGGAGGGAATGCTAGCCCAGCCGAGCAGCAGGATCCTTCTTTCCCACTGCATTCCCACACTCACTTGGTGGTGCCTGGGAGATGAGAGTCCTTGCCTTGCTCCAGACCGTGCAAGAGCAGCAAAGTTCACACCATGGGATGTTGTCCAAGGAATGAGAACCTGTTTCAAGCAAATACCTTTTCTTTGCCTCGTTTAGCAGTGGCAGCCTTATCTTAAGAGGGCTGTATGAAGTGTGCTTGTCACAGCTCTGTCAGGCACCCACACAGCTCTCGGAGATACCTTGTGTGTTCTCTTCTGAGCTACTGGATGAAAAGTGGCTACTTTAGAGGGTAAATTGCCTCCACAGGTTTAAGAAAAGGTATCTAGTTTAGGCCTAGAGAGCACACTTCATGTTTAGGCGCAGTGGAAAACCTTTGAGTGAACTTCATGAAGCCTGTGTTCACTGTGTTTTTCGGAATACTCTCTGAATTTGCATTTTTGTTTTGTGCTCTGCAAAACATGAGCCCCTTTGGGGCTGTAGAGTAAAGGATAAAACACTGAGTTAAAGTGTATACTTGTAGAATAAAGAATAAAACACTTGCCTAAAGTGGTGTGGAAGAGTTGTCACGCTATAAAATTCAGCCTGGGCTGTCGGCTGTGTGTTTCACAATGACCTTGGCCAATCACACTGGTGTTGTCTTATGACCGTGCAGCCACTTGAAAGGGAGGAAAAGAAGGCCAACTACATGAACATTTGTATCTAAGCAGGGTTTTGACTGTTAGATTAATTCAGATTTCCTGTTGGAGTTGACATGGTATAGTCCTGAGTTTGATCAAAACTCAGGAAGCAAGGAAAGATGAAGCCCATGGAATGGCAGCCACCACTTGGAACAGCTTCTTTATGGAAGCTCTCCATTTGGGCAAGAAATACTGACCTCAAATGTGTCTTCCTTCAACGCAGGTCTTCACCCTCTCTGTCCTAATCTCAAGTCTACAGGTAAAAGGCAATAATGGTAGATCCTAGAGCCTAATCAGCCTTTGATGGAGGGGATTGATAAGGAGCGAGACAAGCTGTACTGTAAGTTTTTAAGGATGGATTGTGAGGCTAAGTTGACAAACTTTCAGTCTTCTGAGCTCTATTTTTCCCTTGCTGTTGGGATAGGAATTTTTATCTCGTGTTAATATACTCACATTACGAAGCACTGCAGTTTGTCTTTTTACTTGAGTGGTGCTTCAGGTTAAAGTTGTCTGGTTTGTGAGATGGTGGCTTTCTGAGGGATTTTTCCATTTTTAGAAAAAGCTTTTCGCAAACACTTGATTAATTTCTTTAATTTAATTTTATTTCTTCAGTTGAAGTTCCTGTGTAGGAACAATGAGAGCTGTGTAGGAACTATACCCACTACACCATGCTGTGGCCTTGTAGGATCATTGTAGGGATACACATGGTCCTCAGGGTGTTGCTTTCTGAAAACAAGAGTATTTTAAGGGAGAAACCAAGCAGCAGTTTATTTGTGGCTAGATGTGAATGATGTACAGGAGTGAGAGACTGCTGGATGTTCTTTAGGAGCCTGGAAAAACAACACATTGTGAGCTCCACTACCCTTAAGTGAAGAGGAAGCTTTATCCACACATCACCACTGTTCAAAATCTAACTGGTGGCTTATCTCTGCCAGGCTCCTGTGAAGGTACATGACCATGTTTGAGATCTCATAATATTGGCAAGACTGTAAAAATTCAGAGTTCAAGTTTAAGCTCTGAAGTTATTCTTCTAAGGAAAGAGAATTTTGTTGTACCAAGGATCTGAGGAGATACGGATCCACAGAGCAGAACCTCTGACTACAGATACCGGTGTGGTTCCCTGCTCCCTTAAGAAAAAAAAGCAAAACCCCAAACCACCAGAACTCTGAAGGAGGTTCTTGTCCAAAAGTGAAGGTTTTCTGTAGTTGTTCCAAATGGCTGTTTCCTCAGGGGGATCATTTTCATAGCTTGTGTGGGATTCTTTAATCCAGCTCAAAGCCCACAAGACAGATGGGGTCATGACAAGAGCCAGGAAGTTTGCATGATCTTATTAGACTGGATCATCTTTAACAGTGCCAGTTCAAATCACCTGTCCATTTCTTGCTTTTTCCAAACCACTGGGGAAAGAAATAAAGCCCTAGCAGCCTTGTGATATTTAGCATTACTCATACACTCTTGCAGTCTTGAACGGTCAGCAAAAGGCAAATTTTGTGGGTGTGGGTGAGTAGAATTGGAGAGGATCCTCAGATCATCCATAGCACCAGGCTCTCACTTCTTGAACAGTGCCTTCTTAGCTGTTAGTCTGTATTTATAGTAGCAGACCAAAAAAAGCCTGAAGGTGTGGAAAGGGATGATGCAGCCACCAGTATAAGCAAACTTAGGTCTTTTGGTGCACATCCCATCTCTATGTCCTCCCAGCCCTGCCTGGAGGTGCTTTTAGTGGTATTTGCTGTAGGCCAGGAGGTAGTTGTATGAGTTTTTAGGTGCCCTGAGGTCCAGTTTTTAACCCCCTTTCCAGAGATCATGGCTTAAGTTATAAGAGCTTCTGTTCTTGTGTCTTTGCTGGTGCTTGTGAGGGCAGGGATGACCAGTTGAATAAAAGGTCAGGATTCATTCACTGGGGGCTGATGGCAAAGGGTGATAGCATTAAATACTTCCAGCAGTCAGTGATTTGCAGGTGATGTAGGTCATGTAATAGATCTTCACACACACTGCATATAGAAAATAAAATAATTTAACTTGTAATAATAAAGTTATGATTATGTGCTAGGGAATTGAAGGCAGATGCTTGGATTTTTCCCAGTGGGCTGAAGGGAGGATCAGATTTTGGTTTATTTATTTATTTATTAATTATATGTTAAAGCAAAGCCAAAGAACTATGAGTCAGCTTGATCCTCTCTGCTGCAGTTCCTGTACCATGGTCCCCAGGCATTGTCTAACAGATGCCTGTACCCACACAAGGCTGGATGAACCCAAAGAATGCAGACTTATTTTTGTCACCCTGTTGCAGAAACTCCTTAAGGAGGCTCTGTGTATGCTTAGGAGCCAGTGGTATGGGAAATCCTCTTAGCAGAGTGTCCTGGGAAAACACTCAGCTGCTGATCCTAGGAGCAAGTTCTCTGTGCCAGCACCATATGCAATTCCTCATGGCAGCCAGATCTCTAGGGAGCAGGAAACAATTCTGCCACCTCTTTCCTTCTTCTCCTTTATGATGGCTGAGTTTTATAGTTGCTCTGCCGGCACTCTATGTGTCTCCCTGACTGAACAAAGGCATATTTGCGCTTTCAAAGGTAATGTCAGTCTGCCTTGATGCTGCTGTCTCAAGATGCAGAGTGCAGGGATAAGTGCTCCAAATGGGCTAAGGTTGAAAATTAAAATAGAGCAAGTGAGATCCTCAACCAGTGTTGATTGTCTTGGCTTTTGTGGCATCAATGCAAGGACTACTTTTTGCCCTTTCCTTAGGGTGAACCTTCAAGGTGAGTTTTCAGTTGTGGCACTTGGTTGTCTGGTTCTTACTCCTTGGCTTGGTCTGTCCTCTCCCTTCCTTTGGGAAGCTATAGAGACTTGTACTTTGTCCATACTACATGTAGATAATGGCTTAAGGCTGTCAGGAGAAGTCATCTTTGAAGTTCTGGGTTTGCCTTCTGTGGTTATTTTTTTCAGGTCAAATACAGAACTGTTTGCATGAGCCTTATAAAGTCCAAGAATAAATCCAATGAATGGTGCTGTGTTTCTAAATATCTCTGCAATGTGTACTTCCTCAGTGCTGCAAAGCTGTGCTTGAGCAGCAAGACCAGAAAATCTGAAGGCTGGGGGGGAGATGGCTGGACACCAGGAAAGAAGATGGGAAGCCATGTATATGCATATAAAAAGAAGTGATGTTTATAGTTTTGGCATCTCATTGCTGCAAGGTGTTAGGATAGTCAGTGGGTTTAGAAGATAAAGATTTGAGTGTTGTATGGACAGCAGGAACAACCAGAGCTAGACATATTTCAAAGAGAAGGCTGGTGCCAGAGGCCTCCTTTGCCTCCAGAGGCTTTTCAGATAATCTGGCAGGATGGTACCCTGCTCTGGGACCAAAGGGGGTTTCCACTGAAAAGAGTAGAAGAAAGTTTTGGGCAGTGGAGAATCCCCAACAACGTAATTGATGCCCAGCCATTGCTTACACTGCCCTAATGAAGTTACATCACAGTAATTACAATGCATTACAGTTCAAAGTTCAGAAGCCCATTTTTTATTTTCTTTGGGTTTTCTGGGTTTTTTTTTGTTTGTTTTAGTTTTGGTTTGTTTATTTTCAGATGTGCAGGAGCTTTTCCTGCTACTGCATGGGATTTGTCTGGGGTCTTTGCCATACAGAGGTTGATCTGTGATGGAGGTTGTGTTGTCATGCCTGACCAGAAGGATGCTTCAGCTTAGAAGGGCACCTGCAGAATCATGTTGCCCCATTTTACTTTTCCCAAGCTGTGACTCCTCCAGCTCATGTTGCATATGTTTTGGGCTGTACTTTGCATGGTCTCTTTCTGTGCTGTCAGGATAAATCAGTTGCTGAGGCCAAGGTGTTTTAAGTGTCAGCTGTGTCTGGCCACCTGTGCTTGCCAGGGGAGTACCAACTGCAAGCAGGTGTTGGTCTCTGGCTGACATCTCCTACTGAGGACATTCTTGATCTAAAGACTTAAAGGTTTTCTTCTTTCTATTTACAATTAGGGGATTGTGTCCAGACTCCCTTGCATCTCTTTGTCTATTTGCTTCATGGTATTTCTGACACTCTCCACAGGAAGATGTCATCCCTGAAGCTTCCTATCTGTACCCTTTCAATCAAGCAAATCTGGTTGATGTGACTGAAGTGAGCGTTTACCCACTGTTGTGCCTGGTGCAAGTGAGGACCAGAGCCCAGTGTTGCTCTTTCCTCCATCAACTGTTGATGTGTGTAGAGGAACACCTAAGTTGGGCAGGGTCTTTGGAGCTTTATGGCCATGTGCAGTGCCAAAGGCAGATCTGGATCTACCAGGGTTGTCCGAGGGACTGGAGTTGAGGGTTTCTACAAAGATGTAGGTACACCCTAACCTTTAGGCATTATCAGAGGGACTTGAACCACTCTTCTGCTCTCAGCGCATTGCTTATTTGTGAATCAGCTTGTTGGGTTCCAGTGTTGAGGAACCACATCTGACACAGGCTTGGTGTCTTGCATTTCTATGGTTTCTTTTCAGCCTTACTTGGCCTGCAGATGCTGGCTGTGAGCCCACCCAAACCCTGCTTGTCGTCATTGCTGTGGACTCCCAAGGAAGCTCTGGAAGGAAACTGCCCTGGCTTTTGCTGATTGTGCAGGTCATCCAGCAGATGCTGGAGGCTGTGATGGAGGTGATGGAGAAGGCTTTGTGCTCCTGTCCCCTGCACACTCAACCACAGCCACTGATGAGCACATGTTTCATGATGAAAACTCGAATGTGGGGGAACAGAAATTGCCAGCTTTACCATAAGTTTCCTGTGTGACCGTCAGGAAGTCACTGAATTGTTGTGCATTCTTCCTTGCAGGGTGGAGTTCCTTGTTCCTTGATCTGCTGTGCCAGTCATGTGTTTCTGAGGGGTGGGATATATGAATCTGTGTGAAGTCCACTCAGAACTGAAAGAACATGTCTCCTGTGTCCAGTTCTGTGATACTTGCAAGGCAGGATGAGTCCTTGGAGAGTGTCCCTTTGTTGCTCCAGAGCCAAAAGGAAAATGCCTTCCTTTTCAGTGTGGAGAGCTGAAATCCTCACATCTTCAGTCTTTTTTGTAGCAGGTCTGTGATGTGACAGTGATGCACTTAATTCACCTACAACAACATTGCTTGGATTTATTTTAAATCCAGACTTCTGCAGAGGGAGGGGATGTGAGCATCACATTAACAAGACTGATGTGGCTGAGATTTACTATGGGCAGCAAAGTGAGGTTTGGGTAATTCAGGACCCTAACTTTAGACAAAATTTTGCTGATCCAAACTTAAACCTCACACTGTAACCTTTGGACATTTGTCTGGTTGTGTGTGATGGTTTCCCAGCATTGCACACACAACGCATTGGTTGGTTCTGCATGGCTACAGACCTGGTTGTGATTAATTCATTCACCATGGCTGTTGAAGAGCTGGGTTTGGAGGTCTTCTGTGGACCTCTGCCAGCAATGCTCACTGTCCTCATCCCTCTAGGCTGCAGCTGGCTGGTGCTACAGCTGCCAGGTCCATAAATCAGCAGCAGGCTCGTGAATATCTGCTGCATAATGACTGATGCATATTCATGTCTGCTACAACATTGTGTCACCCTGCTAATAATGTATCTTGGGAGAAGGAGAACAGGGTCCCAGTAGCCCTGCCTCCTTGCTTCATTTTATCTCTTCTTTCTGCTGCCACCTTGTCTTTGTCTCCCTAAGATATCCCTTCTCTTGGTTTTTAATGTATTTTCCCCAGCTGCTTCTCCCAGATGTGCTAAAGCGAGCCCTGCAGGTTTGCTTTTTGCTGTGGCACCTCCTTCCCCTCCATCCCTGCTCTGCTAATAAATCAGGGTGTGTGCCTGCAAAGGCCCTGCAAGGACTAAATGAACATTATGTTTGAGCATGTAAATTAAAAGGATGACTAATAAAAATACACTGTGGAAGTATCTGGTCTTGGCTGTTCCTTTGAGCTCTGTTTTTGAATGAGCTTTTATTGGTGTCCCATTGGGAAAGGAAGAGCAAGAAGGAAACTCAGTTTTTGTCCCTCATATCAAAATGGACTGTCCCTCACCCACAACTCATGTGTGGACAAGATGCTGTTGCACCTGTGCTGCTTTACCCTCTGCCTTGAAAAACAAGGAGGAAGAAAAGTGCTGTACCACCTTTCCCTGAAATAAATAAAATTTTGTAAGATATGATTAGCAGCCTGTGAAAATACATATGTGAGAGATGATGGATGGGGGTTGACTCTGCTTTTCTTCTTTCAGTACAAGATCCAAAGGGCTGTCCAGGGAAGCTGGGGAAGCCAACTTGTGTACAAACCAAAATGTATCCTGAGATCTGCCTGAGTCCAACAGAACCAGGACTATCTCTCCCTGAAGGGAGGGATCCCTCTCATTCCTGCTCTGTATTCCTTCTTCCAGGGGGATTTGAACCATTCCCAGACGAGAGGACCCTATTTCTCTGTGGGAGCTCGTTAGCCTTCTAGAGGGTGAGTGCTGTGTGGGCAGGAGCAGACTGGGTGGGCTCCTGCTGTCCCAGGATACTCATTTGTCTGCTTTTATGCTGCTGGCCAACAGCTTCCACCTTTTATCACCCAAAGCCAATGCCACTGGCTGTCTGGAACTTTCTGCTGCAGGAGCTGTAGTCCAATAGGAATGTCCTGTGTGAACCATTCTGTTCCTGGGGACTAGAGTTCACCCATACTCTTATAAATCCTATTTTGCTCTAAAACCTGACCTTTAAAAATATCTCTTAACCATCAAATGCTAAAAAAACCAACAAAAATCAAAACAAACACCTAAAAGCATTATCAAAACAATTCTTGAAACTTCCCAGATGCAACTACCTTGTTTTTTTTATCCATGAATTTGCTGGTAAAATACATGTCTTAGGATTTAAAGCAAGGAGGAATTTGAACAACCGTACCTATTTCCATTACAAATCCTTCTCAGTGAAAAGGGCTCGTATGCATTTCCTGAAACCAGTTTCCTAATTTTTCTTTGTCAACAGTCATTTGGGAGGAATAAGGAAGGATAGGGAAGGAGAACAGAAAGCTTGTAGGGAGAATGTGTTTCATGACTCTGGCATCCTTTTTTTGCTGTGCATCAGTGGTGCTCAGGTTGGGATTGGCCCTTTTGTAGCCCACCTTACAGCAGTGACTTCCCCCTTTCTTGTAGATGGGCTTCAAGTGAGGAGAACAGCAGAGCCTGCCCCTCTGCTTCCAGCCCTACCTGCATCTCTGGGTTGCTTCTCTGTGGATCAGAGCATCTGCTTCTCTGCTGGCTGTCTGTGCCCATGACCCAATTGTGATCTCATCAGGATAATTGGAGAGCAGGGCCTCTCTTGCAGCACTCTGTGCTTTCCCACTTGATGTACCCTGCCTCCCCAATTGTTTCTGCCTTGGGAAGCTGGGCTGGGGATGAACTGCCAGCTCTGACAGCCCAACACAAAGACTCAGCAGGAGATCAACAGCTTTCCCATCCAGAACTTCTGCTGGGAGCTTTTTGTCTCAGGTGAAAACCCCAGATGGGAAATCACATTGCCTGAATTTAGTTCCCAGCTTTACCACCATTGATGGCTTTGGGCCAGTCCCTTGGCTTGTTTGCATCCCTTTGCCTGTCTCTGCAGTGAGTAGGATGGTGTTTCTGTTCATGCATGGCCACCGCCTCCATCTCTAGCACTAGGTGCTCCATCGCTTGCAGCTTAGTAGTGAGACCTGAATTTGTCCCTTCTTGTGCTGTTGCAGCAGAGCCAGATGGCTGCAACCTGCCCTAGCATGATGACAGGACCGCTGGGCACGGGAGAGGCTGGACCTTTCCCCGGCAGCTTGTTGGCAGCTGCTCCTTTCATCAGCAAGAGGACCAGGCAGAACATACCAGGTACCTTAGGAAACCAGCCTGGAGACAGCATCTCTTGTAATTCCACACCATTATTGGGCAGTGTTTTCCCCAAAGCCTGATATTCTCTAATAGCTGTAATTGCAGAGATCCACTTACACTGGTGCTACATACTCATCTGCTCCAAGTTTCTACTTCATTGCACCTTATATCTTGTGGGAAAATCAATACGATTTGGTACTGAGACTGGCAAGCCAAGAGAGTGTTCAGAGCCTGGGTTCATGGATGTGTACCATGTGTTTCAGCACTAAGCATTTACTGACATCTATAATGTGGGTCTTGTTTTAAAGTTTCCTGGGTACCTGTCCATCTTTTTATATACTCAAAATACATCAGACTGCCTTTCATGCATCCCATTAATGCTTATAGGTGGGATTTTAATGTAAAGCAGAGTTAAAAGTTGCCTCTTCTCTTGAGCTCTATTGTACAGAGTACCATTTGTTTTTCTGAAAAAGGGTGGGAGGCCTGAGAGAAGTCTCTTTTCCAGGGCGAGGTGGAGGGTTGCCAGCCCAGGCAGGGAAATGTCTGCCTCTGAACCACCTACTCAGCCCTGGGAGGCTGGAGAGGAGATGAAAGTGGAGGAGTCCTGGCAGTTTGCAGCCTTCTGCATCTTGACTGTGAGAGCTTTTCCTCCTTCACACTGCTTTCCCACACATGTTGGTATGTTCAACCCTAAGTCCTAAGTCCTGACTGCAAGATAGGAGTTCAGCTTTTATTTAAGTGTCTCACATTGTCCTGACCTGCACTATGGCCTCTTCATGCCTTTGTTATCCATCTTCACCAACTTTCAGACACAGCTCCAGTCTCCTCTTTCCTTATGCAGGTTCCTCTTGCTCATGTAGATCTCAAAGAGCGCTGAAGTGTTGGATCATAAATCACAAGTGTAATTTTAAAACTGTCTTCAGTTTTTTCACATCACCAGCCCTGCCAGATGCAGAGAACTGTTTCTTGGGTGCTATCACAAGTGCATGTGATTTTTTTTAAAATGGTCTTGTGTTTAGCAGTGGTGTGAGATACATAATTTGTTTGCCTGTTTCTTTCACTCTTTCTGTGGGCTGGCAGCAATTAACCCACAGAGCAGTGTGCTTTCCCTCTGTGGAAGGTAGCTTGGAAGATTGGTTCTTCTGCAGAGACTGTACTGGGATGAGTGACTTGGTATCAGGGAGACAAACAGAGTGGTGGTGGTGGTCGGAGGTGAAGGTCCCACTATGATTCTCAAGCATATCCCAGCACTTTCCAGAGTTTCCTGACTGTGTGCTGCTCCTCATGCCACATTCGTAATGCTGGAGACATGGGCATGAGCAGTCCTGACTTACAAGTTTCTGAAATAATGGGCATGCTCATATTTCTTTGGAAAATAGCAATTTTGCTGGCCTCTATTGGGTGTGGAGAGTGGGGGGCAATTCCTTCATCCAGAGGGAAGCTCATGGGTAGCTGGTTTGTTTTCTGGGTTTATTGTGTTACCGACTTATTTAGTAGTGTTACAGCTCACTTAGTTGTTTGCTATTTTGGGTAGTTATAGCTACCTGCCAATTGTTTTTCTTGGATTAAGCTGCCAATGAAGAACTTTATTAAGAATATTTATTTTTTTTAGAGGGAAAGCAAGACCAGTGTAGTCACACTCCTACTGCCAACAGCAGGTGATTGCAAAGCTTTGTATTTTACTTAAATATCTGACAGCTGAAGCAGGAACCAAGGAAGCAGTTTTGGAGAGAATAATACTGTCTTGTTTTCCTTTGTCCTTCCCTATTTTCCCAAGCCCTTTGTGGTTGGGTAGTCTCTGGCAGAGGGGTTGTGTTGCCAGAGGTGCTTTGGAAACTGTGAGGGCTGGGCCTGGTGCAGTGACCAGTCCATGCCTGTTCAAGACTCTGTACAAAGCTGAGGCTTGCACATTGCTGCTGGGACATGTTTATGGCTGCTGTGGAGAGGCAGTCCCTCTCTTCCAGACCTTCCTATCCCTCGGACCTGCTGCAGCTTTCTGCTGTTCTTCCTCAAAGGCTTCTCCTTGAATGCACATCTGTATTTTCAGCCTCCTACATTATGTCATTCCTTACCCCTTTTCTTCCTTTCCTCTGCAGCAATATTTTTGTGCTCAGTCCCTTGGGACAGGCTGCCTTTTCCTTCAGATCTTGAAGAGCTAGCAGAGGATGGAAGAAGCCATTCTGCTCCTTTTTGGCGTTTTTTCTTTTTTTCACCCTAATAGAAGACATTTATTATCTCCAAGTTATCTCCCCAAAGTAGGGCTAATATTTGCAACTTTTATTCTCACTTTGGCATCCCTCTCTCTGTTTTCGTCTGTGAGGTTTGCAGGTATACAGCCAGCAAGCCAACAACAGGCACAATTCGTTAGATTTGTAGCTCACTTGTTGCCTTAAAAAGCAAAAAGTAAATTAAAATGAAGCATTGGATAGGATTCATAACAGAGCATCAGCTGTCCCACCTCAGTTCCCTAATCTCTTTGAGAACATCAGAATTTTGGTCCTTGAGTGAAAACAAAAGGTGGCATTTCACACTGCTGGAGAGGCTCCTTCAGTCCCTCCACAGGCTGTGCTTTGTGATGTTGCTGACAGTCTGGTGCGTGAGAAAATGGAGGTGACCAGACAGTCACTGGGGCAAGCCAACAAAGGTTTGCTTTATCAGTGCTCAAAAATCACTGAGTAGGATTCCTGATGTGTGGGTGTGGATGACTGCTGGTAGAAGACTGGGATAAGTGTAGTTCTCCTAGAGGACTACAGACCATTTCAGTGTGCAGGGCATCTCTGTTGAAGGGAAATAAAATCAAACACAGTAGCATTTGTGGTCATATGGCTTCAGGTCACAGGGCTTTGGAGGAAAGGATGCCTGGTCTGAGATGAGCCCAAAGATACTTGCAGAGTTTGAACTGACTTCTGATGCCTTTAAATGCAGAAAATCCCAGTGGGCAGGTGCAGTGATGGTGAATGCTCAGTAATGAGCAGCTGTAAAACTTCTGGCATGGCTGGCCTTACTACAGCAGTGTTGTGCAAAAATCTGTCTCTTGACTTGTTTAGTTGGCTTGGTGTCTGTCCTGGGAGAGAAACAAAGTGATGGGAGGAAACAGGGGACACAGACAAAGCTCCTTGTTGTTCTGTTGGAAGGGTGTCAGAGGCTCCCTTGTGGTGAATGTGTTGGAAACCCACCATGTATCCCTTCTGCTTGATGCCTGAGCTCTTGTTGAAACTGAAGTGCTGACATGGGATGTACTGATGGGACCAAGCCCCTTGAGTTCCTCTGCTGAGTGAGTTTCTGGAGGCTTCACAGTCAGGTCTCCCAAACTATTTCTCTAGGCTAGAGAATAGGGACTGTGAAGAAGATCGGGTTGTTTGTTGTAGCTGGATCTCTGGGTAACACCTGTAGCCTTGATGCTCAGACCTACTTTAGGTCCTAGCCCCATGACAGCTTCTGCCAAGCATCTTGGTCCTTGTTTCTGCAGGCAGGGCCTCCATGCTGCCACCCAGCATGTGCAGGCAGGGGAGGTGGTGTGCCCTCTACCCTCACCCACGCCTCCACCCCCTCTCTGCGAGACAAAGGTAGGATGTTGGTCTCCATCGGGGCTGGGTGCTTGCTCTCCCTGCTTCCTGCACAAGGCTGGCAGATGGCTCCTGTTTGCTGGAGCTGTGTAGCTCTGGCTACTGGGCTGGGAGCAGCTGCTGCTGCCAGGCGGAAGCACTCGGTGAGGCTTTCCTAGACAGCTTTGAACGGGAGCCAGGAGCCCTCTCGCTACAGGAGAAAATCCACGAGGTCAGGAAATGCAGCAGCAGCTCCGGCTCCACGCTGGGGCTGTTGGCTTGGCACGCGGATCTCAGCCCTCCTCTTTCCAGACGGTGCTCCTGGAACTGCTCTCCTCCTTGCTGTCTCTCTCAACTGTTGCTTGACAGCCCTGTGTGTGGCTTTTGGAGGGTGTAGTAGTAGAGTGCTGCAGAGGTGGTAAATTTGGATAGAGAAACACTAGATGGTGACCTGGATCAGACTTTCAGATCTCAAAGAGCTTGAAGAAGATGGAAGAAGCATTGCTCCTGCTCTGTGTGGGACTGGGAGGCTGTGCTTTTGTGTTTCCCTCTGTTATTTTGTGGTCAGCTGTGTGTGGGTTCCATGTTGGCTGCTGAGCAATAGAAACTGGAAATCCTCGCATCAGGAGAAGCTTTCACAACCACCAACAGGCTGTAAAACTCCATCCGGTGTGTCACCAGCATGAAAACTGGGGTGTTTGTTACCATCTCTCTGATGAGAGCCCCACTCTTTCTTCCCTGTGTCTATTTTATAGAAAGCCAGAAACACTGCTTTTGGGATGGTTGTTCCTTGAACCAGCCCCTATGGTGGTGGTGATGTTCCTGTGGCGCTGAGGAACAGCCACCCCTGTGTTGAAACTACACAGGGCAGCCTTGCTCTTCCCATGCTCAGGAGCAAAAAGTGTGATGGGGGAATTACGAGATGGTGTTGGTAAGCCTAAGGACAGGACCAGTTGCACAACTCTGTGGCAAAGTTTGGCCATATGGGAATCTCTGCTTCCCCTGCAGCCTTTGGCCAGGCTGCTTCTTCTGTGGGACATGCCCATGCTTTGGTGTGCAGCTGGGTCTGCATGCTACCCGTGTGAGGAGCTTGGACTGGGGAAAGGAAACAAGCTCCCCTGAGCATTGATTTTAGCCCACATTGATTCAGGTAGCTCTCATGCTCAGAGCTGCCCATCATTCCCCACGCTCTTGCTCTGCATTAGGACATTTTGCAGCAATGGTATGGAGCGGGTAGGTTGGACCTGCCCTCCTTTGCAAGCTGCACAATCTGTCCTGCCACTGCAGGGGTGAGGATGGCAGAGTAGTGGAGAGTTAGGTGACGTGACAGCACCTTGGAAGGATGGTGTCAGTGAATAAATACCAACATTTCAGAGGTCTTGTATGTAAATTGTCCATGTGTGGGCCACAAGCAGGGAGTAGCAATAGCTCCTTTGCCCTCCTCATTTTCCCTGCCTCTCGGGTGTGTGAGGGGCAAGAAGATGTGGATTTGTGTTTCTGTGGAGGACCCAGATCTTAGAACTCTGTGCTAAGGTGGTGATAGGCAGGGCTTGCTGTTGTGTGGCTGCCCCTCTGCTGTGCAATGGAACTCAGCTGGGGTCTGGAGCAGGAAGACATTTAAGCTGATGTGGGTGACCACCTTGTCCCCTACCTCCTGCTGCAGTGTGTACCATAAAGCTGCTATGGCTGTGTGGGCTGGGGGGGTCTTCCAAAGGAGTAGGCAGTGCTTTCCACTGGGTGGTCTTGAGGGAGAACCCTCTCCTAGAGAACTTATGTCTTCTTCTCCCTGTATTTAGTCAAAGCTGTCATTGCCTTAGCAAGTCCTACAGGCCTGGGCAGTTGTGCTGTTTTCCTTGAGCATCTTTGTGGCAATTGCTTCATCATCAGTGTCAGATGCAGAGCAAAGTCCTTGTGTTTTGCTGGGGATTGCAGATCTCCCTGCTCTGTAATAAAAGGCGGGAGCTGGTCACAGCTCTTCTTCAGACCCCCCAGGACCCCTCTGTGTTCAGCTGTGAAGCTGTTTGCTGAAGGAGCGATCCCCCCCAGACAGCTGTGCTGGTGGAGATGGTCAGTCAACATTTGCTCCTCAGTCCCCTTTTCATTGTGTCTCTTCCCAGAGAAATCAGAAGCCTGGGGTGAGGATCTCTCTTGTCCCTGAGAAGTAGTGCATGTGAGAACATCATAGACGTGAGGGCATGCAGAGTAACGTGTGTGCAGAGTCAATTAGTGAGATCACTTGGATTCTCTCCTGAAGCCTTGCTTTCAATCTGCAGCTCCTTCCTGGCTGCCAGAACAGAGGCACATTGGACTTTGAGGGGAAGCAGTGTCACTTTCAAGTAGGCACCTAGGGTATGGCATTATTTGCACCTACTATACCCCTGCCATTGACCACTTTTCCATTGTGTTTAACTGCTTCTCCAGCATAGCAAACCAGAGGTCCTGCTTGGCATCATATTTATTACCTGGTTGCTCTTTTGCTCCTTTTCCCTTCTTTAGGATTCTGGATGCTGAGAAGGGCGTGAGCTTTGCTTGCCTTTCTGCTATCAGATAGCAGCTCAGGAAAGGGCTTCGGCAAGAGGTGGTTGTCTGATTGCTCCCTCCTCGAGATGGAGATGGAACTGTCCGGGGGGTTTAGGGTTAGTCAGGTGGGGATTGAAGGCAGAAAGTTCTGGCCTCCTTGCCATTAGATCTTTGCTATATTAGCAAATGCATCAGCTGTGGTCTGGGTCTAGAGCAGCTTTTGCTGGCACAGTTTGTAGCAACTTCCAGAGTTCAGGAGCAGGGCTGGCAAGCCTGGGGAGGAGGAGGGTGGAGTGATTTAACTGTCTGGGGTGGGAGGGTGGAGGAGGGGGTTTTAATCCCTGTGAACACTGAAGTGTTTCTGACAAGGGGAACTGTGAGTTTGTCTTCCTGCTACCTGCTGCATTTTGGGTGGCTTCCCCAGAGCTTGCAGATGGTGGCTGAGAACGAGTATCTGACCCTGGAGTGACTTTCAGTGGGCAGGGCTTGCAGTCCGATGAGGGTGGATTTCTATTTAAACCTTTGGGGTTTTGTAGTCTTCCTGAGTTAGTTCCTCTTTCTCAGCAGACTTGGAGCAGAAATTTAAGGGAGGAGCTGGGGAGACGTGAATCTTCTGCTGCTGAAGGGCCATGGGAGGTACTGCAGAAGTGTGGTTTGCTCATCCTGACCCTAATCATCGTTGTCAGTCAGCACCTTTTGTGACAGCATCTCTTTTTCCCTGTTGGGTGTGCCAAATTCGGCTCAGGGAGCAGGGATGCCCCTTCTTCAGTTCTTATGATAGCACCACCATTAGTTGGAGGACAGGCAGAGGGTGGGGATGTGCCACTGTTTCAACTCTGCTGTGTGGTTTGAGGTTTAATGCAGCTTTGAGGGTGAAGACATGGAGCATATTTGGGCAGGGCTGGACCTTTTTCCCTACTCTTATGGGAATTGACATTCCAACCTTGTTGTCCAAGGGTTTCAAATTTATCTAAAGATTTCAGATCGTCAGCTTGAGATAAGGTAAATCAGGGACAGTGCTGAGCACTTCTGCAAAACCAGACTTCTTAAACTGGTTACTTTAGGGGTTGATGTACACAGCCTGTACCTCTTGTTTGCTCATCAGTAATGCTCTCCTACTTCCTGAAGTTTGCTTAAGTAACCTGTGAAGTTTGCATCCAGTCAGGCCGAAGGATTGCAACAGACCACAGGATAAGCAGATCTTTTGTATTTGGTTTGATGGATTATTTTTCCCATTTTAAAGTAACCTCTCTTAGCATAGTGTCCATGTTTGTCCTTGCAGGTGGTGGTGCTCCTGGAAGTCCTGAGCTGGGGTCAGCTGGAAGATGACTGAGTACAAGCTGGTGGTGGTGGGAGCAGGTGGTGTTGGGAAGAGTGCTTTGACGATACAGCTCATTCAGAACCATTTTGTTGATGAGTATGACCCCACAATAGAGGTAAGTGGCTCTGGGCATGGGGTCAGTCTGTCTGCACATTTTTGTCTTCCTTTTCTCCACCTCAGCTCCAACCCAGAGCATGCTCAGTTTGGTCTCAAGTCTGAACTTGAGCAGGGATGTTCCTCTGCTTTGCAGAGCTATTCTGAGTCACTGTGTGTGTGTTCAGAGGTCGCAGTGACCGACTTAACATCTCCTGCAGAAGGATAGTGGTGTCTGCTGAAGAGAGGTGACATGGGAGGCAACAGAGACTGGCAGAGCAGGGCAGGGGCTGAGAGGCAGTACAAAAGTCTTCCTTTCTGATGAGATGACAAAATAGGGAGGGATTAAAGGTTTAGAATTGAAGAGCCATTTTGTGCCTGTGCTTCCATTTCTTCTCCCGTGAAATCAGAGTAAATGTATTGACTTTTTCTGCAGGATGTTTTGAGCTTTACTGATGAAATGGGTTTTATCAGAGCTTGGTTGTATTATGTATGTCTTGCAGTTTGAGCGAGACGTGCTGAGCAGTTGAACTACTGTGGCTCCCAGAGTGCTGCCTCTGCTTCTTCACGAGTTAAAAGTGTGATGTGTGTGTCTCAGTCGGTGTGGATGGCAGCACTGACCTGTCTAGCTCAGCACCCTGCCTGAAGAAGCAGGCAGGGACCCTGTGGTTCTCACAGGCTGTGTGGGGGCAGATTGGGATCCAGTCTTCAATATCTGTTGTGCTATTATTATTTTCTTTAATTTTTCAAAAATATATTCCATTCTCTGTCTGCTTTCACCATAATTAGCCACATGCTAATTAGCCTCTGCATGACTGACACCTTTGTTGAGTGAGATGTAGGCAGGAGCCACTGCTCTGCACAAGGAGTAAAGTCCACCCTAAGAAGGCAAATTGCAGCTCTGTAATGCCTCTTGGACAATAACCTCCCTGTCTGCAGTCCTAAAGGATTCTTTACCAGATGCGTATAAATGCAGCTGTGGTTGCTGCAGTTATTATTATCATAATGGCTAAAGGCCCCAGCTGGGATGAGAAATCTATTCTGGTAGGTGTTGTCTTTGTAGTCCCCACCCTGAGGAGCTTACAACTTACATAAACAAGCAAGACAAGGCTTGGTAGAAAGGCAGAAATAGTCTTACAATCCTTCAGATGGGAAGGAGAGAGAGCACTTAAAAAGCACGTGCTATTACATCATTTGGCCAAGGTCACCTAGAAAGTCCATGGCAGAGACTGGAATTTAATTCAGGGCTCCTGAGTCTCCTTGCTTATGGATGCAATTGCCTTTGTCCCCAGCTCCTCTCCCCTTATGTGGCTGTCCTCAGTATTATTGTATACTTTTTGCAGAAACCCATTCAGGGTTGATTTTGGCAAAAGATCCTCTCATGGAGAGTAACCTCCCTGGGGAGACATCTGCATAGTCTCTCTTGGACCTTAGGTGGGCAGATGCAGCTCTTATCCAGTGATGTGTTGGGTTTTGGCATCCTGTGTTTTTTATCTCCAGATGCCTGCTCCCTGTACGTACCCTGCAGGGAATTTTCTCCATGTAAACAGGCAGCAGGGAATGTAAACCTTGCATGGCATTTCCCAGCACACCCTCCTCACCCTACCCACTTCTGCACTGCTCTGGGAGACGCTTGCTCTCTCCTCCACTGTTCACTCCAGCCCCATTCTGTTCTTCTCCTCTTCCAAAAGCTGCCACAAGCTGCTCTTCAGCCCTCTCACCGTTGGTACTTTTCCACCTGCAGGTACCACCAGCCCTGATGCCTTTGCAGTTCCCTTGGTTGTACCCTGCTTCTCCTGGTCCCCTGGCCAACTACTGATTCATTTCAGGGTGATTCCTTTTAATTATGCTTCGTTTTATGGGGATTTAAGAGACAGAGAGCTACCTGCTAGCCATCCAAATGTGACCAACAAACCACCTTCCTGTGACTAAGCTGCTTTGGATTGTGCCCAGGAGCTGACTATGACTGTTCAGCCAGCTAACAAGCAGCACAACAATGCTGAAATGAGCAGGATAAAAGTGGGGGAAAAAGAGGATACGTGCATGGAGCAAAGGCATTGCCCATCACCCACATGGATTGAGCACAGACAAAGGGGGGTGCAAGCAGATTGGGGTGCACTGAGAAGATGCTCCCAGAGCAGGAGGTTTGGAGGTTTGTCCCCTGTCTGGAGCAGAGACCCAGACTGGGTGTCACCCTGACACCCTGTACCCTCCTGATTCACGTGTGCAAATGTTTGGCTGTGTAACTCAACACTGTCCACCCCACTACAGCACACCCTCACAGGCCAGCTCTTGCGCTGCCAAGGATCTTAGGACTTTTTTTTTGGGAACAGGAGGGCCAAGGCAGCAAGGAAAGGCATGCCACTGGCATTGTCCCATGGTGAATAAGCAGGGATGGAATAAAGAGTTTCACTGTGTTGAGAAATTCTTTGGTTCATCTTCCAGTTCTTAGCAGCTAGCTACTAATGGCTTCCCAAACCTCTGGTCATATTCTGACTAGTGCTTAGCAAATGGGCCTCTTGGCCTGGTCCCCCAGCACAGCTGGGATGCTCCCAACATCTGCCTGGGATCTTGAGTCTGAACCCCAAACATGTTTCTGCTGCCTGGCACTTCGCAGCTGGGTCTGGCTGCATTCCCCTCTGCTCATGGTGGGGTGGGACATGCAGGACTGCAGAGGAGCGCTGAGGCTGCAGGCTGCTGCTGTGGGCTGGTGGCAGCTAGCCCTGCAGTGGCAGCCATGTCACCTGGGTATGTGGCAGGGACAGCTGAGCTGACATCCTGAGCTTCCTGGGGAGCGGGAGGTCAAATGAAGCTGTACACAAAGTGTTGATGGGGAGAGCTTGTCCCATTCCTTTGCAAAGCATCCTCTGCAAGATTGTTTGACGTCTCTGCCTTGTGAGCCAGCTGGCCGGCCTTACGGGTAGCCTGTTGATGCCCTGAGCCGAAGTGTGGGATCTCTTCTCTGTCAGCATGCTGGGTGCTGGTGAAACATCCTGGAACTGTGGAGTTGGCAATTAATTGTGAACATGTGTGCTGAGAGGCTGGTCCTCTGTCCCAAGCCAAGGTGCAGAGGTGGGAGGATGCTTTGTGGGGCAGAGGAGGCACTCGAGTCCCCTTGCACAAAGGAGGTTCCAGATACATTATTGATTAGAAATGGGAGCACATTCCTGCAGGGCAGCCTGCCAGTTGCCTTCAGAGCAGTTGGCTGGAAGCCAGCCTTTCACTCCATGCTTATTCTCGATGGGTCAGCAGTCCACTTTTTGGGAAGGCACAGCTGAGAAGGTCGTGGCAGAGCAGATTTTATCTCTGATTTCACACTCCTCTCTGCAAGGTGAGGAAAGACTTTAATTAGCCCCAGCAAATGATGTTGTTGTAATGAACCAAAGGATAGAGGCCGTGTTGGCCCCATTCCCTTTCTGTGCTGCTGCCAGTCCTGTTGGTGACCTTTGCTGTGTCGGCTGTTTGTCTGCAGACCTGCAAAGCTCATCTGATAACATTGTTGTGGTCGTTGGAAGAGCAGCCGACATTTGAATAAATGTTAAACTGCAGCTGTAGCCTCTGTGAGTGGCTGCAAAGCACTGTGTGGTTGTACTGCTGACTTGTATCTTTTCCATACGTTTCATTTCGTCTTCCTTCTCTTGCTGAGAGTTGAGGATGCTGCATTGTCCACAGGAGATGGGTGTTGGAGAGGGATGAGGGATGTCCTCTGTGCAGGGCTGCCCCAAAGCATCTCTGCTGATGAGACTGAGCACAGGGAGAAGCATAGTGGGGAGGGGCAGTGCTTTGAGGAGCCTGCTGTGAAAATGAAACCTTTTGAGGGATGCTCTGGGTGGTTTCCAGACCTTCTCACATCTATGATAAGTTGTGATTGCCTTTGCTGCAGGGAAAACCCCCAACTTCAAAGGACCTGCCTGGATAGTTCTTACCTCTCCTGTAGCCCTCTGGGCACAGACTGCTTGTGGGAAACACCCTGTTCACAGTGTGATTTGATTTTTTCTTTTCCCTCATGTTTAAAGAAGAGGTTTACCATCAAACCCAGTCTGAAACCTTACTGATGGCAACATTGCCTCTGGTGCCTGATTTGAGATGCATTGGAGGCACTGGATTTCCAGGTCATCTTAAGCGCCTTCCAGCCCCGCAGATCACAGATAGTGACTGGAAGCCCTGGCTGGTCAGAGCTCCTGAGTGTCCTTACTCTTCCAGCAGAAGGAATTAGAGCTGAGACTAAACAACGCTTAGGAAATACTTGTTCAAGACTATGCAACGTGGTAGAGATGAAGCTGCACCTGGTCTGCCAGAGGCAGGGCTGGAAATGGAGAGGGCAAGCTGGGAGCTGTCTTCTCTGTGGTTCTGACAGACAAGGAGAAACCTGCTTAGCTGCTCCCTTTTTCCTTTGTTTTTTTTTTTATTATTTTTCCTTTCCCTCCCATGTTTGAAACAGATTGAGTCGTCTCTTTAATGGAAGCTGAACACATGCAGAGCATGACCTGGCATCTTCCCAGGGATGCACTCGCTGCATCCTTTTGTTTAGCCAGATCCAAGCCCTCCCTAAATGCATCCTCCTTCCTTTCCCTCTCCTGTCCTGCAGGATTCCTACAGAAAGCAAGTAGTCATCGATGGAGAGACCTGTTTGTTAGACATCTTGGACACTGCAGGGCAGGAGGAGTACAGTGCCATGAGAGACCAGTACATGAGAACGGGGGAAGGATTCCTGTGTGTCTTTGCCATCAACAACACCAAGTCCTTTGAAGATATTCACCAGTACAGGTCAGTATCCTGGGAAGGGCCCTTTCCTCTTGCCCTGTGCAGAGAGGCCTTGCTGCTGCACTCTCCTACCCACCCTTTTAGATCAGGCCCCATGCTGGAAGCACAGACTGCCAGCAAAGACAATTAGCTCAAGTGGCCATTCCCCAGGGAAAAGACAGAGCAGACGGCTAATGTCAGTGACTCCAATAAAACCCTTCCGAAGGGATTGCTTGTGGCCTTTGGGGACCTGGTAATGTAATGTTTAAGTGTTTATGGTGACTAAAGAGAGAGCTGATCCTGTATGACCCCCCTCCCTTCCCTCCCTAATTAGTGGAATTGCTTTGTTAGCGCAATCGATCTCAGTGACTTCTGCTGGCCCTAGAGCTGGGAGAGGAGGCTGGGAAGGACAGGGAAAGCTGCTTGCCCTGGTGTCCACTGTCATGACCAGGCTGTGGTCTGCCAGCTGCACACACGTGTGGAGAGACAGTCTTGCCCCACTGGAGCTTGGTTTCAACCAGGGCAAAGATGGAGCAGAATGGGAGTCAGGGCTCCAATGAGGTGTTTTGCCCAAGAAGATGTCTGGGGAAGTGGTGACAAAGCAGGGACCCTGCCCCAGTACCCATCCCAATTCTCCTCTCTGTTGATGTCACCCCTGAAGAGCTGAAGAGTCAAGAGGATGATGTAAATACAGCAGGAATCTTCCTTGTTTACCCTGGTGCTACCTTAGGGAGGGATCGTTCTGCTTGTGCTTTTTCCTATGGCTTGGCTGCGATGGGAAGTACTTGCAGAGGATGCAGGAAACGGCTCTGCCTGTCCCTGCTCTGTCCCACAAGGGACTATGTATCCCAGTCCCTCATCATAAACCAGAGCCCCAGTAATCCTGTTGTTCTGAGGACAGGCACATCCCTTCCTTGCTCTACCATCAGAGGTGCTGCTTGGAGCTGCTGAGATGTTTTAGTTTCATCCAAAAGGCTGCTCAGTGTAACAGCTGCACAGGTGCACTAATTTGGCTTCTTTTAGCTGAACCAAAGGACGGGATTTTCCTAAAGCACCTGAGGGATTGAGCAGTGTTCATCCTTGTGCTGGGGCTGGTGCCTGTGCATTGCTGGTAGGATGGCTCGATTTCAAGCCATCATGATGTAAATCACTGGCTTTCATCTCCTTTAGCCTGTGCTCTTTGTGTTTGCACTTTTAAAAGAATATTCCCCAGAGAAATGCTGGCTCTCCCTGGTTAGTAACCATTTGGAGGTATCTCTTTTCAGCTAAGTGTAGCCTATGCACTAAATTTAGTACTTGCATTTGCTGGTCAGGATGTTACACAGAACATTTAAATGGCTTTATGGCATATCATGCATATAGTCAGACTTCATTTCTATGTTCTACTACATTAGAAAAAGATGATTGATTCTTTTGTATGATAAATGTCCAGCTGCCTTTGGATGGAGATTTGCATTCAATTAAAATGCAGAAATTGGCATTTGAAATCTCATTTGTTAAATTAAAATCATGTTAAATGTTCTGGACTTACGAGCAAAAAAAAAGTTGTTTTGCAAATGATTTATTAAGCAAAGGAAGTTATTATCTATCAGAAGGGAATTGAATGAATTGTTTGTGGTCATAATGGCCTTCAAGATTTTTAGAAGTGGTAGATCTCATCCTCGCCCACCTAGTTTTAGATCCAATGTTGGAATGAAGAAGTGAGCATTACAGCTTTTTTAGTTCCCAGTTGGTTTCTCAACTTTGAGTGACCTGAACTAAACTGAAAGGGAGCAAATACTGCCTGTGCATCTGCAGAAAAGGCTACCGCTGCCAAAAGCTGCTTTATCAGCTCAGCAAATTCTGGTTGCAGGTGATTTTTTATTCTTTTCTCCTCACTTGGTGCAATTACTTAATCTAAAATGTTGGAAATAGCACAGGTAACTGCTTGAGAATTCATCTTTATTTAACTTAAACTATCTTAAGCTCATGTCTTAATACAGATTGTCATAATTCAAGTTGTTTTGTAAATAGCTGCATTGAAAGCAGAAGTATGTTTAGTTTTCATTTCCAGAAGTTCCCTGTTTTGCTGTTTACTCACTTGTGTGCCATAGTCATTTACATTTTTCTGAAAGCTCAACACAAGGCACTCAACAGGAGCGATGGGTAGTTGTTAAATCTCAACAAAGAAACCAGTGGGGAGTGTTCCAGAGCTGCCTCTTCACTTCTTCACACCTCCTCTTGCAGGGAGCAGATCAAGAGGGTGAAAGACTCAGATGATGTTCCCATGGTGCTGGTGGGGAATAAATGTGACCTCCCTGCACGGACAGTGGAGACCCGGCAAGCACAGGACCTGGCCCGGAGTTACGGGATCCCCTACATAGAAACGTCTGCCAAAACCAGACAGGTAGGAGGAGACTTTTAAACAAAATGCTTTTTCTTTTCTTTCCTCCATTGCTGCCCTGGAGGGGCAGGAACGGGCAGGCACCGCCTTGCAGACAGATTGGTGTTAGGGATGGGCTTAGTTGCTTCCTCAGGGCTAAATGCTCTCTCAGGATGTTCCCTTCCCAGTCCAGGCTTGAGCCTCCCATCACGAGAAGTGCATCATCATGCTGTGGCAGCAGTGAAGACAAGATGCCTTCTCAGGGCATTCTCCAAGGCTCTGGAATAACCTCCATAGTCGCTGCAGGTCAGCTAAGCTCAGGTCACTAGGCTAACCTCATCCATGGTCTATTTGGGCAGACCTACAGGCAGAATATACCACTGCTGATGAAAGGACCATGTCAAGCTTCCAGAGCACAGAGGTGGAAATGGAACTGATACCTTCAGTGGTCTAGTGGTGGCTTTTCTCTTGGGTGGTAGACCTCATTCAGACTGCTGAGAGCTGCTGAATCTCAGAGACTTCAGAGCTTCTTTATCCTCATGTTTGCTCATTCAATCTTGCTCTCCGTTTGACAGCCACACTCAGGTCCTTGTTAGTCCTCCCAGCTTGGTTCTGTACCTTTAACTCTGCAATCGACACTGCTGGACAGTGCTAGGGACACCTTGCTGGGGAGCAGAGCCCTCTCCTCTCTCCACTGTCCCTTGTCAGAGTGGGCAACTGCTTCAAGCCGTGCTTTCTCCCCAGGGCGTTGAGGATGCCTTCTACACCTTGGTGCGGGAGATCCGGCAGCATAAGCTGCGCAAGCTGAATCCCCCAGATGAGAGCGGCCCTGGCTGCATGAACTGTAAATGTGTGGTATCGTGACTATGGTAAGTGGTGGAAGCAGGACCTGGGGTGCAGTGGGGGAGCATTGGAAGCAGGGCAGGAGGTGACTGCAGATGCACTAGCCTGGAAACAAATGCAGCAGGATCAATTTCAGCAGCAGGTATTTTTTAATGAAACACCTTTCAGACTGAAATAGCATTTTTCTGTCAAAACATAGGTAAGCCAAAATTCCCACTTTCCTGAGGAAGTGTGTGGCAGGAAAGTTTATTTTTCCCCCTCATTTTGTGCAACAAAATTCTATGCAATTGAATTTTTTTAAAAAGCAAGTTTTGTCGTGCCTTCCCCAGGAAAGCTTCTTCCCATGCTGCTGCTTTGAAAGAGGAATTAAGCTGGTGTTGAAGGTGTACAGATCACTGCATGCTCACCAGACTGGCTCTAGAAGGGTTCAGATGAAGAGCTGGCTGGGTGCATTGCCTTGTAATGCACTTATATAAATTGCCTCATCCTAAAGCTTTAGAGTAAACCTGTCTTGCTGTGAAAAGTCCTGTGTTCCTCAGAAGAGTTTTCCCCATTAGATAAATCCCCTGGGATATTTGGAACTGATGCAGTGTTGAGAATTAGCCATAAGGGGGCTGTTTGCTTTTATAAATTGTGCGTGCTGGAGCCAGAAACAGTGTTTTTCAGATTATTTATGTTCACTTGACTGTTTTTCTTCTTTTCTTTCCTCAATTTTTTTTTTAATTATGAGTTTATTTAAAACACTGCTGGATAGGAATCAGGGAGAGTTCCTATTATTGTCCCTGCATGTGCTGGCTGGCATTAAGTGAATGGCCTGGGAATATCTGTGTAACCAACTCCTTCCATGGCAGAAATTTAGAGAGGGGTAACTGGGAATGAGTCCACCAAGGAGATCTGTATCTAAGGACATCTGGGATTGGGACAAAAGCATGCATGAACATTGCCTTTAATGTGTTTTGGGGAGTCTCCCAAGCACCTGGACTAGTCCTTCACCCCTTTAAATAACTGCTGGAGTCCTAAAGAGAAGTGCACTGTATCAAGAGATGGTGTTAAGAGGGTCTTGTGAAGGTGGAGATGGACAGCAGGTTTTCTCTGATGCCTTTTGAGCTAGAGGCCATGAGCACAACAGAGCTCTTCCTCCTGCCCCCCACTCCCAAGAAAAAAACCCAACAAAACAGTGCTGGCAACATTTGCTTCCTATGAGCAAACACCCACCCCAGAACCCCACCCCTCCGCTCCTAGCTAAGGCGTGTGAGGTCGGCTGGGGGCCGAGCTGAATGCTGTGCCCAGCACACTTATCACTGCTAAGGGAGATTTTCCAGATGTTTGTGTCCTCCAGATGTTCAGGAGCATTTCCTCCGGATGGGGATATGAGCTAAAGGCTTGTTTCCTGCTCTGGCTCACAGCTGACGGCATGGGCTTGGCATGCACTGCTGCTCCCTTACATCAACTGCCAGGAGCCCAATCCTTGTCACAGTCCAGGGGCAGCACCAGCTTGGGCAAGAAGGGCTGGGAAAGGGTCACTTGGAAACATTCCTCTCTGTTAAGAGAACATGCCCTGTGAGTTGCCTATGTCTTTCTCTGCTCAGGCAGAAACTGGAAGCCAGACATCCCAGCTTAATCTAGCTGCAATGCAAGAGCAGAGAGGGAGGAACATCAAAGCAAAAAAGGAGAAGTGAGGCAAAGACATGCTAGGATTTGGGGAGAAGAAGGGTGGGTGTGTGGCCAACAAAATTTGGCTGCATTTGCCTTGGACTCATTTTATAATTTCCATCATCCCTGGAGGAAGTGGAAAGATCTTGCCAAACAGTGCCCCTTCCCACAAGGAGGTTCAGAAATAGGCAGAAGGTCTGGTGAAGTGTCCAAAGCTCCCCCATCACTCCAATGACTCGAAGACTTGTTCCTTTCAGCAGATGTGCAGATGCTTTGCTGAGCCAGGCCCACATTAAGACCTGTGTAGCCTTTTTGCTTTTGCTCTGTGGGCACTAGCAGGGTCATCCCAAAATGTGAGGGGTGAGCAGGGAACAGCCCTGCTTGTTCTGATGGGAAGTGGGTACTCATGAGTGTCCTCTTCTGTTTCAGCTGTCTGGACCGTGTCTTGGCGAGGTTCCCACCGTGCAGTGCTCAAGGAAAAAGGTGAAGCAAAGGAAGAAGCAAATGGATGCAGAGGAGTATGGGGGGGAGAGGAGGAGGAGGAGGAAGAGGACAGGGGGAGCATGACTCCAAGGACTATCTCGCACTTCACCCAAGCCTGCGGCAAACAACTTCTTTTTTTTTTATCCCCATCCCCTCATCCTTTGGCTCCTCCCACCCCGGCAACTGTACAAAGCCACAGATTGAATCACAGTAAATTATTATTTGATCGTCTCAACAAATCACCTTGATGGCTGTGTCCTCCTTCCAGAGGCTGCTGCTCCTGCTGCTGCTCCGGAAGGATTGCTGGTGGGATGGCGGGGAGGAAAGGGTGCTGAGATTTGCTCTCCACAGACCAAGTTCATGCTGTAGATTATGGAGGTGATTGGGGTGGGAGAGACAAGCTCTCAGGGCAGGACAGCTTGTCTCTGTCTCCAGCAAGTCTTTGTCATGTCCTCCCCAGCCCACCTGAAACTCTGCTGGCCCCAAGTTTTGGGAGGGTGGAAGAGTGCAACCAGTGCAAGCCCATCCTTGGCACCCCTTGAGTGCTTTGCTTTCAGCCTAGTCCTTGTGGGATTTATAGCCTCAGATGCAATGCCAGGAAGGGAAGAAGCATCAGGGAAGAGATTTGAGAGTTGGGTTCACCTCAGCTGGTACCAGTTTGTTGCTTCCCTGATTCCTTTCCTGTCAGCTCTTTCTGGCACAAGACCTCCATCATCTCTTGTGTTCTAGAGGTAGAATTAAGACTTTCTGGTCCCCTCCAGCCTCTGTGCTCCTGTCTATGCTAACACCAGTATAGCATGTACACCTTGGGCTGCTCCAGTATGTACAGGTAAGCAAATCCTTGTCTGCCCTGTGCATGGCTTCCTTACTGCATGTTGTGAACAGCTCTCCTGCACTGCAGAAGCTGTCTGGCTGCTCAGCAACTAAGACTAAAGGATTCAGGCTTCCAGCCTCTAGGTTTAGAGTGGGTAAGAATATTTTGGGTAAGGGATAATCTGTTGGGAACCCTGTCTTTGCTCAGCTCTGTTCCTTTGGGGTTTTTGCCTGAGGTCTGACCTATGTGCCTTTCACTTGCAGCCTCAAGACAAGGCATTGCACTCAGTGCAGCGGGTGGCTTGGCACTCACTGTCTTTCCCTCTTCCAAGCTATTTCACTGGCTAATTTAACTGGCATCCAGAATTAGAAGCATCAAAGGGGGAAGGTGATCTAGCTGAGTGCGGCAGGGAGCTGTTCTGCATGGGCTAGCCCAGGCCTGAAGAGGTGCTGGGTTTGGCAGCCAAGGTTGGTCTGGGTTGGGAGTGGCGAGGGCGGCGTGTGAGTCACATGCCTCACACGGCAAAACCAGTACAGAAACCCTGGTCACCCCCAGCACAAAACCACAGCCCACCCAGGGCTTCCCAGCATCCATGTGAGCAACTTCCCATCCCACTCCCCACCCTCTGTCATGCCAGGCAGCAGCAGAATTAAAGCAACAGAATTCAACTCCATGCTTCCTGGGGATGCTGCCTTTGCTTTTGGCCTGGGCAAGAGAGGACTTGTGTTAATGGCTTGCTTTCTGTAAATGCTTGCTCTGAACTACTGTAGGGCACAGTCCTCACCCTGGCTGCAGCTGCCTGGCATCATGTTCGCACAGAAGAAGGGCTGATACCAGCTGGAGTGGGAGAAGTTGCCCAAGGGGAGAGTGCCCTGCCTTTAGCTGGGTGTGCTGTTTGCACCAGCATCTGTCCCTGTGCTGGAGGATTGCTGAAAATGCTGAACCTGGTGTTACATGGTGGGACTGGACCAGAGACTCACAGAAAACCTCCCACTCTTGAGTTGTTTCTAATGCGAAGTCTGGGGTTTGTTCCTAAAGTTGGCATCTTGTGCACAACTGGCCACAGGACAGGGGTACTTTGTCCTTCTAAAAGATGACATGGGGACCCTTGCTTGGTAGTGTTACCACTGCACTAGGAACCTGGTGCTCTTCATCTGCAATAGAACTTATCCCATTCTTCCCCAGGCCCTTGGAGAAGGATGGGATAGATCTAAATGGAGGCCTTCAGAGAAGTAACACTCTGGTGCTCTCTCAAAGACCAGATGGCTCTAACCACTGAGAGACTCCTCTCATTTCTGGCTGGGAGCCAAATGCCATTGTCAAGTACTGGGAGCTGAGGTCAAGGAAGTGGAGGAGCTCCAGGGAGCGTCAGGGCCAAGTTGTCTTCACAGGGTCAGCAATAGCTGCAGTTCCAAGAAACTGGCACATCTTGGTTGGGGGTGTGCTAGAACAGCACTGGCCAAACTACTTCCAAGAGTTTGTTAAGGAGCAGAAAGCTGAAGTAGGAGCACCTCTTCTTTTCAGAGAGGTTTCTGCATTCAGGGTAAGGTTTTCAAGCTTGTCAAACAGTCCTGGTAAGTGACAGACCACCACAGGCTCTGGGTAGCTTTTTGTTGTAATTAGGTCACAAGAAATCCAGACTTGGGTCATTGTTCAAGTCCATGCTAAAAATTGGAGGTAGGTTAGGAGCAAAAGGAGGTGCTAAAAGCTTGACCCCACAGCTCTTCTTCAAGAAAATGTATTAATTGTGTATTAATGCATCTTTGTTCCAGGAGGAAAATCACGACAGCTCATACATCAGCTGTGATCTGGTCTATCTTGCTGGTGGCAAAAACCAGATTGTATCACTCTCAGGTGGAGTTGTTACTCTTGACTTGGCTTTTTCTTGGTACTTATGATTTGTGGACAGTACATCATGTTTCTGGCCTCTGACAGGCAGGAGGTCAGTACATGAGCTCACGATGTGTTCTCTGCTAGCTGAACTTCTTGAGTCTGAAAGTAATACCAGGATTACAGTCTCACTGGAGTGAATGTAGATTTGGAGAAGAAATTGAGGGGTTTGGAGTTGATTTTCCCCATGGTTATTCAAGGCACATTTGTTAAGTACCTGGACTGGAAGATGGAGTTTTCAGACACTGCAGTTGTTTCCCTTATGATAAGGAGTTTTCTGTGTACCTCAGTTGTGCTTCAGAGCCACGAGCTCAGGTGAGCAGAATGTACAGTTATTTTGATTATTCCTATTGCATAGCTGAAGCTGGAAAAGGGTCCACAGAGGTAAGCTTTTTGCTGTATTTTAGTACATCAGCTCATCTCTGGCTGTTGTGATCTTTTCAGCTGGCCATGGCAAAGCTGAACTAAACTTGTGCTGTGTTGTGGTTCTCCAGCCAGTGTGAAAAACAGCTCTGAGAAGGCTTCAGTCAGCATCCTGCTGATTATGTTGGGACTGCGTATCCTGTGATGGAGGAGTGCCACCTTTGAACCCATACTTAAATGACAGAATAGCTGATGAGGTCTGTTCTAGTCTGGTCAGGTCCAGATGTCTCAGGACAGACATCCAATACATGTTCTCTTGCACCATTCAAGTGCCCCACACCTTGTTACAGAGGGGATGGGGCTCTAGAGACATGACAGCTAAATCAACTGCCAGAATTGCTTACAAATCCTTAAAGATGCTGATCAAGTGCTGGAACAGATCTCATGCCTTTTAGTCTGTGAGGGCTTCCACAGGAGCATTCTCCTAAGCCAGCAGAGAGGGCGACTCCAAAGCAGGTGAGAGCATGGTGCTTGCTGAGGGCTTTGGCAAAGACCTGGGTTGTGCAGGAGCTGGCAGCAATGACTCAGTAGTGGAGTGAGAACCGAGATGTGAGGGGTGGTGATGGGGGGAGCTGGATGAAAGGCTGAGTTTTACAGAGCAAGCTTGGCTAAATGCTGGCCTCATACTCCTCGCATGTAGTGTGGTTGGGTAGAGGAGCAGACCAGATTCTGGACTACAGCCACTGTTGCAAACCTTTCCAACCTAAGCAGTTACTTCTGTATCACTTCTTGCCTTCACCATAAAGGTAAGCAAAGCCACTCAGCTTCACCAAGCCTGAGGTTATCTAAGTCTGTAGGCTTAGATGTTCCAGGAGCAGGGCTCTGATGTGAGGCCAGGCTTAGTGGCCTCCAGGGCACCAGAGTGGCCCAGGCTCTTAATGGGATGGTTGGAAGAAGGGCTTGTGATACTGCATTCCATTTAGCCACAGGTACCTTTAAGGGAGCTCATACCAGTTTTGGACAAAAGTGGGTTTCTTAGTTTACGTTTCTCTGTGTCTTAGGAGGAACCCATTTTACTGTATGGAAGAATAATAGCCAGGCGTTAGTGACTCAAATCCCTTGGACTCATGTCTTTGTGTGTGTCTTTTAAGCCTTCTCCATCCACATCTTGGGCTCTTTTGTAGCTGCTGCCAGTGAGTAAGGATGCTTATGGGATGGGCTCACCTGCTGCATCTCTTAGTGAGATGTTTCAGCTGTGGTTTGGTTGTCTCCTGCACTGTCCTGGTACCCACATCCTTCTAGGTGAAGAGGATGCTGGTGTGTGCCCTGTGGGCCTCCTCAGCTGCTGAGGTGGTAGGATTTGGGGGATGGTTTGGGAAGTGGTTCAGACCTGCCTCTTTAAATTGCCAGGCTGTCATTTTCTCCATATGCTGCTTTATATTTGGGGATGTGCTGTAGGAAGGAGGTGATATTGCTCAGAGGTTGGTGCGACAGCCACCATCCTGGCCACCAGCAACTGGTGGAAAGGGGAAGAGGCACATGGGACTGGCCCCATGTGCAACTCCTTTGCTTTTGCTATGGGTTCAGTACAGGGTCTGTAGCATAGGAGAGCCAAGGTACCAGCCCTAGCAAGGGCTGCTGGGATTGGGGGTGCCCTTGCTCTGCTCCCAGCTCCCCTCCACCACTGCCAGGGCCCCTCTGCAGCACACAAGGAGCATGAGAGCAGCACCACCATGGCAGTAGGACACAGCAGCAGGTGAGCAGCACAGCGAGCCCAAGAGGAGGAACACCCCCAGGCCCAGCCAAACTCTGCCTGCCTCTGCCAAACTGGCTGGGGCACAAAGCTGCCAGACACAGCACACCCATCTCTCTCCCCCTGCTATATCCTGGGAGCAGAGCCTAAACCAGCACAAAGCCTTGCTCCCTCCCTCCCTCAGTTTGGCTCTGCTCCAGTCTCCACTTAGCATCAATTATTCAGTGCCGACTGGCTGAAGCCTTGCGGTGGCACGCAGGGGTTGATGAGCTTTCCGTGTTGTGGGAGGTGGGCTGGGATGGTGACGAGCACAGCCGGGGCTTGGCAGAGCCAGTGAGGACAGATGTGGTCTGCTGTCTGTCCCACCTCCTGGTGCTGCTAGTTTGGCTGTTCCTGAGCCAGGAAGGACAGGAGCCACAGGGGGCTGCCAGGACACCAGAGCTGAGCACAGCTTGGGGAGTTTGCAGTTCTGCTTGGGGACCAGCCCTGGGAGCTGTAGAGCTGCTGTGACAACAGCAGTGGCTCTGCCAGGAAAAGGGGGATAGATAATACTGGCAAATACCAAGTGCAGAGGAAGAGGCAGTGAGAGGACCAGTCCCTGGCTGATAGGACCACTAGAATTTAAGCAGCAGCTTCAACACCATCTATGGCATTCATTTGCTGCTGGTCCCAGAGCTGTCCAGCAAGTGGGTAGCCATAATCATGGGCTTTGGGATTATCCTGCTCTTTGTCTCCTGCAAGCAGCCCTCAGGCCCTGGGGGGCACAGGAGGGTACAAGGGGTACTGCTGGAATGACACAGGGGCTGTTTACCCTCCCATCCCTTCAGGGACACAAGCACCTTCTGTGCTGATGCCTGCCTCCCTGCTGCAGGGAGCATGCCACGACCTGGTGCTCCTGGCAGCAGCTGGAGGCCAGGCTGGACACCAGGCATGGCTTATGTTTCCCCTGAGGTCTTACACAGCTCTGGTAAGGCAGGGAAGGGCTTAGGATTACCTGTGGGCCCTTCCCTTCCCCCTGGGAAGGACTCTCTGTGGTGGGTGTTTGGCACCCCAAAACCATACCTGAGAGCCCCATCAATCACCTGTTCAAGGCTGGGTACCTCTGTGGATCCCGCATCAGCTGGATGGATGCTGTCAGAGGAGGTGGTAGAGCCATGCCTGTCCCTGGTCCCTGCAGGGACAGGGTGAGAGTACCACAGCCACAAGGCCATAACCAGTCACGTACATGGAGTCTGGGAATCAAGGATACCAATAAGCAGTATCACACTCCATTTTTTTCCAACAACCAAATGAACCAAGGCTGTTTAATGGAAGAACACAACCCTTAAACCTAGCACAACTCACCTTCCCTTGGGGAAGCTGCCCTTCTGGACACTTCTGCTCTCTTCTTGGTAGGGATGCTGTTTTAGCAGTTGGATAAATGCCCTATCTAAACCCTGCACTGCCTGTCAAGGTAAGTAACCATGGCAGATGTTCAAACCTGGTCCCACCTGGCACTGCCTGAGAGACAACAGGTTCATGGGAGCTGGTGGCTAGGAAGTGACACAAAACAGCTTTGCAGTGAGGCTGCTTGTGAGCACCTGGAACACAAGAGTGATGAGGTTTGCTTCATTCCAGCCTGGGGATCTCACCCTTGCTAAGAGTGCTGCATCGCTGTGCTGGCATCCAGTGTGAAATGGCACAGGGGATGTGCCAAGAGCTGCATCCTCAGGGTGCTTCTGTCCCAGTAAACACTGCAGTGTTCAGTGGTGCTGGAGCTTTCTTTTTTGTTTTTCTGTGGTGTTTCAGACCAGGTTTTAACCAGTTAATGAACTAATTTAAGGGCACCGGAGAGCAATTTTTGTTCCTGTTTGACCTCTTAGGTGAGACAGAGAGCAGTGACAGAAGCAGGAAGACCAGCTCAGTGTGTCACAGACACATGGGGATTCCAATTTCAGGCACTGCTCTTAAATCTTAGGGTGGCATTTAACTAATTCTGGCCCCTCTGTCTGCTGTCAGCCTTTGGGCCCTCTGTGCTACCCTGGCAAAGACCGATGCCCTGTGTTAACCATAAACATGCTGCTTAAAACCAAGTGGCAGCTTTCTCTCATGGGAGCCAGAACACTGCTCATATTGAACACCTCAAAGGAAACAGCACCATGGTCATCTAAGCCCAGGAAGCCCTGGCCATGAAATCTGGGGTGTGTCAGAGGTACTGCTCACTCACAGCTTTTTAAAATACATCTTCAGCTGTCAGCAGCACCACCTTAGGCTCCCAGTGACTGCTGTAAACATGATTCAGCCCTGACTCATGAGTGTGAGTCGCACCCACCCACCCACCTGCTGTGCAAGGAGCTGTGTCCACCCGCTCCCTGTCCCATCCAACCCTCCCTACACTGCCTACAGGCAGGAAAACAAACTCCAAACGCAAAATCTTGGCCAAAAAACAAGCTTCAGCAGTGCTGCTGTTCAGCAGCCATGTGTCAGAAGGGATGCTGTCCTTTGCTCAGCTAGGAGAGGATGGTGGTAAGTAGAAAGGAACATTTTTCTTTCCACTGCTGCTGGGGATGCCTGGATTTAATTACTGTAGAAAATTAGGGAGGAAAGCAAAGATGGAGCAGGATGTACCTGTTGTAGATGAAGCATACCCAGTAGACCAAGCTAAAAGTCATCAGGAGAAGGCAACCAGTCTTGGTGCAGCTTCTGTTCCTGTAAGAAACCTCACAGAGTCTGAATTTCTGCTAAACTTCTTTAACCATTATTATTACAACCATGTAAAACACAGCATCAAACTCTCTGGACAGTTTGGATCAGTGTAAAAAGGAATGACTTGCTTTTTTTCCCCAAAAGACCCCTTCCTTTTAAAAAAACAAACTGAACAAACAAAAAAGCAGACATAAAAATGTTTTTTTCTTAAAAGTAATAATTACAATACATTAGAAAGAGTCATGGAAGAAGCGTTCCATGCTGTAAACAAGAATAGCAAATAAAAAGGAAAGCAGATGGTAGCCAGGCTCTCAAAGTGCATGGCCAAGAAACCTCTGGCCCCTGCTGGAGCTGGGTCCTGTGGCTCCTGCTGCCTGCCAGTGCTGCAGCCACTCAAAGTGCTCTATCACAAACAAACAACACAAAGAAAAACTAAACCTAAAAGACCCAAACCCACAGCATTGGTCTTTACCTTTACATGGAAGGCAGCAAGGCCAGCGTTGTCTCAGGGCTGCAAGAGCAAGGATGGGGGGAGCTCCTTTCCCACCTTTGCTCATAGTAAGAGCAGTTTTTGCTGAGGGGTTGAGGCTGTTGCAGGGGGCTGGGCAGGGCTGCAGGTGGCTTGCATTAGGTAATCTGTCCTGCTGAGCTGCCACCCTCATTCTTCTCTTTCCCTTCCTATTCCCAAAATTCAGCAAAAGAGCTGAGGCTGAGCCAGGTCTTGCTGCCACAGACCCACCATGGCTGCAGCTTTATCTGCAGCAAGAGGCAGAGGAGGAGACAGGAGTGGGCATCTCCTTAGGGATCATGTATTGATGTGTTCAAGTGAGAGCATCACACCAAGGACAGCAATTCACATGGCTGGTGATTCCACAGGCCTGAAGATGACTGAGGACCTTGCTGCTCATTCCCATTAGGGCTTGGAGGGAAGGACAACCCCCACCCTTTGTCCTGTCAGAATTCAGGTTGAACATCATGAACCCAATGTCATGCAATGAATACAGTGCATTTGACAGCTCTCCAAAATTAAAACAAACCACCTTTCTAAATGTTAATACTGCAAAACATCCCAGACACACACCGTGTGAGGAGTCCAGGTGCACAAGCAACGTGATGTGCAAAGGCTTTGTGCCTAAAATGAGGAAAAATGGGTTAAAACAAGGGGAAAGAGGTCTCAGCTCTTGCATGCGTGATGCTCAAGATGCATTAGAAGGAATCTTATGTGGGCTTCAAGGAGAGGACAGAGCGCCCAAGCTACAGAAGCCAAGCCAAGATGTGACCAACAGCTCTCAGATGCTTCTTGTTGCTTCCCAGTGAGCTCCTGTGGCCAGTGGGCTGCTAGCAAAAGGCAATGGATATCTGTCCTGAAATACTGCTCAGGCATTTTAGCACACAAATACGTTTAACTATGCACAGTTACTGAAAACATTCTCTAAATGAAAAACAATTCAAGCACCATTGTCCTAGAAAGGACCTGTGGTGTCTCAAAACACAAATACTGAACATTCAAAGAGCACCTTTCCTCAAACAGCAATGCTTGACTCCTCACAACACCCTGTGAGGTAGCTAATAGGGGTATCCCTGCTCTGCAGAGGGAGAGGATGGGCAAGGTTGGAGGCTCAGTGGAAGATGGGGCCTGGGACAGAGCTGGGGTTCCAATGAAAGCTGAGGGTGCTGTGGTCTGGCTGGCTACATCCAAACAAAGATCCAGTGCTCCCTTTGACACTCCCTGCTGCAAACATAAACCACCACACATACACAAGGCAAAATAAACCCTGATAAATCATAGAACCATAGAATATGCTGAGTTAGAAGGGATCCACCAGGATCATAAAGTCCAGCTCCTGGAACCCACAAAGTAATTTAATGTAAGTTTTCTGCTGGGCTTTCAGGTAGGCTTTAGATCACGTTATGCAATTGAAGCAGCCTGTGAGATAAAAAAATAGTATTCAAAGTCTCCTTAGAACTTAAAGGAGCTTTTGCCCAGGATCTCTGTTGAAGGAATGGAAATCACACTTGCAGTCCCACCTAAGGCAGCACTTGCAGATACCCCTTCTGGGCAGCAAAGTCAAATCCAGCATATCTGGACTACCTCCTGCTTTTTCAATGATCTGCCTTCCTGATGAAGTCCCTTAACCTCTAGGGATGAAGTACATGCTGGAACCAGAATTTTGGACCAGCTCTTTCTATGAGGTGTCTCCCCAGACCCCTGCACACCTCCAGCCAATGGCCTGGGCTGTGCAGCAGCAGCACCCTAGGGTGGGGAGGAGATGGACCTCTAGGACTTGGTGCATGAAGGGCAAGGGGGCATGTGGGCACCCATCATGCCCAAGTTTCCTTACTCAAGGAAGCCCCTGTGTGGGCTCAATCAGAAGGGCTAAGATCAGGTTCTGGGCAATGTGCTCCCCCTTCCTCAATTCCTAGGCCCCTTCCACTCTGACACTTAACTTACTCAAAGCAAAAGTGGACTTATCTGGGGCACTATGATTAGACGCCCTCACACCTCCAGCAGATTGGTAGTGCAGGCAGGTTTCCCAAGCCAGCAGCCTCTTTTCCTGTTTGGGGAACAGAAAAGCAGCGAGCCCGCTCGCCGCACTGGCCCTGCGAAGGAAAGGCCAGCAGAAAGGGCACTCAGCCTGAGACCAGGACCCACCTTCATCACTTGTCCTTGTCACCTTGAGAACTTGGGAAAGAACCACTGCTGGCAGCCCCCAGGGTGACACCAAGGAGATGTCCCAGGGACTCGGCAGCTGTTAAATCTGTCCTCCTGAACAGCATCCACCAGAGCAGCAGGAGCCAGATACAGCTGGGCACTGTTTTGTGGAATTGCATAGAGGGGGCAGCGGGCTGCCTGTGTCCTGCCAGGATGCCATAGCACTGCCTGGAAATTCTGCTGCCTACAACTGCAGGTCTGGGAAATGAAATAAAGATCTATTGCTACAAAGGCCTTTGAAAGCAATGCTGTGGCTGCGCCGATAGGGCATTTGAAAGAAAGCATTTCGGACTCCAACACCTTGTGCCTGCTTGCTTGGTCATGGGTTTCCACAGCAGACAGGAGCAGGAGAAAACAAGCAACAAACTCACCAGCCCTGCCTCTTCCCCCAAGTGATGAGTCTTGGGGAGCTTTGAGGAACAAAAAATTAAAGCATTTTCCAATTTGTCAATAGGAAACATGCAAATCCAATCTGCTGGTGTCTCCTAGCACTGGTGGCCACCACTTTGTCTCCTCACTGGGTGCTCGTACCAAAGCACAGCTTGATGTGCGATGGTGCTGTGCTGTCACCCCAACAGCCCTGCTGACAGAAGGGGATCCTGTAGATGGGGCAAGGGTGCTTTTCCAGAAGCCACTTCTTCTCCCTTAACTTCCCCTTCCCCATCCCGACTAGAATGTCACTGATTTGGGCAGCTTTGCCAGGGATGAAGAGCCTGAAAGGAAACTGTTCTCTGAGTGGGATTTGGCAACCTGTGGCAGTAATTTTGGTTTGGGGCTCAATGGGGGTCTTGGGGCTTTCAGTGCATTTAATGGTTTCTGAAGGCTTTTCTGGACCTCTGCCTCCTCTGGGTCTGGCATAAGAGGTGGCAGCATGGAGGTGGTAGGCAGGGGATGTCCAGTCTCTGTCAGAGGCAATGCCACCTGCTTTCTGTTCAAGAAGTCCTGCTCTGTCGCATGAGCCAGGTGGAGGGGAGTGGTGGTTTTGATAACGACGTAGGGGCTGTTCCCTTCTACCACAGGGGACGGTGCCCGCTGGGCGGGGCAGCCCTCGGCCGGGCCTGCTGCCTCCGGCTCTCTGCTGGACAAGGTGGGCACACTGCCCCCTGCCCGCCTCTGCGCAGACAGCACGGCCTCGGGCCAGCGCGTGGTGCCGGTGGCACTGCCCAGCCCGTTGTGCTGCAGGCTGAGGAGCTCTCCTGTGGATGCAGCTTTGGATGCCGAGCACTTCAGGCCCGTTTTGTCCGGCAGCACCGCCCTGCAGTGCCTGTCATCCGCAGCCTCGTCCCCGCGCTGGCTCTCAGGGGAGTCATCGCTCTGTGATGTGCAGGAGAGCCGCCGGAAGCCGGCTGGCAGAGGATGGGGGGCTGCTTGGAGCACTGCGTCTCTGCCCAGGGAAGATGCCTGTTCTCCTGCTGGCAGGACAGTGGGATTTGCCTCCCACACTGCCTGGTCCATAGCGGAAAGCTCAGTGGTGCTGGAGGCAGGAGGAGCCGGCCTGTTTTGGAGAGAGGAATCTAAGGAGCTGTACTCATCTGGGGCATGGAGGGAGACTCCATGGTCCACCACGACACAGCCAGGAGCAAGAAGAGGCTGCTCTGGAGGCAGGACCGTGGGCAGGAGGTGTTGCTGGGCCTGCATCTCGCCTGCCTTCAGAAGAGATGATGGCTGCCCATCCACGACGCGCTCCACCTGACCCTCCTCATCCAGTGGCCGCCCACCCGAAACAGGCACGTTCGTTGCTTCAGCTGCTTCACTACCCTGGCAGGCTGGAATCCTCGCTTCCACCACTGTCACTCCTCCTGGTGTGCCAGGAACTCTGTGGGGATGGGGCTCCCTGTCTGGAGTGTGCTCACCCACCTGGCCATTCTGGCCATTGGCTGCTGCGTTTTCCTTTATGGCTACTGGGTTGAGGGAGAGCTCCAGGCCCAGGGGTTTCCTTGGAAACTCCTCAGGCTTTGCTGCATTGGAAGCAGAGAAAACAAAGTAAAACCCAAACTGTGCATCAGCTTGTTTTTGCATGCCCTGAATGTGAGGAAGACAGATGCTTCCACACAACAGGTGCCAGCTCCTCTAGGCTGCCCGGGCTCCCAGCTGTACCAGCAGGATGCTCTGGTCCCTGCTGGGCTGCCCACCTTACCCTCTACCCACCTGGTGGGGGCAGGTCAAATTTCATCTTGCGCAGTTCAGTCATTGACACCTGCAGCTGCTCAATGACAGCATCATCCTCGTACTGCAGGGAAGCAGCAATTTTCTCCTGCAGAAATTCACGTAAATCTTCCAGTGTCATCTTCAGCAAACGCTCTGGGGGATGGGATAAAGGAATAATGGCAGTGGCACAGACAAACTTCGGGGTAGCACAAGCAGGGGTTACACCATACTGGGATGTATCTGGGATTCTGTTGCTGTTTCCAACAAGTGAGACAGCCTGAACGCTTTTGCCTCTCTCCCACCTTCCCACTATTGCTCAGGGTCATCAATACATGTATATATATCCATGCCACCTGAGCAGTAGCTTCTCAATGGCAGGACAATGGCAGGGCTGGGAGCTGTGCTGAGGAGGATGCAGGTTTTGGGCCACTTCTGGAAGTTCTCACCAATGCCTCTAGGAGGAGGAAAAGCTCCATGTGACAGGCCCTGAGCGTCGGGCTGAACAGCCATTGCCGACAGCTGCCACCACCAGCCAGGGATGCCAACTTGCACCAGCCAGCAGGCAGGGATGCAGGAAACGGTGCTGGCCCTTAAAAGATTGCAGACAGGGGTGGATACAGGCAGGAATGGGTTGTAGGAAGACATGCCAACCCACACTACACCTTCCTCAGGGAAGTGAGTTTTCACAGCCAAACTGAAACATCTGCCTGCCAGTTTCTCACTTTTTGCAGACGAATAGGATACTTCAAGATTATTTTTGGATAGTCTGTTCTTCATTTAACTGAAGGAAAAACAGGGTGGCTGTTTTCAGAGGCAGCCCCCTAAATTCTGCTGGTCCGAATGTTCTCATCATGCACTCCTGCCCCAGATGAAGGCCAAAAGTGTGACACAGCAAGGCTATCAACTTAAAGGAGTGAAGGGGTTCAAAGTTACAAAGAACTCAAGGTAGAAACATCACTGCCTTAGTGTTATGCAAGAAAACCAGGTTTTGATAATCTTAGAATTATATTAATGGATTTACTTGTCTCTCTACAGACTTTTCAGTTGAGCCACCACAAAGTTCTGCTGACAGATGGGCTGCTGTCTGTATTACCCCTAAAAGCAATTTGTGAGGCATAGTACTTAGGAAGACACAGCTGGGAGCACTTCAAGTGTGGTTTCTGTGTGCTGAGCACAGCAAGTTAACCTTTGTGGCATGTCATTTCCTCTCCTGGACTGTGCCTTTTGCAGCCAGTGCAGGGCACCAAGTGGCCAGCAAGGCTTTTCAGGTCAGCAGCACAAGGGTGGCCCAGCACAGTGCCACCACAGCCATAGGGGATGCAGTCAGGTGGGATCTTACTTTTGTGCAGTTTGAGGATGGTGTAAGCCATGGCCGTCAGCACCCGCTCCCCTTCCAGGATGTAGATATCCCACAGCCGCAAGGTCAGAGTGAATGGAGTCTGTTTTAAACACACAAACAAATCACAAATGGGATGATGAAACAGAGGCTGCATCACTGCATCACCTTGCACCAAAACACACAACAGGGCTAGGCTTTGCAAGTCAGGAATTCATTTAAGACACAGAAACATCTTTTGCCATCTATGATTTTGCCTTAAAGCTAATGAACTTGGGTGGCTGGGGAAATACTTAAAACCCATCCATGAACACAGAAAAAAGATAAACTTCCCTCACAAGCATGCTAGCATGTGGATTCCTCTACCCTAGAGGGAATACCATTATCTTTCAGCCTTGTGAGCACAAAAAACAACTCCTGTATCCATCCAGATTTCCCAGAAGGGCTATTTATGGGATAGGTCTGTGAGCCCAATGATGCATCAGTAAGCATTCACAAAATCATTCATCTGGTGTCCAAAGAAGAGGTCTTTCTTACATACAGGCTTATTTCTGCCTGCTGAAAACACCTCTGCAAGAGGTTTTCATTTGCATCCAGATGCAATCTGACAAACAGGATTGAACTGATACCCAAAGTGATGGAGCACCCCATATCTCCCAGCAAAGATCTAAGGCACATCACCAACACAGAAATTAATACTAATCCTACTGAGATGTTTAGGTTCAAATTTAGGATACTGCAGTGACTCTCCACAGTTTGGCACAACTGGACCATTGCAGCTCTTAAGAGATGCTACAGCAGTTAAAGAGATTTTGCATTTTATACATCTTTTAGTGGCAAAAGCAGTGAGCTCCCTCTTGAGGGGAAGGGGCTGTCCACTGTTTTATAGAAGACAAGACAGCAGAAAATTGAAACTGGAGCACACAGATGTCTTAAATATTAGCAAGTCCGGACATTGCATTCAAGTCCAGTAAGCACAATGCTGACCCTAAAAACAAAGTAGTCTTAGCTCTGGACTAGCAAATTAGCTCTGGACAAATCAGGGTAATTTTCTCACGCTTTCACATGTTTCTAGTCCCAATCTGCTCCTTTGCCTGCAGCTGCTGCACTGCTATTTGTTGAGGTTTATGCCCCCAGCTCTTCTTCTTTCTATGTTGTTTCCAGAGCCAAAGTGAGGTTAATTGCCTTTGCAGCAGTGCCAATGGGCAAGAGAAAGATCTTTCCCAACTCTGAAGTTTATACTGCTCATGCTGAGCCATCTCCCCACGACTGCTTGTGATGAAGCAGCAGGATTTGGCTTGTCATCATTGACATGCAGTTATTTTTAGCCTCTCCCTTATTAATTTTTTTTTGCCTTATGAGAGTGTGCATAATATCCCACCTTATAAAATATTAACATCTTCTTCAAAGTATGATATTTACAAAAAATCACAGGCAGATTAACCATGCATGCAAACAGCAGAGCAGCAAAAAACCCCCAGAGCATCCTCACCCGGTCAATGAAACACTGCAGGAACCACTTGGTTGTGTAAATCCCAGTAGTCATCTGCTCCTTGTCCTGGGGGAAGACAGCAAATAGAGACAGGCATTTCACCAGGCTAGTAACTGGCTTTGTGGGAGGTTGGTTGGTTTACTTATTCTGGGGTCTGGATGCAGGATATGGCTGTGGTTCATCTTCCATCTCCCAACAAAGCCCCTGCTCTAAGCACCAGTGTTGAAGCCTTGCTCTGGTCCTTTGCCCAAGGCATCCATTGAACCTGATTCTCAGTGTAGCCAGACTTCAGCCACAGCATTGGAGAGGAATTTCTGGGAGAGGCTTTTCTGGCCTAATACCTACTCCAGGGATTTATAAAAAACTCCCAAGAACCCAAACCACTCACTCCTTGCAGACTACCATTTTTGTATCCAGAGCAATTCCCATGCAAGCCTCTCAGTGCACAGTCAAGCTAACTTTGGAAGTACCACCTTGTTTACATGGCATGGCTGCTGCAGGAGCAGGACAGCCTGACAGGCTAAAACCTCCCCATCACCACCTTGGTCTAACACTTCTCCATCTGGTGCCCAGTGCTGGGATGTGTGCAGAGCTGACATGACCTCTGCTGCAAAGCCAGCAAAGCAATGGGGATGGGAAAAGTAAGAAGCCCATGAGATCAACAGCCAGCTCCAGCCTTTGCTCTTAGCTGGTGCTCTGTACCTGCAAGCCTGGAGAAGGAGGAATGAGCAGCTTTCTGAGTTATTCCCATCCCCTCCCCTGCCCATGACTATAAATGAAAACCTAATATGGCTCTGTTTCACTTTTACAGACATTTGCAGCATAAAGCAAGAGCTGTTGCACATGATGGTAATACAAACACCTTTTGCTGGAGATGGGGGCCACCAAACCTCTTGGGAGTATAAGAAAACTTTAGGAGTCTAGCCACTGAACACCAACTGTCTACACCAAATGCAAAGAGGGATGAGGGGGAAAAAAAAGTGAGAGAGCAGGTGCTGCAAAACAGTGGCCTGGACATTAGACTGGAGTCAGTGTGCCCTGCAGATGCTCCTGCAGCCACCAAGTGGGCCTGTACCATTTGTTAGACAGAAAAGCAACTGGATATGCCCAAGCAACAAAACACCCAGCAAATCTTATGTGTCTCCTGACATAAAACAGCAAAGCACTTGGAGCTAATAATTACTGAAATAAGACTCCAGAGAGACCAGCATCAGCCTTTGGGCCTTGCAGCTGGTTTAAGAACACAACCCAGCCTCACTGCTGCTCCTCCTGTTTTAGGCTCTGTAAGCCTTCCTGCCTGGCTCTCCTAGGGAAGCCTTTAAATTTTAGCAGTCCCTCTACTAATGATGACCAGCAAGCAAATGATTACCATTCACCTCAGCAAGATTTGGGCAGCCCGTTTAACAAATGCCTGCCTCTGCAGCTGAAGCAGTCCTATAAGGTTAGAAATACATTCGGCTGTGCATCTGTGTGGCAGAACACTGTATGAACTGCTTAACCATTAAAATGTGGCATTATTATAGGAAGACTGATAGTAAAGAGATACCATGTGCTTCTTCAGTTTGGGGAACAGTTTGTTTAAAATTTGCTCATGATGGGCTTGAAACCTCTGCAGCTTCGGGAACCCAGGAATGAAAAAACCTTAACAAGAGAAGACAAGAGAAATAAAAAAAATCAGGAAAGTTCTGCAGCAGTGACACGGATAGCCTAATTTTCTATAAACTCATCTCTTGCATCACCTGTTGAAGTTGGCTGAACCACAGGGTGCCCAGCTACCTCCTTTTCCCTTTCTTTCCAGAGGTCACTCCTCATCCCATCTGAGCAACAGGACCCTCAGAAGAAGCCCAGCTGGTCCCTCTCACCCAGCCCCATGGAGCAGGCCCACACAGCTCCCACTGCCTGCCTGCCTTCAACTTGGCTTGGCCAAGAGCTCTCCAAACACACCTCAGAGTGCTTACCAAGGCTCAGAGAAATGCTGAAGATGTTTGAACACCACAAGTTTGTGCCCTGTAATCTAGTGGAACACACATTTAAGACTGTCCAAAGTTATCAAGCCATAAGGTTTAGCTCTCTGCCCATGAAATAACCCTCTGTGCATAGATTACTGCTAACCACAAGTAGGATGAAAGGATCTTTAATGTGTTCGAAGTAAAACAATACATCACACATTTAGTGGAATTACATCCACATTTATTGTGGATATTCTTGGATGTACTTCTGTGAGACTTCTTATAAGCTGGATAACCTTGAGCTAATTGATTGCCAAGGGCAAGGTACCCTGGAGGGAGGACAGCACTTCTGTGAAAGTGTTAATTACTGAGTGCTAAAGCTCAGGTGGATAAAACTCATTTTTTTAATAAGATCTTGTCTGCCTCCAAGAGTGAAGTTCAGCTCCCTAGTCAGACTGCACAAGTAGTTAAGCCTGACCCACTTTAATTAAACAAATATGTGAGAAGAAGCAAGGCTCTACTGACCAACCTGAACAATCTTCCCTTCCTTTGCCAAACACCACCCCCAGCCCAGCCTTACCATGCATGGCGTGGCGCTGGTTGGTAAGCAGCTGTGCCAGTGCCCAGAACGCATCCTCTTCGTTCAAGTACATCAGGAGGATGGCTGCAATCTGGCTCATCCCTTGGCAGTAGCTCACTTCCTGCAATAGTCAAAAGGGGCAAACATGCTGCCACGTTGGCAGAGCCTACCACAGTGCCAAAGCTGCCTGTATTTCCCTCTCCTCTTCCAAGATCCGTCCCATTTCAAAGTGTTTACCGTTTATGTCCAAATTCACAGCTCCCATATGTCTACAGAATCTACCATGTCAATGACTCATGGAGTAGTTTGGGTTGGAAAAGGACCTTTGAAGATCATTTCATCCAATCCTCCTGCCATAGGCAGGGACACCTTCCACCAGACCAGGTTGCTCAAAGCCCCATCCAAACAGACTTGGAACACTTCCAGGATAAGGCATCCACAACTTCTCTGAGCAATTATTTCCATGCCTCACCACACTCACTGTAAAAAATGTCTTCCTTATGTCCAATCTATCTTTGGAATGACAAACAGCATGTGGCTCCAATGCTGTTTCGGATTCCTTCAGCCATATGAGCACAGAAGTAATTAATGAACAGTAAATAAATCTGGTAAACATTTATCTGGCATGAGGGAGGCTCCTTAACTAACCCCCTGAACATCTCCTGGGATAACTGTTCCCTTCTGGAGGTGGAGACAGTAGGTTCAGCTGCTAATTTCTGCTTATTCTGCCTGTGTCCTTCAGCTAAAAATGACTGGTTTGCTGTAGTAAATAATTGTTTTCAACAAGGATGCCATTTGGTGTGAGGCAAGAAGTCAGAAACATGACAGACTGCCAGAAGCCTAGTGTTGCTGAAAAGCAGAAGGGCAATCCCTTGTTCTTTGCTGACACTTGCCCAAACTAAATCTGCCAGATGTCATTTACCAGGTGACAAAATGAACAAGGGAATGAAACAACTGTGGAAAGATTATTGTGCTGCCCCAGAGCCTTGCAGCTCTCTGTACAGCCCACTATTAGGACTTAAAATTGGAATTACCACTGGCTAAATAAGTTTATTACATAAATATACATACATGAAAATATATGTCTACACAAATACACACATATATAAAGCTTTTCTTTAAATCTTTATGTATATATATATATAAAATATATATATAAAGCACAATGCTCTTCATGTTAACCGAACTTACTACTTACAGTGTTATAAACCGAATATGCTGACAGGACGTGGAAGAGTGCCTGTTGCCTGGGGAGAAAGCAGGATATTAAAACACCTGAGCATGAGGTCTCCAGCTTCATGAGCACATCAGTGCATAAACACAGAGAGCAAAGATTATGAAAACACCCAGCCAGCTGGTACTTAAGGCTTTTGCAAGGAGCAGGACTGACAGAACCGGAAAGCTCATTCCTTGGAAACTGTAGGGCAGCCAGGTGTGACTTATCCCAGTGACAGTCACTTTGTCAGACCCTTCCAACCCCATCCCTCCCAGATCCTGATGGGCCCACCCCATCATCCCAGCCAACCCAAACCAAGTCTTCTGCAACTGTGACCCTTGGGGGATAAGGCACTGCAACAGACTGTTGCTTGGCTCAAGAACTGGGGCTGAGCCTGCTCCAGTGTGGACCTCTCTGAAGAGAGAAGCGGCAGCCCAGCACCTGTGGGTCACACTGTGAGGTGATGGTTTGAGAAGAAGTCAAAGAAGACCAGCCAAGGGACTGCTGGCTACCCCATCCAGCTCATCCCTCACATATGCACTGGCACTACTGCCCATATAAGCCACAGAAGCCTTCCATACTCACTTCACACCGTAGCGATCCCGAAACATTATGTGGTTTCGGAAGGTGCGGTTAACATCCAAATCTATCTGCTTGATTTCCGATGAAAAACTCTTTGCTTGTTCTTTCATTTGCTGGAAGGGACAGGGGCAGACAAGAGGCAGGAATCAGAGACCATCTCAGCCTATACCTCTCTCCACACAGTGAGAAGGCAGGATTCCTGCAGCAGGAGGGGCAGCTTGAGAGCTGCACAGAGCTATGCAGAGCAGGGGACTTTGATGTCCTACAGTGAGCAATGAACTGCAGCCTGGAGGTGAGCCCCTGACCCCTTGTCTGTGCCACTGGCCCAGGGAGAAGAGGATGACGCCACACACTAAGACAGCAGCAGCTGCTAACCCAGCCTTCACCCATCTTCCAATGCAGATACTGAGTTTTCAGAATCTAAAACCTTTACAATTCAATTCCACTCTGATCTATTTTGATTTCTTGGCCTGGCTGGCTGTCATAAGGCATTGAAAGCTCTGTTGATCCTTAAGGAACTAATACACAGATGTACACAGCACTCTCAGCTGTTCAGAGGCTCAATCATAATAAAGTCCAAACTGTCATGACAGATTCTGTGATCTCCAACTACTACTTTCCCTGCAAAAGAGAATCATCTTTGATTTAAGGAGTTTCCACCAGAAAAGCAGTCCTGAAATATTCCCTTGGACTGGTACAAATTTTAAGAAACTGGCAGAGTCCAGAACAGAAGCTAAACTCAAAGCCAAGAATCCCCATGTTCCCTCCAGGCTGGCTAATCATTTAAGGCAGCATCATATAGAAAAAGGACTGAAGTCCCCTGCAAAAAAAAAGGAAATTCAAATGGAAGTTTAAGACCACCTCAAACAATTGTGCCCTCAGAGCCCCAAGATGAAGATACTCCATGGACAAATCTCACTGCAGTCCCATTTGCACTGCAGTTCCACAGTTCAGCTCTGTACTGCAGACAGGGACCAGTATGCTATAGCTAAGCATCTCATCTCACAGCCTTTAGATACCACCAGTCATCATGCCCTCCTCCTTTAATGTCTCCAGGGTAAATTGCATGAAGAAAATACATTTTGTGACTGTCTTGAGGCACACTGAGATTCACCAGCAGGTTGGAGGCAGCAGAGATGAGCAGCAAGCCCAACTTGCCTTGAGTCCAGGGTCAGGACCCCTCCTGGCTCACAGAGGAGACAGAAAATAGAACATATGCACAGATACTTATCATCTGCTCCAGCAGCTGCCATCCTATGAATGCTTGTCAGCCTGACACCAGGCACCTCCAGGCTGCTGCTGACCTCCCAAGGTGACCATATCAGCTCTGGGGAACATCAGAAGGTCATCAGCACCCACATGTGTCCAGCACAGCCAACACCTAGGACGATCACAGCATCTTGGGAATATTAACTCCAATATATATATTGGAATATAACTTGAAAGCAGCTGTATGGAGGAGCATACAGTACAGGGGCTATTCTGAATTATTGCCTGCACAGGACAAGTGAGGATAAAAGTGATGATGGAATTAAGATCTGATGAACAACATCATTTCCCTGCTGTAAATACTGAGGTCTCTGTATCCTGTGGCTCCTTGCCCTCTATAAAGCAGGCAGACTACCTGAGAGAATATTCATGACTATTCATGCGCACTGGGTCACTTCAGTTCAAATTTTCCTGCTAAAGGCCCTCTTGTTTTCCCTGCCAGAACAACACAGAAATCTCCCCCAAAGTCTGTAAATACCCTACTGTGGGTATTTTTTCATCATTGCACATGAATAGCAGGTAGGCCACACCTCCATGCACCTAGGAGGCTTTACTAATTGTGGAGATATTAAAAAGGAAACACGGGATGGGTTATTCTCCCTTTTTCCCTAGTGTAAATAACCTGGGAGCTCCACAGATGCTCTGTTGAACTCATGAGCACTGTGAGTCCTGCAAGCTGATGGCAAAGCAGAGGCTGGAAAGCTTGAAGTCCCATCTCAAAGACCTTGTACAAAGCAGTGGGCAAATGCCAGGATGCCTCTGCTCTGCCCCATGGCCAATGTTTCTCCTGCTGCCTTCTCAAGCTCCCCTCAAGCCCTCTGGCTGCAGCTGACAATCCCCAGGGAAGCAGAGCATCACACCTACATCACAAACAAGCGTGGTATGTCCCATGGTAGCCTTCAGGATTTTGTGCCATAGGTTATGCCCCAGGGGGAAACAGGGTGGCCTTGGAACCAGTCCCTCCAGGACTCAAGTCTGAGGCTGAGGCTTAGTCCCTTCTTGAAAGCAAAACTCCTCATCCAGGATCTGCACTGAGCCTCTCCTGGAGGAAGTTAGGGGAGAGCTAATTACTGGCAGCAGGCAGCACCAAAGAAGAGGTAGATTAAGATGATCTTGTAGAGGGTTTGCATCCAGCAAAGCCTATTAGCCCTGAAGCTCCTGTTTATCACAGACCCCTTTGGAGCACAGATAAACTCCTTGTGACTTTCATTTGTTTGGAATGCTTCCCTGCCTGCGAAGCACAGCTTTGAGGGAGGAAGCACAATTTTAATCTGCGTGCTGGGAGAGCTTCCCTATCTGTGCTTACTGCGGTGAGCCCGCCTTCCCCCAGCCCCTGCGTGTGCCTCCATCCCTGCAGCACCTCACCAGTAACATCCACGCTTGACTGACTATAATGAGTGTTAGCATCATCCCGCTTAATAGGCAGGGATTTTTAGAAACACCTGTTGGAAGCAGCACTCAACCTCCTGCCTCTGAAAAATAATTGTTTCCACAACACCCTGATCCTCACCCTGGTTCATGATGCAAGATAAATCATAACACAGGCTTGGAAAATAAGTTAATTATCCACCAAGAGCTTCCACATGCTGCCTATGGAAAGCTTCCCCTCACTCTTCCCTGCATCTTTCTCTAAAGATGCAGTAACATTGACAGCAGCTTTGCTCCCAACTTCCAGCAGAATAAATGGATGCAGCATATTATAGAAAGCAGCCAGCTAACATGCTAAAAGACCCCAGCTTAATATAAACCCAAGGACAAATAGTTGATACCCTTTGCGTTTTCAGTCCTCACCGAACCAGCTTCATCAACCAATCTAACCTCCCTATCACCTTGCTCCTGCTGTCTTTGCCAGCTAGAGCCCGTACCTCATACTTTCCTTCATTCTCTTTCTTCATCTTCTCGACATCCAGCAGAAGTGACCAGACCTGGCCTCGCACCTGAAGCGGGATCCCTTTATACACACGCCGGCACATCTGCAGGGAGGAAAACACATGCAAGGTTAGCTGGGTCCTGCTGGTGGCAAACACATTTTCTCCATGGTTTGCTGCTGCAGATAATCAGCCATCTAAGAAGACACCCCAGGCAATCACTTCCTCTCCTTGTGGTGGCGAAGAGAGGGCATTTCCACTCTGATGGATGAGCTGAGTACCTGCATCCATCAGAGACAGCTACTCAGTCAAAATCATAGAACCCCAGAATCATAGAACAGTTTGGTTGAAAGGGACCTTAGAGATCATCTAGTGCCAACATCCTTGCCATGTGCAGGGACACCTTTCACTACATTAGACTACTCATAATCCCATCCAACTTGACCTTGAACATTTCCAGGGATGGGGCATCCACAGTTTCTCTGGACAACCCGTGCCAGGGCCTCAGCACCCTCACAGTAAAGAATTTCTTCCTTACATGTAATCTAAACCTGCCCTCTTTTAGTTTAAAACTGTAGTCTCTGGTCCTATCACTATCTGCCTGTGTAAAAAGTCATTCTCCCTTGTTTTTATAAGCCCTCTTTAAGTACTGGAAGACCACTGAGGTCTCCTCAAAGCTTTCTCTTCTTCAGGCTGAACAACTCAACCTGTCTTCATAGGAGACAGGTCTTCATTCACTTCATCTCACACATGCTTCTTCCCTTTTTCTTGTCACAAAGCCCCCATTAAATTTCAATGGAAAACGGGGTGGGGGAAAGCTTTTTTTCCACTGCTGACTGCTTCCATTAAAAGAAAAAGCTTCATAAGAAAGAAAAATATTGTTTTCTGAATACCTTCCTTCCTTTCATTCATCCCACCTGTGAAATGCCTTGCAGCTGTACTACAAAGCCCACTGCAGCACTCAGATTCCTGAGTACCCTTGGAGCTGAAGGACCTGTGACACATGCCCTAACTCCAGCCATGGAGGGCATTTATGTTGCCTCATGGTGCTCCCTCAGAACCAGGCAATTTCTTGGGAGGGGACAGAGATTCCAGATTTCCAGTCATGGAAATGAGCTTGGAGCTGAGAAGGGCGGTGCCTGATCAGGCAATCAGCTGGAGCTACTGTCACTGCCTGGTACAACTGCATCCAATCACCTTCAAAATCCCTCTTCTTTTTCCATAGGGTGTTCTGCTTCATGCAATTCAGGCTAGTATAAGAGAAGGACTGCAATCCCCAGGGAAGCACATGATCCTAGTAGAAGGTTTTCTGGATGTGGGCCTGCCACATTGCCATTGCAACATCCAGCTGAACACCTGCTTCTCTTACCTTTCCTTTCAGACCCACCTTGCACCACCAGCTCTTTTATTTCCAACCTGACTTTTTAAGGTCAGCCTCTCACAAGGACATAAAGACCTTAACCATGGCACTGTGCTGGCTCACTGCCTCCATGAGCACAAACCGACACTCCTCATTTCCTTGCTGTCTTCATGGCAGCATTATGTCTACTGAGGGTAAAACCCAGAAATGGTGGCCCTTGTCCCAAAGAGTTACAAGACCAGGAAGTAAGACAGGAGGTGGGTTTCAAGCAGACAGGCTAGAGGACAGCAAAGAACTAACACCACTATCCTGGTCAAAAAAATGTATATAAAATAATTCTGTAGTAAATGCCAAGATCACTCTGTAGGACCAGGAGAACCAGATGTTTGTGAGAATGCTTTTCCACTCCATTACAATAAATATTTCAGTATTTCTGCTGACAGAGAAAGTGTCTGTAATATATCTTGGTCCTGGAAGTTTAATGGACATACAACATTTAAAATGCCATCCTCAGAACTTCCCAAATGTTTGCTGTGTCCCAAGCATTGCTTAACACCAGCTGTGAAGGTCCAGTGCCTAGTTAGGACCAAATCCTGCAGAAATCCTAAACCAGATTCTGCCTTCCCTCTGTATGCACCAAATAAAAGCTGTCCCCTAAAAGCAACCTCACCAGCAAGACATGCCCATGGAAAGCCACCATCCTGTTCAAAAACATCCTGCATTTCGAGTGGGACATCACTAATTCACCATCTGCACACCCAAAGGCTTACATAAGGAGGTGCTTTTAAGGACAGCAAACCTTCACAGCATGTGGGACAGATTCATCCCCACAGATGAAAGACCCATTTCCCAAGATTCATTAAATCAGGATGAAAGAAGTGCAATGCATCAAGAGACACAAAGCAGCAGGATTAGATGAACCACATCCCCAAAGCAGTAGCTGCCCACAAAAGCCTGGCTACTGCAAGCACTCATGCTTTTATGAAGCAAAAGCTGAGGTGGAATCAAGAAACTAGAATATGTGCCAATTCTGACAAAAACACTAATTCAGAAAAGATTTCTTATTTCTAATGGATTACGAGAGACTGACTGGCAGCTGCCAAGGCATACGATGACACTCAGGTCTGTGGGAAGGAAATAATTTTGTTTTGAATTTCCAGAGCTGGTATTGTTATACTTTAATGAATGCAACCCTTAGTGGCATATAGTAAATGTCTCTAATGATTTTCTTTGCACAAGTGCTAAAGCAACAGGGGAGGTACAAAACAAACTGAAATGAAATGCCTTCCTGTTATTTATCCAACGGCTTTCCTCCTCCCACCACCTCCAGACATGAAAGTGATAAAACCTCAAGAGCTGTGAGTCACCCAGAGAAAAATGAGCAACTTTTCCTCATTGTGAAACTTGAAGGAAAACAGGGAAGTTACCATACAAGCGGTATTTATGCTGGGATGAAAAGACAGAGGTAAGGCAGCATGTGATGATAATTCTTGTACCACATGACATACAAAAAGAACCCTCAAGGTCACTCTCTTTGGTCTCTTTTGGACCGTTCAACCCTTACAGATGGGAAGAGAGCACCTAGATCATGTCCCATGCAGGCTACCAGACTTGCACAGGCAAGAAGAACAGACACCATTCTGCTTCACAAAGGGAGATGCTGGTGGTCAAAGCAATAATTCAAGACACTAGAAAGGTTGTTTCAGCCAAGGACTGAAACCACACAGTCTAAAACTTGCTCCAGGTTTTGCCATGGGATCATCTTCCCTCTCCAGGCTTTAACATACAAAGCTCATGCCACAGAGGCCATCATGACCCCATTGCTATCTCTCCCCTGCCCACAAATTTTCTTTGCAGTAGATTGGATGGGGGAGACTATGGAAGCACAGACTTGAGCTCCATCTTCCTGCACCAGCAAACTTCTCTGAGAAGTACCCAGCCAATTGTTCCAGGTCTTGAATAAGAGGGATGGAGTCACTGCCTTTAAAGACAGAACATCTTTTTGCAGTAGTAAAGACAGTGAAGTTAAAAAGGATTTGGGATTGGTGGATTGGTTTTTGAAGCAGAATATACACATTGCAGTTCACCTTCACACTTTGGAGTCTGTCACTGTTAACTTTTCAGCCATGTGCATGGATCACCAGGAAGAGACTGCAGGAGCAACACCCAAATTTTGGGTGTGCATGGCGATATCCCTTTCAAGCTTTTCCGTATGTCCAGCATATATCTCCAACACACTAAAGTGGGGGCAGCCGTCCTTCCTCAATTCCTCTAGGGCTCAAAGAGTGATCTTTCTGAAGACAAAGGACTTTTTCACATCCTCTACCAGTGGAGCACCAGGGGAACTGAGCTGTGCAAATCCTCACCTGGAGTGGAGGATTTCCTTTTAGTACCACGAGGTCTGCTGACAGACAATGTGGCTGTGCAGGACCTTTGGCAGAGCAGACATCAGCACGTATGGCTTTCTTTCTATACAGTTATGATTGCTCCCAACTCAGCTGTTGTACCTGCAGCTGGAGCCTATGCAGCTATTCCTGGTGGGGTGCCAGCAAAGCAAGGGCAAATTTAAATCCTAAAGCTGGTGAGCCATGGGCAGGCATTTACAGTTATTCCCCAGGCTACCTTTGGAGGAAAGGAAAATGCTACCTGCCTTTCCAAAATGGAGATGGGGAGGGAAGCAGGCGAAGCCACCCTGCAGCTCTCAGACACAACCCCTTTTCCTTCTCATGGCATTTGAGGAAGGACATCTGGCTTCAGCCAGCCCTGGCATGACAAATGTCTGCTGGCTCTCCCTGGCATTAGCAGACTGTTTGCTCTTGGGGGTCTGTGTCAGTCCATACAGATCCCCAATTCATCCTAAACCGCTTTGCTGGCATGCACTGGATTAAGCGCCCTGCACTCCCGTGACCTTAGCAGAGACAAGGCTTCCCCCCTTCACAAAGGCAGGCTTTGCCTGAAAACCAGACATCTACGAGCAAAGACATCCCTCTCTAAAGGTCCCATCCCACATAGCCAGCAGTAAGATGCAGCTTGCAAATGATGCAGAGGTCATATCCTCCTCCTATGACTGATGCTTCTGGCTGAAATCCATTTCAGGGCTACAATGAATAAATTATCCTGCTGTTGCAGTGCACACAGAACAGCCTTTTTTATCTGCAAAACTGTGCTGCCTGAACTGTGTGGATTTTTACATGGCACCAGCCATTTCCTAACCTTCCCAAGCAGAGTCAGGCTGGTGTTTAAACTTGGGTTCAAATCAGCAGTGAAGAAGAGACAGACCATCTGAGCCTCCCTGTACTGAAACCTGAATAACACAGTTTAGCACTTCTTTGCAGGTTTGACATACCTTAACTCTGCGAAACAATATCATCCTTTATTTTTGTACCCTTTCCCTTGTGGAAGTTCAGCCAGAAAAAGGTGCCCTTGCGTCATTCTAACCCCACCCATATGAAGGATTGTGCTGGGTGTCACTTTTTGCTGATCTTGCTACTGAAATTAAATCAGATTGTTACAAAATGTGTCTAGATGAGAGATGGAGACAGATCTAAGGCAATGATGAGCACAGGGAGCCCCAGGGCATTACTTTAATTAAGATAATCCTATTTGTTGCTCATCCTAAAACAGGTTATGCCAGAAATTATTTCAGTTCCTAGCCAGGCCAGTCTAAGCAAGGAACTGTAAAAGGTCTCCCTCTTTTTTTTCAGCCTTATTTCCTATAATCTGTGACAGTCACAAGACCCAGACTGCAATCAGCAGCATGCAAGGATGCACACAGGCTGCAGGTGGGGAACAAAAAGCTGAACCTACTGCTCTCTGGCGATAGCTCATGCCAAGGGTCTGAAAAAGCTGCTTTCCTGCCCACTGACAGGTGGCTGCTTTGGGGTCAGTGCCCTGGATGGGTACACAACCCTGCTCCTCCTGCTGACATTTCACAACACAGAAGATGAGACAACAACCTAAGCCTCAATCAGATACTAAGATGCTGCAAAACACAAAGACTTGCTTGCTGAGTCCCTTTTCATCAAGCACTAGTTACGATCACGTCTACCAGCTCCAGAACAGACACTGAAAAGGTTGGCCCTGAAGTCCAGGAAGTCCAAGTCTGGAAAATAAGATGGGTTTCTACATCATTCAAGCAGAGTCAAAGTCAGGGCAACTTCCCTGTGAAACTGCTTGCGGTTCCTGCAACAAGATTATTTTTCCCCCTCTAATAGCATATCCCCACAGCATATCAAAATTAACATCAAAGGGAAGGTTCTTGTTTTCAGTAAGAGGGTTTTTTCAAAGATGACACCTTAGTTATTGTTAACACAGAGAGGCTGTCTTGTGACATCTGAGTTTCTATCATGTCAGCCAAGTGGTGAAAACAAACCTGAAGGAAACATGCAATGCAGATGTGGCAGCCTGAGTGCTCAGAGAAGGAACAAAACCAACCCACTCTGCTTTAAGAAATCAGATCAAGGGCTTGTCACATTTACTTTAGCTAGAACAAAACACATAGCCCTGTGACATGCCTGTGATCCCAGCATAAGGTCCTTCAAATGCCACAGCTGAACTGTATCCAGCTCTGGCAGCAGGAATATCTGAGTAGCTTCCATGCTCCTGACACAAGACCATGGGGTTTCACATCAAGGTGTAGGATACAACCTAATTTTACTTTTTTTTCATTTTTTTTATTTTTTTATTAAAAGAAGGCACACTTCTTTTGTGCCTTTCAGCATCTTTGCATGTGTGGCTGCTACAGACCTTACAAGCCTGCACTTGCCTTGGTGCAAGGCAATGGATGTTAGGCTGAATAGGACTGAAACCAAAGCTCCTTTCTAGTCCCCAGGGTCACTAGACTGCTCCTTCCCTGCCTGGGGCCAAGCACTGCTCTGTTTGCTGGGAGAGGGGATAGCCATTGCTGGTCTCCCAGCATGGAACAATGCCATCTCTGTGCTCAAGAGCCATTGACCATTTACATGCTGTTATTTATAACATCTTTCATTCTACTACAAGAGCTTTCTGATTTTCTGACCCAAAGACCCTCAAAACCCACTCGCCAGTCTGACCCTTCGCCATCCAGCAGATCTGAGTGACATCAGCTACCACATGCTTAACAGTCCCACTAACTATTAAGGGAAATATAAAACAGGGATCAGAGATCGCCACCACTCCACAGCAGTCATGCTGGATCCTGTTTGCCCCCATCATCTGACCCAGGAAAGCCAAGGTGTGCTAAAACCACTCATCATTACCCACCCCAATCACCCTCCAGGACCTGAAGGAATTCCCTGTACCCCACTGGAATTTGGTGGTTTACCCACAAGGTCACTAACCAATTAGTGCTAACTTCTAATTAGAAAGAACTAAGTCACAGGAGAACCTCCAATTTTGCCTGTGGAGCACACTGATTAACAACGTAATTAGAACCACCCTGAAGTGAACAGAAGGATTATAAAACCCCAAGCCCACCTCCACCCCATCCATGCTGTCATTAAGATGATTTTGTTTCTGTTTCAGTTTTTTAAAAAAGAGACTACAGCTGGTCATTGGCTGGTTGAACTGGATATGACTTCTGATAGCTGGGTAAGGAGGATGCTCTGCCTGATACTGTCCCTACAGCTATGCAAATGTTCTTCAGACATTCCTCTCTATACAGCCCTTTTAACCAAGCTCAATTTTCTCCCAAAGACTTCCAGCAGGAGCTAGAAGCAGTCCAGCCAAACACCCCACTCCTTCTGCTAAACATGAAGGCTGCAGAGGCCACGGCAACAAGGTAATGACAGGTTTCAGCCCTCTCCTGTGCAGGGTGCTGAAAGCAGAGCAGGTCAGTCACAACACTCCTCTCCTTACAAGTAAGGGTCTTGTCATTAGGTTCAAAGGGGTTTTTGATCCATAAGGTTTGTAAGAGGAACATACTATATTCTATATTCTATACTATTTATTAAAAACAATTCCGTTTCGCAGTGGTGTTTGGTGCAGGGTTCATTTTAACACCAAAGCCAAGACATAATGTTAGTGTTTCCATTCCTGATTTTCACAGACAGGTGTATACAATGTAATACCTAGGTGGCTTCTCAGGGGCACAGCTAGGAGCAAAATACAAGATCTAAGTATCATTCTAGACAAATAATTCTCCCCCCAGGGAGATTTACAAGGAACATCAGCTGGGCTGTATCAGTCGCATCTCCTACATCACATCATTTCTAGGAGGTGGAGGTACAGAAGAGACCTGTGGTGTGCACTGCCCTCTGCTCTCACAGGGCAGGGAGCCAGCTGGGCACACGAACATCCCTGCTGTGCTCCTGCTTGCACAGGGAACCAGAAGTGCAAACATGGCAGCAGCATTTAGGAAACCTTTTTTTAAAGCTATGTAAGTCAGAACAGGACTTCTACCTCGACTGATAACCCAGAAATTTCTAGGAAAGCTTTAAAATATTAAAGACTAATGAGTAGAATCAGGCAATGTTCCAGAGATCTCTGGTTTTTCTATTGACTTTTTGAAAGCCTGTCTTATCCTAAGGATCCATCACACCTATCCTTCCATACATATATTTTTTCTTTTCCTCCTTACCTTGTCACTGTTTCTGTATTTGCCCCATTTCTTCAGCATCTTAAGCCACTTGTCCACACGTTCTATTTCCTGCTGTTTTTGCTGGTGCAAGAGAGAAGAAAAGACAAGAGAAATTTAAGAAAAAAAGCCCCAGGAGATGCCTCCTTAAAACACAAAACTTCATTCTCTTAGGTTTAAACTTCTATGCAAAGACCTCGCATCAGGATTGGAAACAAACCACAAGTGTGTACAGAAACTGGTAATTTCAGCACTTGGTAATTAAAAGCAGCATTGGTGAAAATGATGAGACACAGAGGCTTAACACAGAGAAAGCATTCCCAAGACTATTCATTGACAATAAAAATCCTTGCAGGTCGAGCTAGACTCAAATCCTATCACTGTATCAGATCAGCAGAAACATGATTCATTAGCAGGGTCCTAACAGAGAACATGCTCTCAATCTCAGGGGAGATGAGGATGGAGATGATGGTTACCTACAACTTCCACCATATTCCCTTGCACATGCAGTCCCCTTGATGAGCCACAGCTGCTGAGCACTGTGCCAAAGCAGAGGGAAAAGCTCAATATTGCTTTAAGAGGTGCTTTTTCAGTGTCGTGTGGAGAGTAAAGTTGTCTGACACAGCAAAATAAAAACTCCAAAAGCTGGGCATTGTGCAGAGTCCCCACCTGTGGGTGAGCAGCAGTGACCAGTCAGTGCTGGCTGCCTGCTTTACTCTTACTTGCTCACTCATTTCCCCAAAAAGCATTCCCTCCCCAGCTGGTGTGAAAAGGATGCCACATCCATGATGACAGAGCTGGCAGCTCTCACCTTCTCCTCCAAGGCGGTGCGGGTTGGCAGCTCCTGCTCGCTGGAAAAGCAAGGGGTCACTGGTTACTCCACAGGCAAGAAAGGGTGTGGAGGAGCACAGGGTGCTGCAGCTCATGGACAACCTCAGACACCTGAGGGGGTATGTCCTGGGGATTTTGTGCCCTTCCTACAGCTGTCCCCAGTATGAAAGAGGCAGGGGAAGCACCATCCAAAATTCCACCACCCAACTGGAGCTCTGGGGAGTAATCAAGCACTGGACATAACTGGAAATCCTGGGCATGTATCTCTTCTTCAATACACACATGATCAGCAATTTAAAGGGTAGGGAAGCAGAATTTTTGGACAGCAATTTTTTAAACCATCCCCCTCCTGTACACAGAACACCTACTATTATAACTTTTGTTCAGTATCAAAATAAAAATAGTTTTTAAGCATTCTTCCCAGGCACAGGGTATGTATCTAATTCATGTGCACCTTGGTTAGGATGGAGATTTCCTAAGGGAACCAAAGACGATCAGGTATCTTGTCTGGTCTCTTCCTGTGCCTCCCTGAATCATCAGGTGCAAACACAAGGGCCTCTCCCTCTGACACACCACAGAGGCACAGGAATACCAGCCTGCACGTTCTAATGCCAGGCTTGTGGTAGGAAACCATTTCTGAGCCCTGCCTTGCAGCAGATTTAAAGCATCAGTGTCTGGACATGCACAGTTGAGGAAGGAGGCCCATTTAGTCTTTCCTCTTGCATTTGGGATTGATCAAGCCAAGCCACAGAGCAGCTTATGGGGGACATGCTGGGCCAGTCATGCTCAGTGCAGAAGGATGGTCCACACACACACAGAGGTCAGAGAGGAAAGGAGAGGGCAGGAGGACTTACTGCAGGAATCCAAACCGGTCTGTAACTTTGTAGAGCGTGAAATCAGCATCTTCCCACTGGTCAATCTGAGCGCCTTCCTGTCTGCCCTGAAAGCAGAAAGGACACCTGTGAGCTTGTCCCAGCATCAGGAATGCCCTAGTGCCTGTACCCCGCACCCAAAGCCCACATCCCTCTCTCCCAAATGATAAAAGGCACAGAACCAAGAGAGCAAAACCTGGAGTAAAGAGCCAAATACAAGGCAGGCAAGAGAAAAATGCCAAGTTCAGCCTATCCAGCATTCTGGATATGCTTTTGCTAGAGGCTAGGAAAAACTGTACATCAGAAAAAACAGTGCTGTTTGGTATATGCCATGCTGGTGTTAAGGGAGCACTGAAGCACCAGAAGCTCAACACCTTTCAGCATCTATGCTGAGCAGACATGGGACCCTCAATAAACTCCAGGGACGTAGTGAGAGGGGATATATAGGAAGGGAGAGCTGGCATGAAGCCTAATGGCATGAGGGTTAGTGGGGTGATGCCTGCAGCGAGGCAAAAGTTCTTATCTGATGCTTTCCTAATTGATTAAACAGCTTCAGCCCCAGCCAGCATGCTGGGGAGAGGCACAAGGCTGGTACCTTCTCATACTTGGCGACGATTTCTGCTTTTTCCTGGGCTATTAAAGACTCTATATCCTTCTTCATATCAGAAGCTGTAAGGGGAAAAAAAAGCAAGAGGGAAAGGAGATAAGTAAATGTACACAGCATGTGAAATATTTTAGGGAAGTGCTAATACAAAAAACGTTTGCTGACTATTTTAGCTTCCAGCCATATCCCACAGCTAAAATTAGGCTGAGGTTGCACAGCCGCCGTACAGAGCGTTTGTAGAGCTTGCCTGCACACAGCAGGACCTCCAGCTCCCTGCTCCCTGCTCTGGGACACAGCCCAGCCTGAGCAAGGGGAGACTTGTCTTTGTTCTCAGGCATACACATGACAGTATGAAAGACATGGCTTTTAAATCCAGAGACACAAACCAGCCAAGAGCACTGGCCCAGCACGGGACAGGTGCCAGTTGGGCACACAGCATCCATGTGGATGACAGCAAACCACTGTGCTCCTGCCCCACCAATGGATGGGAAGCCAGGAGATGCTCTGCAGGGGCATCCAGAGGTGGATTTAACATCAAAGAAGAAACTGAAAGAAGTTTTTTCCTACTGAAGTGTGCGTAAGACAAGTGAATTGGCCTCTAGGCTATTACCTTCTATACACAACTCCAAAAGAAAACAACATAGCAGCAAGATGCCCCCACCAGGGCTGAGAAGGACCAGTCTTGGTCTAAGCAAGACCCAGTCTAAGTACCTGAGGTCTGTGCCCACTGCTCTGCTTCATCCCATACACATATGTATGAGCAAGGTAACTTCTCACATCAAACACACCTTGAGTGTTGTCCTGTACAAGCCCAAAGAAGCACCCTCCCTGTCAAGCCATAACTAGTTCCTCATTCACCAAAGGTGGATCTAACACACCAAGGAGAAAAAGTAGGCAAACAAAACTCCCAGGGAACTGCAGTTCCCAGGGGTGGCTGCCAGGAAGAGGGCTGAGGGAAGGTCCATCAAGTCCTCCTCCTCTGAAACTCTATGGAGCCATGACAGTCCAGCTCAGACCACATAACAGCTATGGCACCACCAAAAGCCAGGCCACCACAGGCCACAATACCCAAACCTTTTGACCATTGTAGCTCTCTAATGGATAGCTTAAACCACAACAAGGAGCCATCCAGACCTCCCTTGAAGGGTTCTTCCCATAGGACATGCTATCCCAGCATCTGACTGAAGACACATCTCAGCAGTGGTGCTGAACACTGAAAGAGAGCAGCCAAAGGCATCACTTAGGATCATCTGATGAGTGGGATAAATTAAGGAGGAGATATCAGGGAGAAATGATGAGCAAAAGCATCAGCACTCTCCAAGGCTCACCCCACTTGTCCGTGCCTTCAGACACCTGGAAGAGATTGATTGTCTCATCTTAACTCCTTAATGCAACCTGCTCACTACCACCATGTCTTTCAGGCCTAGATGGAGATGGCCAAGAGATCCAGCTTTCCCTAATTCTTCATTTTGAAAGCAGCTATTTCTCCTAGCTGTCAGCTGTGTGATAGAAACATTGTATCACATGCAACATAATCAGGGCTCTTCCATGACCCCTTATCAGGCAGCAGCACAGGTATGGCACCACTTTACACTCATCCCTTCAGATACTGAAAAAATGCAAATTCTTCAAATTCACACCAGGAATGGGTGTATCTTCCTCTGTTATTGACTCCACAATCAAAACTGAGCAAGGACAGAAATATTAAATTGTAATTTGTTCTTTTATTTTTCCAGGCTGCAGCTCCTAATTTCAACTTTGATCAGTACATGTTAATCACAGTTTAATTTTCAAATGTAGCAAGGTCTGAGTAATTGTCTCACCATATCACCTAATGCTTCTGCATCTCCGCCTGCTCACATCTCCTGTGAAACATATAGGCAATTTCACTCCCCCAGTTCTGACTTTGTTGTTGCTGCTGTTATGGGGCCAAAAAATTCCAATGATGTCTTTTACATGCTGCTAAAAATATAAATATTCTGCAGGCGACAGGGGAAAAATAAACTGTACATCAGATTAAATGGGCAATTTTTCAAGACACTTACAAAGTGAAAGCTATTCTGAACATCTCTGGCCACACTCTAAGAGAATAACAAAGGAAGAGCAACTTGGTACCATGGGAGAATTTGCACAGCAAGAACACATATATTTTGGCATTCACCTCTGCAAAAGCCTCTCTGCAGCCAGAAACACCAGACTTGTGCAAAGGAGCCAGTTTTTCATCTCATGTCTGGAATATGCACATTTGTTTTCTCTTTCTGAAACAGTGCAAAAGTCCAAATTTAGGAAAATCTTGAAAGCAGAGAAAATGGGTGATGCCAGTGGGAAGGATGGAGATGGCAAGTGGCTTAACCAGCCTTGGGGTGTGACCACACGGTGCTGCGCTCAAGGAGGTGGTTGTCAAAGTACTCTGGAGAGGGAACAGAACACAGCTTAGTTCTGTAACAACATATACTGAATAAGGGTGTTTTTATTATTTAATTCTGCACATGCTTAAACTCCAGAGTAGTTTTGACATCATGATGTTATTTAGCCTTTACTTGAGGGAAATGACATCTCGTGTGCATTGAAACTACTGAGATTTATTTTCTGAAAGATTTGATGAAACACAATTTTTTACTTGATGCAAACAGGCTTCCTATAAATAGGAACAGGTTGTACCTGCCATGCCTCTCCATATACCTATGTATGGCTGCATACTTTTTTTTTTCTAAATACACAAAAAACTCAAATTACTTTCTCAAGCCTGCCCCCCAATTTTCTCCTGAGAGCACTGTATTTTCCTAGCAAAGAGGTTTTTTTTTCCCATGACAAACACACAAGATGAAGCTGCTGTGAACAGAAATAGTAAGAAAATGTGAACTATGCAACAATGGTATTAGGTAATTTACTAGGATATAAGCAACAGAAAGCCCTGAACCATGCACATTTCAATTCAACCCTAAAATAAAGTTATGAATTAGCTCCTTTTAGAAAGAATGAAAACACCCACAGTCTGTCATCTCACACTAACACTTGTAGCTTCCAGTTTACAATTTAAGGAAGTAAAAATTAATACCAATGACAATAAGCCTAAAGATGTTTAATGAAAATGCACGTGTTACTGCCTACGCACATTGAACATTATCTAACCATCAGCAAACCTGACATAAAATATCCAATTTTTGAATGAAAGCAACTTTCCTTAAATTAATTCACCAGCTGGGATCTCAAATATTGGCAGTGAGAAGAAAGTATCTGCATCAAAAATCCAAGACTTGTTCTCCATAAATCAGATTTACTGTTACACTCTTCCCACAAGCCCTGTATTTTTCCAGTCAGATCTGCCAAGCTCCCACTGTCCCATATACGATAGCACCCACCAGGACCAGGCTGGTTGGGAGATGGGAACCTCTGCCCACCAGTCACCAGCCCAGTTCTGTAGCTCTGCTTGCTGCCCAGGAGAACTGAGCATTTCCCATGGCCCAGCAGCAGTGCTCCTTGTGACACAGCCCAGGACACACACATGTCCCCTGTCACCCCCCAGCCACGACACAATGTCTCATGCTTATCAATTCATCAGCAATCATCGTGCTTGGCAGATGGGCTTTTGAAAATGAAAATATCAATAAAATCTCTTCTTAGGAAACACAGCATAGCAACATGCTCTCAGTCTCAGGATGGATTTGAGGATATTCTGGAACACAGTTTTTAAATCTTTTGTACTGCAGAACAGGAACTACTCAAGTCATTTGAGATTAAGACTACATGTTTGTAGTTGGTTTCTATTAGTCAGAAGGTCACTGAAAAAGCAGAAATGGGTTTAGGTGAATGTGTATTCTCATTCTGAATGTATCCACTTAACTTTAAACAGAGACTGCTGCTAGGACAAAAAAAAAAAAAGGCAAATTTTGACACACCGTACTTCACTACAACTCTGGCCTCTATCAGAGTCAAGCTACTGCTGTGGAATAAAGTAAAAAAGGTATGTACTCACTACAGTCACACCCACCACTGTCGAAACACAAGTCACCGTTCCTGTTTCACATTCTATTTTAAAAGCACATTTAAGCACAGCATTTTATGTCTTTAGCCATCTATGGTATCAGCCTGCAATTTTTGATTCATGGAAACAGTTTTAAAGGAAAAGTATATACACCTATGTAAGTGAAAATCTTACACATCTGCTAAGAAGCAAAAGCCTCTCACAACATACATATGCAGTCTGCAAGCACTTTTAAAGCTACTACTCACTTGTAAAGCTACTACTGGCTGTAACAGTGACTCATGGACTTGCACACCCTGGAATAAACCTGCCCATGCAGAGCAGTGAAAGCAACTAAAGCAAGCTGAGAGAAGTTGAGTAAGCCCCATCAGGGCTTTTTAAGTGCATGAAACAGGCACCTTGAAATGATTCAAACCACACAGGCTAAGGGCTTGGAGCAACCTGCTCATCCTGGCTGTGTGGTAGAATCTGGGGGGACAGTCAGCAGCTGCAAGCCAAGAGGAGCTGTCATCAGAAGCTCTTTTCCCACATGCTCAAAGCCTTTCAGAAGCAAAGCCACAGCATTACACCACTGCACATACCTACCATGCACAGCCAAAGCGAGCTCAGCTTTGGGACTGTTCTGACTGCATCGCCACAGCCTGAGGAAACCTCAAAGCCCCCCAAGGCACTCAGGAGGGGCTGTGGGCTATTACAGGTGGGAACAGGAATGCCTGGCTGTGTGCCTGTGAGGTGATGAGCCGAGGAGGAAGTGATGGCCACGCTGCTGACTGCAGGCAGAGCTTTTGCTTCCTGAGAACCAGCCCCATGCGGAAGTCAGCCTGCTCCTGAGGCCGGGTACAAGACTGGCCAGCACCCTCATCTCTGGTATTGCAGCTGCTGCAACAGCGATTTTTTACTAGACCCCCAAATTTCTACTCCAGAATGGACAACACACTCAGTGCACTTGCATCGAGGACTTGTGCTGACCCCCAGATCTCCAGATTCTCACTCATTAACAAACACAGAATCCTGGCCAGCACCACCTCAAAATGCAGCACTGCACTGTGCATCCCCAACCTTAGCTCAAATCCAGCACACGATTACATCTCTGCTACCAGAAAGAAAATCAAAACCAGCACTTACAAAGTGAACTACGGCTTCAGGAATGGAATTACTATCAAGCAGGATGAACCAAGATACAGGAGATCCTGTTTGCATATTTATTTCCTTGACTACAACCCAGGAGAACACAAGCAAGCTTTTTTGTTTGTTTGTTTTAAGAGCATAAGGAGCACTAAGCCAGCTGAATTGCAGGAAGGTTTGTTTTAACTGTCTTGGGGTCTTTGAAAATGACTGCCCATAGATCACTTTAGATGAATCACAGATGTGCTACAGAAAATTCAAATAGTATCCTGTCCTAGTAAACTTGCATTGCATCTGAAACTGGACTGGATGCTGAGCTAGATAAAACCACAGTCACCTCCCTCAGCAGAAGTAGCGGGAACATCAACTGCAACTCACTTTGATGCCACCAGCAATAGCCCAACAAGCCAGAGCATCCAGCATCATTGTAGATGAGATCCTGCTGATTTACTAGCATGTGTAACCACTGTATATGACAGCCCTCAAGTGTGATTCTCATTTGCTCCAGAGCCAGTGTGTGAGTTTGGAGAAGACAGGATAATAACACAACCCCAGCTCCAAGCAATGTGCCCTTACCTGAGCCTTGTATCAGGTGCCAAGATTCATCAGTTCAGCTGGAGTTGTCCACTCCCCTGAAGGCATTTACCTGGCAGGAGCCAGTTGTCTCTGCTGCAGGGTGGTGGGGACCCTCAGTTGTGACAGCCCACCAGTGGAATACCCTCTGGCTCACCCCCACCACCCCAGCTTCACGTGGCTGCTCTCCTCCACTCTCGTCCTCTGGCACGTGAGAGCTCACCGCAGGTGGCTGGGAGAAGAGGCAAGGCAGGAGGCAATCCACACTCTCTCGTCCCCTGGGCTCACTGCAAGGGAAATAAGAAGTTGGTCAGTTTTCCAGTTCTGGCACAGCAAAGGCACCATCCTTTACCAGCGCAGGAGTCTTTGAACACAGACAAAAGGCAGGTCCCTTTGGAGCTGATGGGGAAGGAATACTCTGTTATGGCAGGGCATACAATGGTAGAAAGTAAACTATGCTCCTTTTCCATTGCAAAAAAACAACCTGGTGTAGGGTTTTTCTTGCCATTTTCTACCCTGGTTAGGTCCTAGGATTTCCCATGCAGGTCTGAAAGCCCAGCACAGCTTTATACCAGCAAGTACATTGCACTGGTAACTCAGCAGGTCTCACACCCTTTCAGAGGTAGCCACTATCATAATCAAGCAACCCATTACAAAGATTATATTTTACATATGTTATCACCTAGCAAGTTATAATGCATCTTACACACATTAAATGCAGATTATACACATTTGCCTCTATTCTCCCAATTTGCACCAAGTTTTTACAGTACAATTGCAAGCTGTGGTGACAACGATGACAACACTTTGCTGCTGGACTACAGCAACATCTAGAAACCCAAATACATTGGCCAAGTCTCCTAGTTATAGAAATAACTAAAAAGATACGTAAGACTGCAACTCTATGCTATCCATCCTCCTCAACATGAGCAGCACTACCAATAAATAAAACCTCTCTCAACCCTCTCCCTACTACCCCTCTTCCTTTGCTCCCAGTACTCCCAGGCTCTCATTCTCGCACACATTTTTGGTGCCCTGGCACTCTTCTCCCCAAGGATGGAGATGGGAGGAGATAAACAGGAGGGCTGATAAAGAGATTTGGTCTCCTCTCTGCTTATGCTCAGTAAGCCCAGCTCAACTCTGTTGCAAAGCCAGAAAATTCAGCTTTAGACATAAGCTAAACCCTCTTAACAGAGGAGTGAATCTATAAGCAATTCTTTGTCAGCTTCTATTTTTAGACCTCATGGGGAATAAAAGAGCATCCAAACATTTCTGAAACTCTTTTTAATGTGAGCTGATCTTCTAGAGACAACAATAGCCAAAAAAAAATCCAGACAAAGGACTGCACAAAAATCAAAGATGCATGAGTTATTTTTTTAAAACATCATTATATAAATGATTTTTCATTTGAAAAAATAAGTAAACTGAAGAATTCAAAGGTCCGCGTGCTTCTTTTGGGAATTGAAGATTCATTTTCTCTTTGCATTCCCTTCTTTTTCTATTCCAGTGTCTATTAAAAGGGGACACAAAAAAAAAAAATCCAGAGGGAAGAACAAAAAAAACTCCTCTTTTTTTGGGGTGATGCACTGACTTGGAAGGGAACTATATCAGCACAGAGCTTAGTAACTGGCTTCTTCTATTTGCTTAAGACTAGAAAAGCAGTTTGCATTTCTTTAACCATAAACTAAAGGAAGCTACAATGATGGTCATTCTCCACTTGGACAGACATTCCTCCTGAAACACTGTATTTTATTCTTTTTGGTATATGTACCAACACTACAGGACACATCACTCTTCCCCTGTCATTCTTTGCTCCAGCTATACTTGGCAATTTTGGGTAAGCTAAAGGCTCCTTTTGCTATTTAAAACTTTCCCCGGTTTTGGCACTGTCAGCTGGAGGCCACCCACCCCCAACATGTACCCGAAGCAGCAGAGTGAGGACACATGTCCTGGCTGATACCCAAGATCTCACCCTGGGCACTGCAGAGCTAGTGATGCTCCCTAGCCAGAACCAAAGGAACAAGGATGCAAACATAACTGATCATGCTGCCACCACCCTGTGCTCCCTTTGGCACAGACAGGCAGCATCTTTTTCAAAACACATGCAAGGAAATAAAAAAATGTATCATTATATAAAGTTGCTGGTACAGCAAATGAAATAAAAGAGCAGGAAGTTAAAAATCCACTAACAAAATGCAGCTTGTCTGAGAAAAACTTGTCCAAAATAATTATTGAGGGGAATGACTTGTATGCTGCAGATATTTGAGTTGAAGTGAGACTTATTCTGACTCTGCGTCTTACACTGCTTTCCAGAGCCTCTGGCTTCACCTCTTTTAGGAGGGAGGGATCTTCAGCCATTAGCCTGACCCCAACTAATGCTCAGCCGCTAGGAACCACCCTCATTCCTTCAAGCACTTTAATGAGTTTAATCAGCACACACTGCCTCCAAATACAGAACCCTTGCAGGAAATTATTTGTCTTTGGCAGTCTCTGCTGAGGACACTCCCTGACCATTTTACTGGCAGTATCCTGGACTTGCATTACCTTCAAACAGCATCTCCAGATGCTAATACATGAGCTTTTGTTAACTTGTTTTCTTCTATCAAAGCCCCATGCAAGCATATCCAGTAATAGAAAACTTGAGGGCAACAAGAAGTATTTGATCCAACACCGGAAAGTACTGAGAAAACGTCTCCCAAAGCTTTTTTAACAAGGTTAAAACAAAGCATATAGTTCCAAAGCTTGGAACTATATGCAGGACAGCATTAGAATACGTAATTTTTCTAAGTTGTATGAAAGGAATCTTTTTAATTACAACATAACTTCTCCTTTTTGCTTGTTGTTAACTCCTAAAATCACCCCAACTTAAGAAATGAAGGATTTATTTTTTAATTTTGTTTTTTTTTTATTTTGCGTGTGTGTGCAAAGACAACATTTTATTAAAATCACAGAATGATAAAATGGTGTAGTTTGGAAGGGGTCTTGGAGATAATTTCATTCCAACCCCCATTCTAAGAACAGGGATGCCATTCACTAGACCAGGTTTCTCAGGGCCCCACCTGGCCTGGCCTTGAACACTTCCAGGGATAGGGCATCCACAACTTCCCTGGGCAGCCGGCTCCAGTGCCTCACTATCCCCTAAGAAATTCTTCCTAACATTTCATGTATCTTCTTTTAGTTTGGAATAATACACCCTTGTCCTATCCATACATGCCTGTGTAAAGTCACTCTCCCTCTTCTCTTTCTGTGCCCTCTTTCAGTATTGGAAGGTCCTCTAATGTCTCCCTGAAGCCTTCTCTTTTCTGGGCTGAACATTCCCAGTTCTCTCTGCCTGTTCTCATAGGAAAGGCGCTCCAGCCCCCTGATCATCTTTGTGGCCTGTCCCCGGACCTACTCTAACAATTCAGTGACTTTTTTATGCTGATGAGATGACTCCAGAGCTGGACACGGCACTCCAGGTGGGGTCTCATAAGGGCAGAGTAGAGCAGGAGAATCCCCTCCCTCATCCTGCTTTGACTGCAGCCCATGATGCATTGGCTTTCTGGTCTATGAGCATACACTGCTGGCTCATGAAGAGATGGCTCCAAGACAGAACCCCTGAGAGACATCACTTATCACTGGCCTCCACCTGGACATAGAGCCACTGACCACAACTCTCTGACTACATCCAACCAGCCAATTTCTTTTCTATCCAGCAGCCCACCCTTCAAATCTGTATCTCTTCACTTTAAAGAAAAGGGTGTCATGTGAGATCAAGTGAAAGGCCTTACACAAGTCATGTAGATGAGACCGACTGACCTTCCCTTGTTGAGTGCTGCAGTCACTCCACCAGATAATGCCACCAGGGTTGGTCAGGCACAATGTGCCCACAGTGAAGTTGTGCTGGCTGTGTCAGATCACCTCCTCATCTTTTGGACGTGCCTTAGCATTGCCTCCGTGAGGACCTGTTCCATGATCTTCCCAGCCACAGAGGTGAGGTTCATTGATCTGTAGCATTACCAAGGTCCCCCTTTCTACCCTTCTTAAAAACAGATATGATGCTTCCCTTGGTTCCAATCACCAGGGACTTTGCCTGATCATTGTGACTTTTCAAAAATTCCAGAAAATGACTTGCCAACAATATCACCCAGTTCCCTTAGAATCCTGGAATGCATCTCATCAGGCCCCATAGACTTGTGCTTATCCAATTGCACCAGATAGTCTTGAATGTGGCACTTCACTTACATTGGGAGGGACTTAACTCCCCCAGTTCCCACCTGAGAGATGTGGAAAGTCATACTGCCAATGAAGAATGAAGTCAAAAAATTGCTAAGTACCTAAGCCTGATCCAGATCTGTTATTACCACTTTTCCCTCCTCATAGTGGCTGTCTTCCCTTTGAGGGAATTGTCCACACAAGAAGTCCTCCCCTATTCTCTTAGTGGAAAACATGTTTATAAAACCCGACCATAGGTAAAGACTTAAGGCAGAGGTAATACTTCAGCTTATGAAACAGCAATGGTCATGTAGGACACCCTGTTAAAAGCAGCTTTCCAGATTAGGAGTTAATATGAAAATAACTCAAGTATTCTTGTGGTTTTTGAACAGTGTTGAAAACAAAATCTGTGCCATTTGGTCAGAGCTTTGAAACACATCTCACAATTTACTGTGTATTTGGCTGTTAGCATTTTACTGTGGATGATATAAACTTTTTATAGTTTTATAAACTATAAAACTGCCACAGGGGCCGAAAGAGACACACAACTTTCCAGACAGGGAAAATCAAATGGTACTGACATTTTGGAGCAAGCCATATTATTTCACTAGCAGTTTCTGTATTTAAGTTATAAGTACAATGAAATGATGCTCAGGGGAGTGGTGGAAGAACAGGCAGGTGGGTTGGTGCTGGATCCTGGAGCCCATACAACTGAGGGAGCCAGGTGACATGGAAAGACATCAAACCAGATGCCACCTTTCCATTTCTAGGTTTTCAGAGGCATTCAGAACCTTTGATCAAACATGCTTGAGAAAGCAACACAAAGAATTTCAGAAAAGCCCAAGCTCAGAACCACAGAGGATCTAATGCCAAAATTTACTGTTTTGCATGTCCTCAGCACTTGTGATGTGAATAATGGACAGCAATGGGAGTGGGATAAAAGCAAGTCAAAGGGGACCAGAGCAGGCTCAAGTCTATTGATAGAAATACTTGAGAAAGGTTTTTCCAGTGAAAGCTGGAGCTTGCATGAAGGAAGTGACAGCATGAATGGAAGAACTAAGAAACTCACAACACCTTTTCTTAGATGAGATAAAAGAGGAGGAAGTTTTAAAAAGGAGAGGGAGAAGTTTAAGTACATGAGAACTTGTGGCCATGATATAAAGACAAGCACTTGGTAGGATGGAGGCCCATGCAAGGCTGTCCAGAAAAGCAGCAGCAGATGCTGTTCTGTCCAGGAAACAAACTCAAGTATCACCTGCATTTCAAGATGCAGTTTTACTTGGCTGAAAACATGCTCAACTGAAAAAAAAAAGGTACTTTGAACTTGAAAGGTGAATTTACTTTTCTTTATTCTTTAATATATAAGTTCTTTAATATTTAATATATAAATTCTTTAACATTTACCCAACAAAGCAACAACTAGACAGTTCACTTTAAACAGTTTGCTTATAAACACAAAATTTCAGTTAACTGTTATAAAAGGCATTTGCAAGCAGGATGATGATTTCCTCAGTAGCTTGAGAAATTAATCTTCCTGTTCCAAGATCAAAACCTGGGAAACCACAATGAATCCTACTGAAGGGCAGTTGGAATCTGCACTGTGCAAGAAAGCTTGGAAAAGGGAAGTTGCGAATAAATAAGCATCTAAGGGCAGGGGAGCGCCTTTTGATAAGAAAAACTTTTTTTTCCCCTAATGTAAAGAATGGGTCCAGCACAAAGAATAAGATCCCTACATGACTTAGAACATGCCTGCAGGCTGCCAGATAAGACTTCAAATCTAATATTGCATGGGAACTTTTTTTTTTTTTTTTTTTTTTTACCGAAGTATAAAGTTCTTCAGCAGGAAGGTTCTTTCCAGAGAACAGAGATCAGAGCTGGTTCACACTTTATCACAGTTAAGTAGAGAGGAGCTTCCCTTTAACTTAAAGCACAGTTGCTTCAAACTTGTCCTGGCTGAATACAAACCAAGGACTTCATCTCCCTGTTTCCCACTTCCCATGTAGGAAGTAAGTGTGGACCTGGATTTCCACCTTGGTCACAGACCCTTTTTTAGCATCTGCTTCACACAGATACACTGCTGCAGCAAAACAAAAGCTTCGCCTTTCCCACCCACTTTTAAGCAGCCCTTTGTCATGGATATGTCCCCTGCTAGAGGACTATGTCCACTAAATCTCTTTTCCAGCAGTAAAGCCTTGAGGCGTTACAGCTACTACATATTTCTCCCACTTCCTTCCATTGACACCAAACAAAAGCTTGTTGCTCACTGTTATCAGGAAATATTTGCTTTCCCAAATTGTTTCTGTCTCCCTTGTTTCAGAAGGGTTTTTAGTAGAGTAACAGTTCACTCCCAACAATAAGCAGCAGGGGGTGATTTGAGCCCACCCAGTACATCCAGCCCAGACTGGGCACAGCCCAGTCCTGCCCTCCCCAGCCGTGCAGTCTCCCCCACCTTCTCCATCCCATTACAGGTCCCACAGAGAAGACAATGTTCCAGCAGCATGACTTGAAGAGACAGAGCCACTTCTGCACCACTGAACTGGCTTCAAGCAGCTGCCCATGTTTTCCAGCTGCAAACCATCCCCAGAAGATACTGTGCCCATCCTATTTGCTGTACTCTAAATATGCTCCTTTAAGAACCTGCTCTTCTCACCACACACTGCACTTCCTTCCTGCCAGACCCCTTATCACCATCATCCCCAAACGACACAGATGAAGCTTCCACTCTTGCTGGTGCTACACTTTTATTCGGTAACCAAAAGAAACATTCTACATCAGGCACTAAGCCTGTGGCACTTTTGCTAATGAGTTATAATAAAGAATTAAACCCAGGCATGACAAGAGAACCAAGGTTAGAGTTTCCAAAAAAGCACTACTCAGTCACTCTTTATTTTTAATTTAATCTTTTTTTAGGCAACCACAGTATCAAATGTCAGGTCCTAAACCTAAGAAGGGCACCAAAAGTCCAAGTATTATTCAGGATATGAAATGCTCAGCTATGGCCACCCAAGCTGACCCACCCACTGCAGACTCATGACTGAAACCTGCCCATGACTGCCAATACCAAGCCCAAATAGCTTTCATCCACAAGTGGGGTTCCTTGCAATGAAAGGATTACCCAGATAATGACTTTGTGTCCCAAATTTGATGGAAGGGAAAATGCAAAACCAGCACCTGCAGCAGCTCAGCAGCAGCCTTGCACCATCTCTTGATGAAAGCTCCCAGAGGCCTTAACTCTGGCCTTCATCTTGGCATAAGGCTCTGCCAAAGACAGATTTCAAAAATATGAGCTTCGAAGTAATTTCTTAGTCCAAGAATATGGAGGAAGGGAGGGCAGTGCAGAAAGGACCACTTTTGCAAGTTTCTGATGTTGAATGATCCATAACCTCTTTAAAGCAAGATCCTCTCTACTGTGGCAAGCCCTGCCCAGCCCTGGAGCAGTGTGGGATTTGCAAGCACTCCACTCCACACAGCCCACTCTCCCAACCAGTGGTCACAGGAAGTGGGCTCCATATTTTGGGGAGTAGCAACCTTTTTCTTTTCCTGACTCAAGGCTGGACGTGTGGTCTTAACACATCCAGTAGATTGGGCTGTCTTTTCTGACTGTGCCTCTGGTCATTGAAAAGGCACCACAGCATAAAAGGATTTGCTGGGAAGTAAAATGGCCTCAGCTCATTTAATTTAGCAATTAGTAGAAACCACTGATCTGGATTCTGAAAAAAAAAATACATAAACAAGTAAACAACTCCATAAACACTTTCGTCATCCCTTCAGCCAAACAGCTCTCCAGCCCCACCACCAGGTTCTTCCTGGAGAACTTTCCTAATGCTCTCTGAGATGGAGCAGCACACCACAGATGCAGCACAGTCAGACCACTCTTGCCTGTTGTTCCTTCAGCTTGGCTGTTTTCATGTATGTTTATTATTTACCATCAGTTTAATTGCTTTCCTCCCACAATACCACCAGAAGCAAACATGGGGAAACACGTAACAGCTGTTCCCTTTGGAGAGCCAGACCATTTCCATGGGTAGCTACTGAGACACAGATAACATCAGCATCTCAACCTGAAAATGCTTCTTCTCTCCTATCTTGTATACAACTTCTCTTTGAGAAACCTTTTTATGGCATCTTTGATGTTCACAAAAGCCCAGGATCAGCTCTCACTGGTCCCTCAAGATCTGTGCTTGCTTTTCAGTCCGTCAGCAAGAGGTGATGAGAAGCCCAGCAGCCCTTGGATGATGAAGAACGTCAGGTTTCACATGGTAATTTATTGGATCTCTTATCTCAGAGACAACATTTGCAGGTAAATCCCAAGAGACTCCAGAGAGTCAGCCACACCCCAAACCATAAAGACCTGAAATTTAAACTGACATTTCTTACACCTGCCCTTCCCTGGGATTCCTGCACTACAGCATCTCTATCTGCACATCATTCCTCAGTCCAAGATTTCCTCTTTCAGCTATTTAAACCTTGATCCTGTTTTCAACTGCTTTTAAGACACAGGCAGTGTTGATCAGACAGTTGCTACAGCCAGAGGAAAAGCTGAAGCACAAGCCATCTCTCTGACCTGGGAGAAATCCTTCACAAGGTACACCCAGCTCTAACACTGCACCCCCTTAGGCACCAATATCCATCAGAACACAGATTTCAGTAGTTCTCCCAATAGGCTGCTGCTCCCTTTTCTTTTCCCCATCTTTGCCTGAAAAAGCTTATAGAACTACATAAACTCTAAAGGAAGTATTAAAGAAATGTATTATTAGAAGGTCACAAAACAACAACTTGAGAATAGCTGCAGCTAAAAATACCCAATCTCCACACCCCATCTTTAGAGAAAACATTATCAGGTGTCACTTCCCAGTAGTAAAAACATATTTATGTTTTAATTAAGGTTCATTAAGGTTGCATTTTGGGCACTGGATTTTTTTTCTCTTTTTTTTTTTTGTCAGGGACCACAAGAGACCCTAGGAAAAGACATTGTTTGTTCCCCCAAAGATCCCACTTTTCTGTGCTACCTGATTGAAAGACTCTCGGAAACTGGCACCTGCAAATTTGTATTTTCTTCTAACACCACCTAACTTTGCAAAATAATTTTCTAAAGAGAACAAAGTATTGTGGCCACCCATACAATGTTGCAGGGTAATTGTGCAATATGGATTTATTTTTGGTTTTTATTAATTCAGCGTATCAAGAAAGTCAATATGGGAAGGACAACAACTGCAGCAGCAGCGCAGAGCAGGTATCAGCACAGGGCTGGAAACTGCTGCTCATCTGACCCACATTCTAGACACAACTAGAAAAATTTGCATTATGGACACATTGAATTAGTAAGTCTGCTGCTCAAAGTCTCCCAGATCTAAAGAGCAATAACCATGATGTACGTCAACCTTAGGGTTTACTTCAACAGTCATATGAGCAGAATCAAGGAAGTCAATTAAATTCCCTCAACAGAGTTTTATATCTTTCCATTGATTAAATAATCTCTGGTTTATTGATCACATAAAAAACCACCCAGGAGTTACTGCAGGCAGGTAAGGAAACACCTGTGATAACATTTTAACAAGCTGAGCACATACAAGGAGAAGCTTAGCACACCATAGCATGCTTTCTTCTCCAAAGACAAATGAAATGAAACTCAGGAATAACTTCTCCAGAAGGTCCACAAAACCTTGTCCAGCTCACACTCACCACTTTTTAATCCTTAACAAATATACACCTTTCCCCCACTCAGAAACACTCAATAATACTTTTTTAAGAAATCACTCACAAATTAAGTTTGACAGTGCATTACTTTGGTGGCCAATTCCTGCTCTGCTGCCCCCTGCATCCTTCCCTCCACCATAAAACAAGCAGTACATCTCATATATGTCCATTCCCGCTGCTTTCTGCCTGTCCATGCAGGCATTTTTAACTTTCTTTGTCTACTTCCCTGTTAAAGTTACTGGAAACTGGACTGATGCAAAATTTGGTAGCATCAAAGAGGCTGAGCATGCAAGCCTCCTGCTTCCCTGAAAAGTCAAGGTGAATATCCACCAAAGAGCACTGCAAAGTACTAACCTGGAAGTGATGAGTAGGAAGACCACCACAGCTATACTCTACTGCTAAAACATTTGCTAAAGATAGATCAGTGTGCTGGGGGGGCTCCCTGTTCTCTCCCCAAAAGAGGAGGAGGAGGAAGATTGGAGTTATTTTGAAGGACAACCACTGAACAGAACCACAGAAGTGTACTGGGAAAGGGGCAGGGCTCAGATTCACAGCCACCACCTCCCTCTGTCACTCAGCCTGGAGGAACTTGGAAGATTTGCCCACATGATGTCATTAGTACGTTGGTGTCTAAATAAAGGAAGCTTTTTAAATAATTTCTCCCTGACAAACTTATTCCGGTAAACCCCGATAGCCAAGACGTCAAGCAGAAGGGAAGGAAAAGGGAAAACAATACGGGTAGCCTAGGTGGGTGGTGTCTCAGGAAAGAAACCCAAACAACCTAAACAAATTTACTCACTAATACCTGCTTGTTGAATAAAAAGCACAGGGAAGAGCAGGGCACAGTGTAAGGGAGATGTTACACCATCTGTCACAAGGATACACAGGCATCAGGGTAGGGGGAAAAGGATGAAGGTGAGGAGAGAGAACAGTGAAAGAAAAAAAAACTTTGCTTAAAGAGAGTAAATAAAACGTACTTCCATGTCAGAGGGGTTTTTCAGCTTCATATTAATCATGTGGCAATTACTGTGCTGTAAAACCAAACTGGGAGGGTTCTGCATATTCAGGAGTCTCTTGGCTGCAAAAGCCTTAAGCTCAAATCATCAGCAAATACCATTTGCTGGAAGTTAAAAACAAAACAAAAAACAAAAACAAACAAAAAAATCTAGCAAAGGGAAAGCAAAGTGTTCACGTATGCCCACATGTCATCCTCTTATTCATAACTTCATCACTTCCACAGCACCACGGAGCAGTTCCCCTTCCTCCCTCTGTTCCTCCGTGCATCTTCAGCCGGGCATCCACATGGAGAGCAGTTGCAATAGGCTGGTGACTCATGCTGCAGTAATGTGGGTGGGAACTGCTCCCATGCCCAGCTCCTAAGGACACAGCCTTTTATGGTATTTTTAGCGTGGAAGTTGTTGTGGTTTGTAGCACTTTGCCTTTTGTCTTTCAAGAAAAGAGCTCACAATTCCCCTCGGGGATTCAAGGGCTCAACAGTGGAGGCCAGGCAGGTGATGAGCAAGCCAGCCCTGGAACTTCCACACCCAGCTACGGTAGGGATGCTCAAGGATGTCACACCACGACCAATCCGCAGACTCTCCCTTCCAGGCAGGGGGTCCTTGGGCGGCTGCACCATGCAGCAATCTCCAAAGAGTGGGGCATGTGTGTCACTTGTTCCGTGAACACTTTAACTACTGCATCCCAACTTTGTAAGGAGTCATTCCCTGTGCCTCCCCGAGTCCTAACCACCCCGTGGCAATACACTAACAAGCTCATCTTGGCAAGCCATCAGACATTTCATTTCTACCCTTGACGGGCTGCTGGCATATGAAAAGCTGGCTGGTCCCATCTGTCTTCTCTCAATTAACTTAAGACTACATCTCTCCAGAAAGTAGTAAAAAAAACTCTGTAGTGTTTCCACTCCATACAAATATAGGTGAAATGGGGCAAGAGAAAGCAGGCAGGGATGTTACACTGAAACCAGGCTAAAAGCTTAAGGGGAAGTGCAGCTGCAGAAAAGCTACTCTGGCCTTGAGGACCACAGTGCGTGGGACTCAAACTTGACGAAGTAAAAAAAGCAGGCTCAGCTGTGCTCTTTAAAAGCTGAGGGTCACACATGAGATTAAAAGAGTATCCCAACATTACCCCATAGGGCTTGAAATGGGACTCTGGCTGCAGATATGCAGTGGATTGCTTTACAGGACAGCCCCCCATTCCCCCTTGCACCTGAAGCATCATCTGCTGTAGAAGAGAAAGGCATGAAAGTTTCTGCATCCCCAATCACAACTCTGTACAGCTACTGATTTTACTCCTTTCAAAGTTATTTAAGTCAAGAGGAAATTAAATCATAAACTGCACATGCCTAAGAAGTCTAGGAGAAAAGCTAGCAGGATGAACAAAAAAGCAGTAATCAAACCTCTCAACACAAGGCCACTGACATTAAAGCTATTTTTTTATTCCTTCTGAAACTCCGGTGAGCTCTGGAAGGAGTCAGCCTACAAATCGGGTCAGATCATCAACAGACTGCCCATACAGACAGATTTCACCAAGTGGGAAGCACCAGTGAAGAGCTGCTCTGGAGTGACTTCTCAGGTATGAGAGACACAGTGAAGGGGAAGTCTGGGGGACAGCAGTGGGCAAGCAGTGCACAGCCCACAACATACCTTGGAGTCGAGCCAACAACAGACAAAAAACCCTCCAGCCCTAAAGCAAGTTTAAAGGTCACTCAGTGTGTTGCCCTGGGCACAGCACCCCCCAGCATTTGCCAAAGAAGATGCCTCTCACCAGGGAGACACCAGGCCTCCCTAGACAGACCAAGATGGAATCTTTTGCTCCTTGAGCATATGAAATACATTTCCAAATATAGGACGTCTTCCTGCTCTTAGATAACAGATCAAGATTACAGAATTAAAGTTTAAAAAAAGAAAAATCACGTGAAAGGCTCCATCCTGTTCGAAGGAATACAATGCTTTTCCTGTGATCTTGCTCTAAATATCACAACATCATACTCGATTACTATCCCACCTTACTCCTAAGTCCCGCATAGCCAGTTTGGCTATATGAGAGCAAAATGAGCTCTGCCTTGCCTCATTTCTCATTAAACTGCAAACTACATGCAGCAGTAGCTGTGTAAGAGGCAAACCAAGCTACTTAATTTTCATTATCCATTACTTGGACCAACACTATGAATGAAATTGGAGTGAAAAAAACCAAAACCAAAACAACAACACAAACCAAACAATAACAACAAAAAAACCCACCAGGAAGGAAAAAAGGAACAGAACAGAAAAATCAGCCTAAACCTCCTACAGACAGAAAAGGAACATATCCAAGCCTGAACTGAGGTTTGTTTACATATCCCACACCAGACAGACCTCTCTGTACTAAGCCTTTAGTTATCAAAACCTGCCATCTGCACTCCTGAGAAAGCCATGAGAAGATGGAACTGCCAGTTTGCCCCTACATGCTCGATTCTGCAGTTGCTGCAGGCAACCTGGTGCTGTTCTGACCTTCATGTGCTGGCAGACCCCAGGGACCCTCCCCTGTGAGACCACCTGCCCACCCCCACCTCCAGCTGTGCAGTACACCTGCATTTAACATACTTCTGGTACTCTGGCCAACAAACAAAAAAGCTTTCCCAGCCAGCAGGTTCTCTGTAAACCGAAAAGCATTGGAATGTTCTTACAGAGCAACAACTTCTCGTAATGTAGAAGCCAAGTGGTGCCAGCACAGCCTGGACATAGATGCACTGGTGCTTGGATGCATCCAGACTTTGCAGCTGATGATATCTTCAAAGGAACAAGTCCAGACAGTCTCTAAGTGCACGCAGCCCTCTCCTCCTCCAGTTTTGTCCCAGTGAACATCCTGCCACACACCTCCAGAGCTGGAATGCAGCCCCCCTTTGGAGCAGACCAGACTGTGGCTTGCTGGGACAGTGGTAGGAAGGCATGGATGCACTTCTCCCCCTCTTCATGGGGAAAGGGCTCCCTTTAAAAGCAAGCTGCAGAGGATGTGAGGCAGATGTGTCTCTCCAGGGGAAGAAGCACAGACTTATAAAGCGTTGGTTAGCGGGAGATTGCAACCCTGGCTCCACTGAAATGAATGTCAATGCTGCTAATGCATTTACAATGCAACTCAGATTTCCACTGCTTTTCACACGAGGCCCATCTGAGCTAACATGTAGTGTTTGCTGAAAAAGCTGAGCTTTACCAAGCTTCATTTCCTTATGAGTTTTCCATGCTCATCTTCTCACTTTCCCCTCTCAAATTTGCAGATGGGTTTAAGAACAGCAGCTTCTGCTCTGGACTCTTCTCAAAGCAGTTTGCATCACCAGGGTTGAGCTTAATGACTACAGGAACCCTTGCAGGAGAAAAAAAAATAATTCAAGAAATTACATCCTTCACAGGATCTGCAAATGGCATGTTCCTCTCAGCAGTACCAAAATTGTTTAAAGGACAGTAGGAGACTCCCAGAAGATGCAGATATTGCCATCACAACCAGGTAAAAAAGAGGCAATGGATCATGACACGGATGGCATTTAGAACAGACCACCCACTGTTTTACAGGAAGGAGTGGAGGGCAGGTGTGAAATGCAACCAAAAGAAGCATCCCGCTGTGTACAGACATCACGACCTATCACCTTTACCAGTCCTTTGCAGGGCCACAGCTTTCAGCTAAGAATCTGCTTAGCTGGAACCATTTGCAAATTATACACTAACTGGAGGCTTTAAAATCCTTGCAGGAAAATGCAATAAAATAAATAAAAATCAGCTGGGCAAGCTCTGTCTGACAACTCATTTTTTTTCCCCGTCCAGTACATGGCCACGTGGAGAGAAGTGGTATGAATCAACCCATTTGGCAGCACAAGACAAGCAAAGATGCATCACTGCTCCACTACATGGGGAACACCCTCTGAAAGGCTCTGTTTACCCAGCAGGAGCCAATGCAATTCCTACACAAAGGCTGTAAGTACATTTAAAGCTCAAAAGTAATCTGAAACAGGTCCATTCTCCCCTCCAACTCCATAAATACAATCCAAATTGGGTCATCATCTAACAATAAATGAATGATACTCACTTAAGCCTCTGCTACACTGCTGACATAATCTAGGCCCTTTCATTCTCCTTGTACTGCAAGTACTAAAGATGCTTTTATACATCCTCTGAAGTACTCCATTTAAAAAACCATGGTAACTAGGGCACCACATTCAGCTGCTCTTGGAAAGAAAAGCTATTCCTCTTCCCTCTCAATAGGCTCTTAGGAGGCTTGGACAGAAAAAAAAAAAAAATGCCTAATCCAAACTCAGCTCCACAAGGATGGCTGGAGTTGGGTGCTGAGAATAAGGGTGAGCATGACTACCAGGAACCACTTGGGTCTGTGGTGTGACAAACAGCAGTAATAGCACTGCATGAGGAGAAAGAGAGCCATTAACTGTGTCCTGCATCAAAACAGCACCCCAAAGTCTCATGTGAAGTTATCAAGTGTGACACCACAACTGCAGCATTCAACAGCTAAAACATCATCTTTTCTTTAACAGCTACTGGGTGCTCCTAAATATCTCAGGTTATTTTTAGGGGATGACACGAATATTCAGTTTCAGTATTTTAGCATGACAAAGACTACAGGAACCAAGAAACAAGTTTTCCTGTTATTTTTGCATTGCAGTAAAAGTTTAAGGGATTTTTGGTGTTTTTTTATTTCTTCCTCATTCCAAATGCCTCTGAACTGTGAATTTTCCTGCATGGCAGCTTCTGAAGTTTGCCTGCTGGCACCAGAATCCTCATCCTTTCTGAAATGGAAACATTCAGAGAAGTGGGCACAGAGATCAGATGGAAAGAGCAAGGCAGTTCCCACTAAAAAAGCCATTTACTAGGAAAAAAAAACCATCGTAAAAAAGGAACATTTGTCTAAAATGGAAGGTTCATTATTTGTATTTTTAAAAAGAAAAGCATTCATTTTAAAAAAAAAAAGTCCCAAAAGACATGCACTAGCACCGGGAAGTCTAACTTTAACATGACCTAACTGCTTCACTATTCCTAATATACAATTTTAGCAGACTTTTTCCAAATCCCACTATGTACTGTTATGGAGCCACATTCCAAGATTTAGGGTTTTAAAAATAGAAGCCTTTAACCACAAAATCTGTAAAAGTACCTTAAAAAAACTTAGAAAGAACCCCTTTCAAGTTCTATCCTGTTATGGAGGCCATTCCCTAACTGATGCACAGAAGCACTTTGAGCCTCTCTGGAGGAAGCAGCGTTGGATTCATGACAGCCTTGCTGCAGAGGACCTTATGAAAAAATTCATGCCTGTTTGAAAGAGGTACAAACTTGGGAGAAAACAGACAGTTTTAAAGAACACATTCTTAAATGGGGAAACTGAGACATGTAATAATTAGCAATTCCTCAAACAGCAAAATATTTACTTCTTCTGGCTAACCCACTGTCATCTTTGCTAACACAGACTGTTGTGGTGAGAGATGTGAGGGGGTGAACTGAGGATAAGTGCAGCAGTTATCCTTGAATTCCTGATTCTGCTCCTCACATCATGCACTCTAACTTTTCAGGAGGAAAACAGGAGAAAACTTAAAAAGAAAAACAAGACAACAGTGTGGGAAAATACTCTCAACCAGATAGGTCAGCCTAGCTTAGAGCCATAAAACCATGTTCAGCACACCTGGCTGCCTTGAGAAATATGCAGAGAATGAAGGTGTTTGGAAGCTAAACCACTGTACCCTTATTTCCAAATATAAGGGAACAATATTAAAAAAAGTATTACAACTTACATACGAGGCAAAGAATAAAAGCTAAAATAACAAGGGGCTTGCACAAGATGCCCCAATTGTCACATTTCAACGTGTGCAACAAATAAGTACATTTTTTATAACCAATGTTTAGCATTGTTTTGTTGCTATTTTTCTTGAGACTCCAAGAACATCCTCCTCCATTTGAAACTTACAGGATGAGAAAAAAAAAAAAAAATAGGAAAAGCTACCTCTCAGGGTATTGCTCTGGCAGGCCTCTGCTCATTTAGGCTTTTGAAGGTAGAAATTAATGAAGAGAATTAGCTCTGGAGCCTGCTGCTCCCTGCCATCTCTCCTGGGATGAGTACAGCAGCTCCTGGCTGCACTCCCTTGTCTCCACTGAGGATGAAGCAACTAGGAAGTCTGCTCACAGTCAAGTTTATGAATGTTTCAGCAATTGCCTCCTCCTTCGAGTAGCTGCCCAAAAGCTTACCCAAACCCGGGCCTTCTGCCACACCATCCGGCTGCTCCATCTAATGAGCTTCTCTGTTTGTAAACCTGTCTCTTGACAGACACTCTCTGCCACGTGGGCACAGAACACTCACACAGCCACAGACGCTCCCTGCTCCCAACCTGCCGCAAGGCTTCTCCATCCCCTGCACCTTGTGGGGACAGCAGCCCCTTGACTTCACACTGACAAAGGCAGGCACTCTGCAGGCTCTGCTGCAGGTCAAGAGTAAGTTCTCCAACAGCATTTTACAGTGCTTTGCAAAGCCAGACTGTGCCAAGTTTCACCTCATGGTGGAAAGGACACATGGACACACCAAACCCCACAGAAGTTTAGCTCCCAGGACCACTGATGACAGCTGCACTGTGGCAAGCCACCTTGTTTAATGCATAACATCTGTCACCTTTGTTCCAGGCTCTGCTCCTCCCTTCAAGGGAAGGATATATCCATGGCACAACTCAACTTGAACAGCAGAATTTTGGTGTAGTGTTGCCACAAGGTTCTTCAGGAACACAAAAGACCAAAGAAAGCTACTTGCATTTGGAAGAAAAGACAGAAGTCTGCTGTGCTTTGTTGTAGCATAAGAGTAAATAGCAACCAAATGCTTTCTGGAGAGCAGATGACAGCTACCTGGCTCTGCTGCTGCTGCTATTCCTCAAGAAACACCAGTCACATTCTGGTCTCAGGTGAAGAACAAATCCTGCATGCACAATGAATACAAGTCTCACAGGAAACTACAACAGGTACTGTGGGACCACCCAAAAAGCAGGAGGAGAGGAAACGTCCCACCATCAGCATCTAATCAGGCAGGAAGCTATTTCCTCTGCTCAGACTCATCAATTAGTAATCTTAGTGCTTGGGAGCCCTTACCATGGACAAAGGCCCTTCTCAATCTGACATAGGAACAGTCACCAGAAGATGGGGAGAGAGTTTCAAGGAAATTCCATTGGAAATAGAAACCAAGACACACAGGAAAGTTTCACCAGAATGAGTTACCACACAGTTTTTACTCTATTGTTGTTCATGGATCTCCAGTCCTCCAACATGGACCAGCACAGAGAAAATGCAAGGCTTAGCAGAGAAGTAGAAATCTATAGGCTTCACCTCTGGCCTGCTCCTTTCCTCACCTCAGCCAGAGCAAGAGGTGGCAAAGCTTGCCCCTGAAGTCCACACCAGGCAATATGCAATAACACAGAAATCCACAGACATTCAAATATAAAATATTTTCTTAGGGGGGAGAAGAAAAACCTACAGACCACACAGGAAGTTAGTACACTTCACAGCAGCCTATCTGTTGTGGAACATGATGATCAATTTGTTGGATGCACCATTATTTCCATTGAATCATCTCAAGCTTTTGTATAGGAACCTGTAAGCTGGCCTTTGGATATGTTGGATTCTTCTGTGTGCATGGACATCAGCTCTGGAAAATTTTAGGAAATGGGGCTGGTTATTTTCTTATCACAGCATTTGGAAAACTGAAACTAGTTAATTTGTGGCTTTCAGTACTTAAAACTAAGTGAATAAATGGAGAGAGCAGCCAACTTCTGTCTTCATCTAGATGAATTGCTGAGATCATGCCGTTAGCTAACATCACTCTCACTTTGTTTTTGGCTTGAGAGGCAGACAGTGCAAAGGGGTGTCCAGTTACAGAATGGCAACACTGATAAATTGCCTAAAGGTTTAGCAAGAAAATAAATGCAAGATGTGCAAAAAAAAATGACTGCTGAGTAATAGATATGGGGGTCATGTGGACATGTTTCTAAATTCCTTCTCTTTGGTATGTTCAACAGCTCTTCCAGCTAGAAGCACAGAATGCTTTTGCAACTAAACCTGCCATTACTCCTTTTTCCCCTTTAATTAGAGGTCAGTTCTAATCCCTTCCAAAGCATCCACAAAGCATTTGCCTGAATTCAGACTCCAGAGCAGCACAGTCAAAGCAGACAGTGGATCATCATGAAATATAAAGCTGCAGGCACCACAAAAAAAAAGGCACCTATGTACTGAGGCAAGAAAGACAACAACCTGCAGGACCCACTGGTGTCATGCAAACCATGTTAGGAGCAAAGAACAACTCCTCACAGTGAGAGACCATGAGACAGCAGACATGGGCATTACAGCAAAGCTGGGAGAACTTTGGGGTCCAGCATTTAAACCCTTTGACCTGGCATCTTAAGAGACTGTCTCTGACAGGGCTCTGAAATATAAGCAGAGCAAGAGGGGATCACAGATAACTTCCAACTGTTCTTGCAGAGAACATCTTTCCTGGACAGAGGATTCAGAGAGGAAATGTTTTCTCTGTTGCAGAGCCCCAGGCAGTGAGACACAGCATGTCCTGTCTTCCCCACAGTGAGACACTCTGAAACTGAAGCTGCAAGTGTTCAGAGACAATAACAAGTGCAACCCTTCATCTACCAAAAGGCAGCTCAAACTCCAGGACAGACATCCCCAATGTGTAGCACAAAATTTATCCAGCATCTCCAACAATCAGTCCTTTAGAAAAGACATACATCCTCATGATTAAAAGGCCACAAACTTTGTAGAGATCTGAGGGCAAGAGGCATCTCTATTGCTTGGGCATCCCTGCCACACAGACCACTGCAATCTTGGATGCTGCAGCAAGCAGATCATACTTACAAACCTCTTGCACCAGACACAACAAACTTCCAGGAAGACACAGCAAGATCACCTCTACACCACAACTTTCCCACATACGTCAAACCCTCCCAAAGCCATTAATTGGCAGCTGATGCTGGAAGGCTGTGAAAATCAGAGCACTCACAAGGAACAGGAAGGCAGTGCTGTGAACACTGCTGAACTGAAGGAGCTTTAAGTCACTTTACTCCTGCACTTCTCAGGCAGCTGAAGGACCAGGGCACTATTCTCAAGCTGTTCTTCTGTTTCACCAAGTATCTGAGTCAAAACCTGGCACAAAAAAACCCAGGGTGTCTTTGGGAGTGTTTTGCCTCCAAAACAAAAATATCTTTCATTAACAGCGGAAACATTCACAGCAGGGAGGAAGCTGATCCACTCGACTCAAAGGCTGCTCTGTCTGTCAGAAGATGCATGAACGCAAGGTCCAGGAAACAGGTTAATGGCTTACACAGCAGACACCTCTATCTCCTTGAACCAGGAACAGATCCAAAACCAGTAATGTGGAGCAGACACCCTTCTCCTTGTGGCAACCAACCCTCCAGAGCAAATTAACAACAACAAAATCAGACAGGCCTCTTCTTCTGAAGGTTTTCGCCACTTCTGCTTTGGAAGAGGAAATCATAAGGACTTTATGCAGATCATTCAACTTGTCCTCCAAGCCACAGCAGCTTGTCAGCATTCTGCCTGGATGTCAGACACTGCATGTGCACATAAAGGGAAGCATTTGCTTACTGCTGTAGCTACTTCCCAACCAGGCTGACAAAATGCTTCTGATTCTGTGTGCTCCTCTTGTGCTTCCCCCATTCTAGGCAGCTGCTTCAAGTGTTCATGCACACTAAGAGCACTGAGGTACTGTCACACCAGATTACTCATTTCTGACTAGAAGAAGCCAAGAATTTTAAGGAACTAAAATGATAAATTACCAGAATTTCATGAGGATTCTCTCACCGGTTACTGGTTAAATAAGAAACTGAGCTCTATGGACACTGCAGACAGTAATAATGAGAGTGATGATCACACTTAGAAACTGTGGGCCAGTCATCTCTCACTCCACAGAGAGGAGCAGGTAAGCAATATGGCACTAACCAGCTCTGGGGCTGGTAGGGACCACTCAGCAAAGGGGGTGAAAGTCTTTGCTACTGGAAAGGTGCACACAGACACATGTTATGCTTTGGGGTCAACAAATCCCTCAACTGAGAAGGTTAAAACCAGGACATCCCATCAATGGGGTCTGTGCATTCATGGTCCCCCAGCTGTGAGAAAATGAAAGCTGACAGCAGTGCCCATACAAGCAGTCTGTTCTCTCTTCTGTTCACTAGGTTTATGTGCCGACAATGCAGCCTGTGGGCACATTATACCTCCTCTTTGTGTTTGGCATCCTGCTAAACCAACCCTTTCTCTTCTTTCTTCTCTCATCTCAAGCCATTTGGGCTTCTGGCAACTAGGAGAGTGACCAGAACAAACAGTCCTCCTGCTCGCATGCTTGCAGGGATGCATCTTTAACCCAGCATTACAAATGCTATGGTAATAAAAACAGTAACATAAGCATCACTGCCTTGTGCCAGACTTTCAAATGAACCAGCCCACCTCAGCCTGAAGTGCCCTGCAGACCAGGGCTCCTCTCCTGCTGGTGTGGAGAGATGCACATTCAGAGGGGCCAAACAAGTCCCTCAGCACTGCTACAAACCGGTGCCACACTCTGCTTTACAATGCAAAATTAAAATAGAGGCAAATACTGGGACAAAGTTTCCTTCCTTCCTTCTCACAATTCCTCTCGCTGCATCAAAAACACAGTGAACAGAACCAGAGCTGCCCTGGAGAGGCACATCTCAACTCTTCTAAACAGAGCAAGACCAGAGTCTTGGCCTTCCTGCATCCTAGCTCATAATCATCAGCCACTTCCCATCACCCAGCCTGCTTTTGCCTAGGATAGCACCACAGAACCATCTGCATCACCATCACACTATGAAGTGCCTGCCATCTCCAAGCTGCAGAATTCTGGCCAAAGCAGTAAGCCTTTGGAAGTCTCTGATGACTTGTTTTTTCCTCCCTCACCTATATCAGTTCATCCAAATAGCAGATGCTTCCTTTGTTAGTTTTGGTTTCTGTTTTGTTTGGAGGTTTGCTTGCTTTTCTTATTTGAGCTGCTCTTAACAAAAAGCCCAGCTCCAGGCATGGCGTGACCTGTGCATTAGGAAGGGTGGCAGATTGCTCTTTTTTGATCTGCTAATAAAGCTGATTTTTTTCCTCTTCATTTCCAGGGAATGTGAATAGCTCAGCCCCCAGGAAAGAGACACAGCAATTACACTTACTCAGACCAGCAGAGCACTTTGGTGCAGAACTTGAACTGAGCTGGTGCCCTCCAGCATCTGCTCTGTAGACAAGAGCACACCAGGGGACAAGCTCAGCAAATGGGGAAAGCTGACAGCTCCTTGCCTCTTTGCTGCAAAGGGTATCCCAAAAATCCCCTAAAGAACATCCAATAAGCCTCTGTTCCCTTGCTACTTTCATAAATTGGAATTCTAGATTTGTAAGGAAAACAATATGTAACTGAAATTAATCTAAAAACTTCTCTTTGTTGGGGTCACATTTCAACAAAAAAGGAGGTGATTACCCAATTTACAGATCAATGCAGCTTTACAGAGCTCTCAGTAAGCACAACCACTGTGACTTTTCAAGTGCAGTCCAATATCTAATCCTTCATTAGATATATTCATAGTTAGGTATAAATATGAACAGTTACATCTACAACTGAGGCTTTACATAGGTAAAAATTCACACTGTATATCAATCACATGAATCACATGCTCACATGTACATCTGCAAGTATTAAAAAAGCATTAGGCGTCTTATATGTGGTCTAGTGGAAGGTGTTCCTGCTTATGACAGGGGAGTTGAATGAGATGATCTTTAAGGTCTCTTGCAACCCAAACCACTCTGATCTATGATCTAGCTGCTAAATTATTAACACCAAGTTTGTTTTCCCATACATCATCCTTGCAGCTTTTGCAACCTGGTTAGGAACAGCAGGGGATTATTTTATCCAAATACCAATACATACATGAGGGAGGAAGTACAGAATGCTGTACAGTACAGAATACAGCACATGCTGCCTTGTACCTTTGCAGCATGCCAAACTGGAAGAACAGAACCAAAATGAACCTTGGTTTGTATAGGAGTTGTTTTAGCTAGACTAGTATACCACTATCATTACCTCAGCAGCATAATTAATGAGCTATGGCACGATTATAATAACAGGCTCTTTAAAAGGTGTGCCAGCTGCCAACCCTATCTGTATCACTTTGCATGCTATAGTACCAAACCTGATATTCTGCTCAAGCAATGGAAAAAACAGCTTTTCAGGCAGATCCCCAGGACAAACACTCACAAGCAGACACAGCAGCTGGTTTTTCCACAGACACCGAAAGATGAGTACACTTGCAGGCTTTTCCATATGTAGACAGACATACAAAGTCCCTTGACTCAAAGAAAGTTTAATTCAAAGGGTTTCCATCAGGAAAGCAGGAGTCTCTTTCACAACATGCCTGCCAAACCTCCAAGGCTAGAAAGTTCAAGCATATAGTCCATAGACTTTTTTAACTTTTTCTTTTTTTTTTTTTTTTAACCCACAATTAACTTAGTGATAGCCTTGGTATCAGGTTACTTACAGAAATGTTCTCTCTCAACACTAACAATAAAAAATATTCAGGAGAACTTTGTAGATAAGATAGAGAATAAGCTAATTTAAACACAACCTAGCCTATCTGAAGGGATTTTAATCCACCAGGCAAGAAGAGTCAAAGAGAGAAACTCCTGCAGCATGGAGATGTCTACTGGTCCTCTTGCCTTGGATGCCTGAAGCGGATCTCCCTTTTGGTGGCAGAAAGAGAAGGAAATAGCATTTTCACTCAGAAATAATATTCAAAAAATCAAATATGAGTCCTTCTAAAAATTACATTTTTTTAATTGACCTCTAATTCTAACCAGATTTCTCAAGGAGGGGCACCATCAAGCTCTTATTATACCTTAGGGATTTTTAGGTAATTATGACTACACCTACCTAAGGGATGCTGCAGTGCCAGGGCTAGGTCCTTTAGTAAATTACCCCTTCATTTAACCTACACATAAAGCCTTCTGAAGGCTGAACACCAGTATTTTTGGCTGGTATCTGTAAACAGCAAAAGGAACAGCTGCTTCAAGCAACTTTAAGGGGAAACTGAATTAAGGAAGGAAAGAAAGTGCATCTTTTCCTATGGAAATAAAAGTCATCACCATGCTTGGAGTATTACTCCAGGTCAATATAAGCAAACAGTTGTGAAGAAATGGTCTTCTTTGAACTTCATACTGCAACATTGTTTTGAAGAGACATAATTATTAGGCCTTCACACCTATCACCAGTCTCCTCAGAGGGGTTGATACAGTATGGCATGACTTGAAAGGAGAACAAGGGCTGACAAAGGATAAGCTTCTCTGCTCTAAGACCAACCCATTGTCAGCAACAAGCACATGTTACTGACCCACCACAAAACTCAACCAAGAAAAAACATCTCCCAAAAAAACCCAATGGTTTTAACTGAGCCTAAAAGGACTTGAGTTCGCTGTTTATACACACGAACTCAGAAGAGATGCTCTGAGAAACATTCTTCTTTTGTGGTTTCTCTAACAGCATCATCATTACATCATTAAAGGGGAGAAACTAATTCATTCAACATGCATTCAGCCTCTAGTCTTTTAATCCAAACACTTCTCTATGGCCATTTGAATAAACAGATGACATGAAGACTGCTGTGACTAGAAAGCACACCACTGGCTTCTCCCATGTGCATTTTATTACAAAATTCTGTTGTCACACTAGGGGGAGAAAAGCTAATTCAGAGGATGAAAGAGAACAAGGACTTGAGAAGAGGTTATTAATGTCTACATGTGCCCCATTCTCTCCCTCCACCCTCTTCCCTCCCCTCCATCTTAAGGGGAACTACAGCCAAAGGAGCACATTGTTTGTCAGAGGGTATCCAACTTGGCTGGTCAGCTGCAACAAGGGATTGCACGTTCAGACAGCTACCACTCAGGAAACCTCTCTCCTGAGCATCAGATTACACACTGCAAACGCTGCAAGGTCATGGTAACGAGTGGCAGCTGAGAAGATCAGAGTGACTTGCTGTGGTTGGTGCCTCACATCCTGTCCCTGAGCAGCTGGCTCACCACAGCCTCCTCACTGCTGGATCAGCAGACTCCCAGGACCCAACAGACCAGGAGACCTTGTGCCCACTCAACAAGACCAGTAATCATTAGAAGAGAGGGGAAGAAGTTAGACACATTCTAGGAAACATCACTGCTATAGTACCATATACCTGGGCTGATGTAACCCAAAGCTCTGCACCACTGTTGCAGTAGAAGGGGGGAAAACCCAAAAATGCAAATCAACCCTTATCTCAAATAAACAATATTTAGTTCTATAACAATCTGAGTGGATAAATTCTTTATTGCAACTCATTTTAAGTTAGGGAAGCAAAATGAAGTGTTTGTACAGCCAGATCATCACGCTCTGAACAAACCAAGGGAGGTTTGCAAATATACATCACGCTGACCACAGAGTTCAGCTTCTGAGTTCAGTGTAGGTAGAGAGACACTTTGGTGCAAAGCTGTGTCAAGTCTGGTAAACACACATGCATAAAGATCCTATTAATAACCTGGTATTTCTGCAGGGAATTGGGGAAGTTTGAAAATAGGCATTGGTCTGGAAGAGTGGAACAGGTTTAACACAAGGGATGCTCTGTAGAAACCAGTAGTAGCAGGTTATGTCACTAGAAATGTTTCAATGAAAGATAACTGACATGGTTATGAAGTCCTGCTTAAAGGTGAATTCAGCACAATCTTAACTGAAACTGGCCAAAACAAAGCAAAAGCTACTCAAGAGTCACACTTTCAGAAATTCTAATGTGAGCGCTGCAAACAGCTTTCCTGCCTGGAACTTTGAATACTTCTGTAACAGGAACGAAATATTTTCTATAAAGTGACCCAAAAGACTCCCAAAGCATTTAGGAGACTGCTTTCTCCTTTTGTCAAAGTCAAAAGGGGAAAAAAAGCCCATAAAAGTGGAATACAATGTGAACAATGATAAGCTATTCATTTCAAAATGAAAGCTGCTTCTGAGAGAGAAGGGGAAATACCCACCACAATTGCTTTGGAAAACACTGCCCAAAAACCCTCAGGAAAAGAATAAAAAAAGGAAAATATACTTTCAGAAATCAAGAATGATAAAAGCTACACAGAAGAATTACAGCAATTGCATGCTAGGAAATAAAGACCAGAAAGAAAATCACCATGGTCAACCCATTTATCCTGTCTCCCATAAGCCTGGTTTTTACTCCATTTAATCCAGGACTGCATTTAGTAGAAAACTGGCACAGGAGTTTTGCCAGCTGCTGGCACTCACACCATGCAGAGTTCCACTCCTGATCCTCCCCACTCCAATTCTCCCACAGCATCTACCTGGATGTGGGACAAGCCCAGCCACCACACCTGGGCTGCCGGCACTGTGCCAGGCCAAAAAACAAGGAGTGGAAGATGGATTGTCAATCCCTTAAAAAAATCCTCTTTGACATAGATGCAACCTGCTAAAACCCTGGGGGACTACACTTTTCCTTGGTGTGCTCCTTACCATGCAACATGGAGGTCTGGAAATGTGGGGCTGATGGCAGCACTGTCAGCACCATCAAAGGCTATGTATGTGCCTGGCCCTGCCCTCCTGAAGAACCCTTTGACCGTCTCATTTCCACTCAAAGCATGACCACTGAGGCCCCAAAAACATCTACCCTAGAAACTAATTTTTTTTTTTAGAAGAAATGCATACTTCAGGAATGAGTTAATACACTTGGAAGAAAGCACCAGCCACCTCCTTGAACTGGCATCTTTCCAGCCTCCCAAAGCCTACCACCAGCCCTGCCACAGAAATTTTGCAGGGTTAGATAAATAAAGAAGGAAATAGACAGCAACCCACAATTCTAGAAACCTACCAGAAACCTTTGCCATTTCATGTTACCATTTTCACCTTTTTTCTCAGCCTCATCTTTCTGAGGCTGGCACCCTGGTGTGGGACCCTCCAGTATACTCTCCAGGGCACTTAGAGAGTGAAGTGCAACCACAGCTGCACAATGGCCAGCTGCGACTTAACTCTGCTTCTTCCCTGCAGCTAAAAGGCCAGGAGTGATGCAAGACCACTCAGGTTTTATGGACTGTGCCATCCACAGCATCCTGGAACCCAGCAACGAATCCAAGCAAGAGGCTGTAACTTCAGTTTCATAAATCCCCAGCATACCAAACCCATGTTTTCCAGCAATGCTATTGTTCTCCTCCCCTTCCTCTCTGCCACAATACCTCAGAGACCTAAAAACACTTATTATTTATCAATCCAGCAATTCTGAGAGTACTTAGGAGGAAAAAACATCCCAAATCTTATCAAATGAGACCAGCAGGACTCCAAAGCAGACCATTGGCACTTGCCTGGAAAAAGTGGAACCACTCAGACAGTCTCAAGGAAGGAGTAAAACAGCCAAAACCACCCTTAATGAAAGCTGTACCTTTTCTCTGAGGAAAACAAACAAGTGAACTGCATGGAAACCCAGCCAAAAAGAAAAAGTAATACAATCCCTTGTGAACTGATAAAATGTGAGATAGCCCACTGCATTCCCAGCTCAAAGAGAAGCAGCAGAATATTCTTACTGTTTAGTTTCTTTCTAAATCTGGGATATGTTTTTTTTGCAAGCCTGGATTTCACCTGAGGGTAATACAAAAAGGAACATAAAAAATCCCAACATGAATGACAACTGAAGAGCAGCCATCTGTGTGGGCGTCTCTCTTTCCAAACAAAACTTGGAGTGAAAAGGGTTTTCCAATGAGCCAGCCAAGAAAAGGGAAACTTCATCAAGAATCACAGTGGGATCTGCCTGGAAAGTATGCTGCATGCAAGTACCAGGGCTAAAACCACTCCCCCTGCCCACTACCAGCAGTCCTCCCAGATGTCCATCTGTCCACTGTTCCTTCTCTTTTAAAAACTGTAGAGAAAGCTGCTGGGGAGGACACGACGCGTGGCAAGTAATTACAGAGCAAAGCAGAGCAGAAGCACCTTTAGGGATAAGCAGCAATTCAGGCAGTCTCCAAATGCTGACCCTCCATGAGGGCTGCATGAGGTCTCTGCTTGTGAAACCAAGCTGAGGGACACTGGCACAGTAGTGCTGGGAGGGCTGGGTAAGCACAAACTATGAATGCCCACAGAACTGCTCACCTGCACTAAACCAAGGTTTTAAAAATGGTAATCTGAAGTAACCCACAGTCTGCCAGAATTCCCACTGCTGCACCCTCCCATGCAGATGTGGGTTCTAGCATTCAGCCACAGACACAGCAGCTCCTCACCTGCCCCAGCACCTGGGACTGGAGGCTGCCAACCAAGTTCAGCTCTCAGTCTGCTTAAAACCCAGCACATTTGCAAGGCACAGGGTCAAGTTAGAGCAGATGGAAGGCTGAATTAGGCTGCTCAGCCTCCATCCAACTCCTTCCAGAGCAGTTCCTGTTACATCACTGGAGACAGGGTATTGATTCAGACATTAGCAGTTTACATGCACCTTTGGGCCAACCCAGGACAGTGATTTTCAGTGCCTTTCCCAGCAGATTACAACATATATCCACATACTTTAAGCAATCAATGAGCATTCACTGATAGAAAAAATATTTTCCTATCAGAGTACTCAAAACTCAAAGTGAATGTCTCCTCCTTCATAAACTCACCTATGTGGAACAAAACCCTTCTAAGCATCAGAAAAAAAGCTGACCCAGAGATGCCCTGAGATTCCTGCTCATTTTGTAGCAAGGCACTCTAAGAAGAAATTGAGATGAATATTGACATGCTTAAGGCCATTTAAAGCAGAGACTGGCTTTCCTAACATATCAGTGCTCTTCCAGCCTCTGAGGGCAAGAGACAGAGAGGAAGAGAATTGCTTTAGGGGAGAAAATGCTAATAAGACAGGAATTTCCCTGAAATAATTAGCAATGTAAGGAAAAACCACAAAACCCAACCACCCACAAACTTCCCTAAGAAAGAGCTTCAAACTTCTGAAGTCTCTACATTCACAGGCCATTGGGTGTATGACAAGCATGGGGCCAACTGCTGCATCAACACCGGGGTGCACAAGATCATCTGTGTCCCACATGGACAGGGGATTTGCAAATACGTTTGCAACTAGAAAGTCTCCAGGGAACTAGGGAAAATTGATCGGTTAAAACAATCCTGATTTTCCTGCTAATATAGATGAGTTTAAACAGAAAGATAGTAACAGGCTGTAGGAAAACATAGGCCCCCTCCCCCACAGAGAGAAAAGTGTCATTTCAGCACTTATTTTTTCCTCGTCTTCTCAGGAAGCTTGACAGGAAATGGTAGAGACTTCCCCCATGGCATAAATTCTTTTATCAGGTTAAATTAGATTAATTCCTTCAGGAAGATTACTGCTCTAGGCAGTTGAGAGTGCTCCTACCTTGATTCTCATGGCGCTTCTACCCCAATGACTGAAGAAACAAAATTTTGTTTCATCCCCAATCCTTTCACAAAGATGCAGGTCTGTTACCTGCAGGCAACATATTTGGCACTTTGACCAAATGCAGAATACACCTAAATTCCTCTCTTTTTTCCTGGTTTCCAAACATTCAGAAAAAAATTGGAAGCGAAGGATTTCTCCTTGTTTTCTTAATGGAACCATGACAAAGTTGCTGTGCAATTGTCTCTTGGAGGGCTGGGGCAGGGAGAAAAAGAAAGATAAAGCAAACTGCTGGAGTTAACCCACAGCAGGAAACAAATCATTTACATGCCCACATGTGGAATCAACTCTCATTTTTTCAGATGAGTAAGTACCAAAGACTTTGAACACAGTCATCCACTCTCTGGTGTCATTCTCAGATGTCTGGTGCTTGCAGCACTACTAGCTAAAGGTAAAAAAGATGACTCTGTAAAAGGAGTGATGGAAATGTCTGAGAAGATGCAAGACCAAGAAGAAAATACCCCTGCACCCCTGAAAGGTTGCTGCTCATGTAAGAATCAGTACAAGACCCAGAGCAGCTAGAAGCAGTTGGTGAAAGCAGTGAGGCATGTGAACACAGTTTGTCCCTGGAGCAGCAGCTGGGGAAGAGAGAAGACAGCTGCAGCACTGCCCCAGGACATCCCATGTGCCACCCTATTCATTTCAGGGTATCTGACAAGGTTACTAAATATGGGCATGATACATTCCACATCACCAAAAAGCTCAACCCTCGGTGAGCCTCCAGTGGCCCCAAACATGGATGCAACAGGACAGCGCAATGCACTGCAGGGACAGAACTTTTCCCATGGACACTGAGGTTATGGTGACTTTGCTAATTCACTGCTCAGGGTCAGGCCAAAAGGTTGGCTCATTGACCACCTGCCCCTGAGCGTAATTCCCACCCACTGCTGGTTAACCTCTGTGGCAGCTGTAAAAAGGAAAAGCAAGAGCAACCCAGACTGAGTTATCCACTGCAGCAACACAACCCTGTTCTCAACCAGCACTATCCAACCCTTACACTCTCACAACAGTGTCCTAAGCTGTTTTTCAAGTCAGCATATAGCTTTTTTGCTAGCTAATATAACATTTCCTCTCCCTTCCCCCAGTCCAAGGATTTGGCAAAATTACTTCTGCAAATCCCGCTGCAAATGCTGAACTTTTGCCAGTTAGACTGGGAAAGTCTTGACTAAAAATAAACCATGTTTCAGAAAATAGATCTCCTTCCAGTACAATGAAGTAGTGGATAATGCATGCAAGCAGATCTGCCAGGAGAACACAGCCTCCAGATTTGCATAAGAATCTCCTCAAGCTCAACAGACAGCTGCAACTCCTGTGACTTATCCCATCTTAACAAAAAAAAAAGGAGGGGAAAAAAAGGAGAGAGGTAAGGTTGAGGGTGCTGAGATAAATCAAATTTCAACCTGTGGTGGCAGGAAGTGCCACTACCACCACTTGCCTGCATCCCCAGTGAACCAAGCTGGTCATAACATACACAGGAGGGAGAGGATAGCATTCCCTGCATGGTCACTAACAGAAGGTGAGAGTTTGTTACAGGAAATTTGCTGCAATTCAGGAACAAGAAGGGAATGACCTGGGATTTTGCCACCTGAGTCACCAGGAGTCTGGGACACTGACTCAGTGCTGGCTCCCTCAACTCACCTGCAACAGCTTGCTAGCAAATGGAGGCACTCCTACCTTTGCTGTTCCACTTCCTATTGTGGTTTTCCCTTTAAGAAGAGGCCTTTAACAGCAGAAAGGTAATTGAAGAAAAGGAAAGCATAAGAAGAAGGCTAGCATGGGAAGCACAGGCAGTGCTCAACTAACCAGTTCTGCTTTCAGCTCCAAAGTGGAGGGCACATTTGCCTGCATGCTGTGATAAACCCCGGGAAATACAGGAGAACTAGGTGGAAACAGCTCCACCCTGACTCCTACTCCTCCAGTACGTCTGCAGCTCCGCCCAAACAGTCCTGGATGAACCAGGTTTTCAAGAAAGATCTCTTTCCATAATTAATCCATTTCACTTTTTAAGGATCAAGAAAACTTTATGCAGCAAGTTATAGTTATATCCTTATAGAATCAAATGGGCCATCAGGCAAGCTAAATGCAAGGCAATGCCATTTTGATGAGATTCATGAGGGATGGATGTTTGCAGAAGCTTCTTTTGCTCCGAGGGCAAGCTGAAGGTTCAAGCTCAGCGTGCCAGGCCAATCCTCCTTGTCCATTAACACTCCCACAGCAGGATCATCCACCTGCTTTTCAGACCTCCCCTAAGCAACCACAGATGGAAAAATATTCCACTCCAATTCCAGTTGCACACACACCTCTGATCAGCTGGGAACACAATTCCAGATAATACAATAGTAGACTGCAACCCAGCCCTATATTTTCCTGTCCTAAAAGTAATTCAGAAATTGAAATCAAGATGCAAGCAGACCTGCTGGTAGCATAGCAAGGGGCATCACTGAAAGCATATTTGGCATCTTGCGGACTTCAACCGACTTAGGCAATGCACTTAGAATGTCAAACAGTTGCCAAGAGCACTGATTAGATTTTTCATTTGAGCACTGATGCCTTAAAGCAATAACAAACCAAATAACTCAGGCAAAAGGATGCACATGGCAACACAGGGGAGGCACTACTCCACTGCTCCTGAGAGCAATCAGGGGCAGAGCAGAGCAGTAATTATCCAGGGAGGAATAAGCTGCTACAGGCTGTTCTTGCCATACATTAAGGAAACAACAGCAGATTTGTTCATGGTTGGATACCAACACAGCTCCCTCCCACCCCGCTCAGGACGCAGGCGGATGCACGCCACGGGGCAGCTGCCAAAGGCCAGCTGAGCAGGAGGGCGCAGCAGCCGCCTGCGCAGCCGCGAGCTCGGCCGGGATTCCCCAGCTGGTGCTCCGGGAAGGAAAAGGCAGTGCCAGTGTTAGGAAGGAGCATGGCCTCCCAGGAGCTGCTCTGCAGCAATGTTGTTTTCCAGCCCTGCCCTCAGAGGGCTGTCAGCAAGGCTAAATGCAAACCTTATCTTCTGCCTGGGTGTTTTCACAAAACCTCTGGACAGGAAAAAAAACTATTCACTGTAGAGCAGTCTGCACCACAGGATCCATTCCACACCCATCAGCCAAACCCTGCACACATTTCATCCCTGGCCACATGCAGCCCCGCTTCCCTTCCACAGGAACATGACAAACATACCTGTTCAGAGCATCACCTTCTCCTATAGCACTGACAAGGAGCCAGAACACAATTCCCATCAGCATACAGGAACTGGCAAATCCTGTAAGCATTAGAGAGAACAGTAATTAGTGACACTAATAAGAGCTGGCTGGTGAAAAGGAAGGATGCCAAAGCAATCTCGCGAGAATTGGGAAGGTGTTAGATCCCTGTCCTGAACACTCCTGTCTAGCCCTGGCATCATAGCAGAGGTATGCAGCATCAGGCTGTCAGGGGATTTCTCCAAAATCACAGAAGGAAGCCAAAGTAAAAGGCGAGATGACGAGTCCCAAACCAATGCTGTTCACCCAGTAAAGCCTCCTCAACAACCCAGTGCACTGATGATAACTTCTATGTGCAGGGGCAGAAAAGAGGCTGGCAAATGGGATGGAAGGGATCACCTACAATGCCCCTACCGTGCTCCCCAAGATGCTGCTGAAGATCTGCTCCACAGCACCTGTAGAATTTCTTCTAGTTTGCAGAGGAAGCAAATCCCACATGAATCAGAGCCAGGCCACTTCCATTTTTTCATTATCATTATTGATTCATCATTATAGTTTCATAATAAAAAAGGCTTTATATTTTCCACTGATGGCTGTATAAAGCTTTTGTACCTTAGTCACAGAGAAAACATTTAACCAGCACTGAGCAAGAGCTATGACAGAAGTCACCTCTGAGGGCTGCAAAAACACCTCACTTCAGGCATTTGAAGTGCCTGCTGCATACCACAGAAAAGATAGCAAAAATGTTTTACTGGAAACAATTCTAAGCAGCCACAAAGAGAAGTTTTTCTAATGATTCAACTGAAGCAAAGGTCACCACATCTAATGTAATTTTACTTTTCCTATGCTGTTCATGCAATTGCTGGGCAATGCAATAAATTGTTTGGGGATAGCAAGGAACATGGTGGGTGAGAGAGGATCTCTGTAATGCAGAGGATCTGGAAGCTGAGGGATGTAAGGAAACAGTGAGACAACATCTCTAGTCAAAACACCAAACCAGCAAGAGGAAGGTACAGAATCAGCCTGACAATGTCTCATGTACTTCCTGCCAACTGGACCTTATTATGTACTGTGAGAAAACTTAGTCATGCAGCACATCAGTTTACCTTGGACTGAGAGAGACTTGCCTGCTTTCCCCAGTCTCTGCAGGTGATTCAGAGACCTGTTGCTGCCAGCTGGTATTGAAAGAACTGAGAAAAAATATAATTCATTTGTGGCTCCCCCTCACTCATTTTCCCCTTTCCCATTATGGAAGGGCTGAAGGCATTTCTAAGGATCAAAACAATGCTGAAAGCCACAAGACCACAGCACAGACTTTGGACTCCAGCCTCAATCACAAATTTTTCCATCACCCTGTCGCTCTACATTAACCAAAACACAAGAGTTATCTACTCCTATTATGTACCTCCAGGAGGGTCTTCTGTTGTTCTTGTGAAGCCAGTAAATGAACACTGCTTAGCAGCTCTACAAGGACAGAAGTAACAGGACAAATCCAACCCGGCCAATAACCTTCAGTGTTAGCTTATATATAAAGGTATGGAAAGCAAGGAAATACATACCTTAACTTCACATGGCTTAAATCTGAAGAGGGGCTGCTTTAGCTTTGTAGGACTTCATCTGCACTGGGTACCACACATGGGTATTGACCCATACCTGCACCAGGGCTCAGCACAAGGGTAGTATCAACATGACTCCCATACAGACACAACCTTTTCTCCCTCTCCCCTCCAGTTCCTTTTCAATTTAACAACTTTCTCAATGTGACCCCTACTCTAAGACAACAGTGCAGAAACATCACTGGCAAAGTTCTAAGTCCTCACTTTCCAGTACTGCCAAGCAAGGCAAAGAGATGCCTGAAGCTTTCTTAAGTGCTGCTGGATTTAATCAGAGCCATATGAAGGTGGCTTGGCTTGCCTTCCCAAAGCAACTGAAGCTCTCAGACAAAGCTTTGTCCCACAGCAGACAAATATACTGGAAACACAGTGGAGTGCCAGGGAATCAGACTGCTCAGCCTCCCCCTTGGTTCCCAAACTTCCTTCTCTCAGTGCCTTGTCACTTGTCCCAAGACTGCTCCTCGCCAAGACACAACCAGGCTCCAGGCAATGCAGAGCATGGATGGCACACCCGCGACAGCTAAGCTCCTCTTCTGCCTTCCTGCAGCTCCAACCTGTCCATCAAAACATGTATTTCTCAGTGTCACCACCCCAGGAGACCCTCTCTATCCTTGGCCAAGACAACTCCTTGCTTGTTGCAGACTGAAATAATAGTGCAGAAACATGATAACCTTTTGTTTCATCTAATGCAGCAAACAAAGATTCACCAGAGTTTACAAAAAGCTTATGAAGCAAGGCAGCAGAGGACTGAATGATATTGAGTGACAATAAAGATGGGACATCCACAACTTCTGGGGGCAACCTGTTCCAGTGCCTCACCACCCTCATCATAGAAAACTTCTCCCTTACATTCCATCTAATATTCTGCTTGATACACTGAGCAGGAAGCTTTATTTAAAAGCTGTGCTCAAAGCCCTCCCAGAGGGAAACCTCTGCTGGGTCAGCTGGGAAGCCAAAGTCTTGCAGCATATACACGAAACCATCAGTCAGCAGTGCCCCACAAAGGACTCTTCCAACACTGTAGCCTCCCAGAAATGTTAATGTACTTGGCAATCCATACCACCCTTTTACATGGAAGGAAACTGGAGTAGAAGCAGGACATGCTCTACCAGGGGCTACACAGCTGCTCTTCAGCCCACTCCAATATGCACATCAGTTCACCTGATCTGAAACTACCCTCAACTGTAACAACAGACAGTCCTGCCTTTTCCCTCCCCCCACTTCTACACATCCCAGTCATCTCTGCAGTAGAGGTAGCAACCATTATCTGCTTGATCCAATTGGAAGCTGTCCCAAAAATAAGAAAATAAAGGGGAAGAATTTCTGGCAGGAGAACAACATGAGATCAGCTAAAGCTGATGAGAAGCATGACCTCAGAAAGATGGCACAGTGGTACATATGGAAACCTAGATGAGGCTTCAATCCGTCATATATTTGTCTTTGCACAGGGCTAAGTCAAGTAAAATCAGTTTTAACAGCTCCATTCACTACTGAGCCGGCTCAGTCACTCACTTTTCTAAAGACCCATCCAAAACAGCCTGGTGATTTACTCTCTGAGGTCTCCAAACTAGGCTGATGCACCCAAACAGCAACACACCACAGCTATGCAAGCCTTGCAGCTTATCAAGGCATAGCAGTAAAACAAAATTCTTCCAAGAGGTTTGGGGATTTTTTATTTTTTTTTTTGGAGGGGGGAGTGTGTTTTGTCATAGCTGAAGTGTGTTCTCAAATGGTTTCCAGGAGCAGAGGAGCAAGGACAAGCACATGCAAAGGATCTAGCAAAAGCTCTTAAGCAAAGCAGACAGCAGGAAGCTGAAAATAAATACGCAAAGCCCTTTGCAGCACCAAGTTCAAATCCATCTGCATATTTCTATGGCTGTCACGGCAGCCCATAGAAGGGATTTTCCAATTCCTTGCAGAGTAACCCTGGAAAATAATTATGGAAAAGTAGGAGCACAGGCTCAAACTCTAAGCCAACACATGACCAACTTCAGCAGCACCAGGAACACGGAGGGAGGAGCACAACACAGCCCCACATGGTCCCCACAGGCTGGCTTGTCCCCAGCCCCAGGAAACTCGAGGCCCCTCCACCCCCACCCCGCTTCTCTGGCACAGGTGTTGGATGCAGGACTTGCGGCAGACACAGCTGCAGCTCAGGGTACCCATCGAAGGGGCTGCCAGCACAAGCCTTCACACACCAGCCAGTCACCTCACCTCTGAAACTGGCAAGAGGCACAGTTCACACCTAAAACGTACACACCACAAAGCTGTCCCGAGTGGAGGGAGCCAATACATCAGCTTGCCCAGAGGTCCCATCCAAGCATCCCAGCAGCAGTCTGACAGAGCTCCCCACCACCAGCTCCTTACAGAGGGGAAGGAGGTAGAGCTAATCCTGCCTTGTTTTTCTGAGTTACACAACATTAGTCACACAGGATTCTGCCCCAGGGCCCCCAGGCAAGCCTTGCCTTCGATGGTTGCTGTATGCTCCCACTGAAACCACCAGCTCTCGACACGAACAGACAAGCACAGTTCAAAAACTCACATTCAAGCCTCCTTTACACACCTTTCACAGAAATACCCAAAGTTGCCCCTCCACTTAATGCAGCTGGTTTCCCCCCCCACCAGAAAAAGCACCAAGTTACTCAAATTGAGTTTCCATGACATTAAAATCAATTAACCAGCTACTCATCTCCAACTGACCTGTTCCCAGTTTTTCTGATAATTTCTACCATGCAGACCACATGCACAGCCCCAAAATATCCCAAAGCATCCTTAAGCAAATAATGGACTTTATAATAAAGCTCAAGCTTTCACCTCTGCAGAAATGCATCTTAGTTTAAAAAAATAAATAAATAAACAAACCACAAAAGATCAATTCAGGTCAATTTTTACTGAGAAGAGCTTCAGAAGTCAGCTGCAGCTTGGTGTAACCACAGAGCTCATGTGAGGCAGGACGCAAGAGCCATCAAGTTACACATCCAACATTCATGCTAGGGACCTTACAGTTGCCTGTGTGCCACCTCCCAGCAGCAGGGACTTGGGGCAGAGCACGGCTCCTCAGCTTGCAAGGAAACGCAGCTCACTGCACACCAAGACACCAGTGACCACTGCTAACAGATGGAAGCAATGCCCACACCTGTTTCCAAGTACAGATGAGCTGCCAAAGCAATCAAGCGAGCCAAGCCCTTCAGCTGCAGCTCCACACAGGTCTCCTGGCCTGTGCCACAGCTCTGCTCTCCCCACCAGCTTTGCAGCAGCAGCAGGAATCTCTCTGCAACAGTTTTGCAAGCAGATGCCTGCAGCGGAAGCAGCCTCCGGTGCACAGCCTCTTTGCTCATTTTAATGCAATTTCTTGAACTCAAACAAGAACAGCTAAATTCATTCTCTCTGAGCTCTGGCACGATACTCACTAACCCAATCTTTTCAGTCTGCCACTTCCAGCAGTCAGAGAATATGGAGTAGAAACACTCTTTGAGTCACAAACTAAAGACCAGGGATGCATTTCCCAGGGTCAAACAGCTCTGCTGCCCAGCCTCTCTAGGAATGGACCTCTCTGTGCATTCCAGCTGTCCCCATGCCAGATCCAACACCCTGCTGTAGATGATGTGCGGTCTCCCAAGCAGTGATCTGCTTGGATATGCCACAGGGAGATCCAGCTGGCATACATGCCTAAGGCAGGAAAGCAGTAAGGGAAGAGATCCTTGTAAAATCCAGACAAAAATCTTGAAAAACTGTTTCCTTGGACATACAGGAGACTGACAACAGCCTACTACCAAAGAGGGGCAGAGATAGCCCCTGCTCCTTCTCCCTCCTATTTCCTCCAGTCTGCTGAAGGGAAAAGCTCTGCCTGCCATCAGACTGGCATACAAGAGGGCAAGACGACAGTGATTTCCATCCAGACCTTCAGATGTTAAAAGCATGGCAAGGGCAATGCTGCAGGAAAGAAAACTTCCTGAGTTCTCACAAGTCTGCAGAGTGCCACAATAGCTGAAGGGATTTATAGACCAAGCCTGAAAGCGCGTGCGCACGCACACACACACGCGTGCTGAGCTGAGTCCGCCCCTTGTATTGACACGTGTGGTGCAATTTTTTCCACAGAAACTGGATTACAGCACCCTGCTTTTAGGAGGTGACTAATCACATTTTAAACAGATCAACTGGAAACAAGTTCAGCCCCTTCAGTGGTTAAGATCTTGTGAATCTTATTGGTTTTCTCAGCTGTATGTTACATATGCCCCCTTCTCACTCCAAGTTGCACCTGCTGAATCTCATGGCATCTTTCTCTCACAGCATGGGAGACCCTGAGCAAACTCCAGCCTTCACCACACAGAGGTATCAAAGCACAGCCATCAGGTCACCCTTGCTAAGCCTGCTGTGGGAGTTACACCATGAATTCAAGGCAGGCAGAAGGACAATGTGTCAGGCTCTGCTCAGCCTCCAGACATTTAGAGCATCTCTGGGAGGTCAAGTGATGATCCTACCAGCCCTTTATCCAAGGGAGCCAAGTGGTGGGTGTCTGCCCACCACAACTACCATCAGCCTGGTCTGCTGTGCAGGGAACCTGATGGGAATGCAGCAGTGCTTCAAAAATACGTTGGTAAAGAAAAAATCCAGTGTCAGACCACCTAGATGTGGCAGCACCAAGATGGCTCAACTGTGCACCTAGGCCACAAAAGTCATCAAACAAATCAATGCCTTGCAGGTCAGATACAGGTTTCCCAGTGAAACTTATACAGCAAGTCAAGGAACAAAGCAAATAGTGAGACTTTTAACTAATTTCAATAACTTTATCTGGTTAGCATCTTAAGCAGCAGCAACAGCACAGGTAACACTTTTGACCCACTTTGTTACCATCACAGGAACCAACACATTACAACCTTCCTTATAAATCCCCCCCAGTGATATACCAACACTTTCATGATCACTTTTGACTCATGGAACTGAAGGGGGAGGGAAGAGAGATCATGTAAGAACAAGGCACCACAGTTTTCAAGAAACTGAATTTCTAAATATACAGGTCATTCTCTTACCTGGTCCTTCATCTACTACTCAGTATCAGTGCAACCTTGCTCCACTCAAGCCCAAATCAGACACACAAAAATTTTAACTTAGGGTGAGAAAACCACACTAACAAGCTAAAACTTCTGTAGTCAGCTATGATGCTAACAGGAGAATTTTTTTTTTTTGAAAAGCAACTGCAGTAGCTCTGGCTGATACTGTATTCCCCCAACATCCTGCCACTGAAGCAGTGAGTGGCAGATGTGGCTTGCACACGCATGACCTTCCCTGATTAATGTACAAAACTGAAGGCAAGAGGAGGCAGGAGATTTTAAAACTCAAGACAATCTGCTTTTGACCCTGATTTCTGGTGAGTGAATTGGCCCACAACATGTGCACAAAGAAGGCAAGCATGTCTGCACAGCTGCTGCGAAGAGAAGTAAGAGATGCAGGAGCAGGCTGCAGACAGGCTGGCTGTCCCAGCTGCTGCTAGGTCACCAGCAAAGCATGCACCTCACTTTGCTCAATGAGCCACTGTCCCCCCAACACCTCTTACAGCAGGAGGCACCAGCAAGCTGCTGAATACATCAACAAGCATTTTGAGCAAGCTGGCTTTATTTCTGCTGTCAGGACACCAGCAGGGACCCAGGTCCTAACTAAGGAGATCAGATGTGTACTGATGGGCACTCAGGCAAAGCTGGAGTGCTGGGGACGCACAAGGGGCTAAGCATCCCCAGCACCTGCTTCTTCTACATTGAACTTTTCCGCCCCTTGGACTGATGATGAGGAAAATCCTTCACTGAGCTCCAAAAGATGAGGCAAATTATTTGTTTGCTTGAACTCCAGGCTACCACAGCACTGGGGCTCACAGGCACTGTGAGCTCCCACCCTGCCAGACAACTGCTCAGCTGCTGCCTGCATGGGAAGCTCCTCTGCAGAAAGCTGAATGGTGCTGGCTCCTGCATTTGATTTCCAGGATCCAAGCCACAAGGAGAGCTAAAAATATTCCAATTAACCATTCATTTTCAACATAAGACTTAATGATGGTGCTGCAACGGCATTACACAACTGCAAACAAGGAAGATGTGATCTGCAAATCAAATTAAGGGAAGTGAGAAATCAGAAAAAAATTATTTCAAAAAGAGATCAAACTAAAAAAAACAGCTAGCCAGGACCGTTAGCTCTGAATTCAAGCATGGATCTCATCGCCAAAAATGTAGAGAAGCTTGTGCTACTTCCAATTGTGGTGGCTGGCTCTGGGGTGCTTGCAAGCTTTCTGGTGTGACACACACAGGGTATATAATTTCTGTTCTGCATTGATTATACACAGAGAGCTCATTCTGGCTGTAGCCCATGCAAGCTGTCTCCTGGATCAGCTGGCTGCTCAGCATGGTGTCATCCTGCACGTCAGGAGTTAAGCAGGAAACTTTTATTCCCTGTAAAACCCATTGCAGAGACGGCTAAGCTCTGGAGCTAAGGATTTCCTCACATGAAGATTTAGCAGCAGATTTTTTTATCACTGCCCAGTCTTTGCAGTGACTTGTAGACTTCAAACATCGTTTGTAGGTAATACTGGAGTACATTACTCACAGCAGTGCACCCAGGAGAACCAGCAAATCCTCTCTGTTTGAGCCCGAGCGTCAGCTTTACCGTGGAATTACATTTATCTCTCTGGCACTAGGCTCTCATTAATGGAATTACCAGGCAGGCTGCTTCAGACTTAACACTTGAAAGAGGCGGGCTGGGATGGCTGTGCTCCAGCCCCAGCCCGCAAAGGCGGCACTGTTTCTCCATCCTCCAGCAAACTGCCACCCGAACGAGCCCGACCCCGTGACGAGAACCAGGGAAACAAAAGAAACAACCCCGAACTGTCCAGGGCAATCAATATCTTTCTAGGAACATCCAGGCTTCTTGCCAGCTCTCTTCCAACCCCGATTTAGCTCTTCTGCAGTGCAGAGGGGGATGGCACGCGCAGGAGCAACCCGGCGGGACGCGGAGCAGACACTGAGTGGGGACAATCTACACCCGTCCCTCTGCAAATACCTTCAACTGAGGGCATCAAAGCAAACCCACAGCTACGGAGAGCACCCACCCACCCACCTTGAAAATCAGTGCAAGCACTCCAGTCTGAGTACTTGCTTCAGAAATACCCACTGCTACTTCAAACGGGGAGGTGCATGGTAGCAAACCAGCCGAGACTGCTACCCTCAGCACATGAGAGTATCTTTCACATTCTAGAAATCTGCCTTCCACCACACAGCAGCTCTTGCAGAGCCATGCTGAGCAATCTGCAGCATGGCACGAGCCAGCCCCTTAAAGAGCCCCTGCACTACCCAGTAAAATGGACAACTGGGATGTCCCAGGCTGCAGAAAGCCGAAGGGGATGCAGCAAGCAGCCCTTCCATAAAGCTGCGCTGACAGCTCTGCAACTTCAGCATCTGTGGGGGCTGCTCTTTACACAGAGCAGCTGTAGGCTTCTTTAGGTGGTATATTCCCAGTCACCTTCAAGGCAGCTTCTATAATCCCAGCATGGAAAAAGCACAAGGAGAAAACAGAAATGCACCAAAACCTGAACAATACTTGCCCAGCATTGTCCAGGAGCACAGCTCTGACAGAGCAAGTGGAAGACAGAAAGGAGAAAGCAAGCACAAAGTTTATTTGCAGAGCATAGACATGTCCTTCCAACAGCTTGAGGTGTGGGAGCTGAACTACCCTCCCCTATAATTAAAATGAAGGAGAGGAAAGCACAGGAATTACTCCACCATGACTGTGAAGGACTGACAAGCTTTGAGTTTCAAAGTCCACCGTAACACAAATTCTTTTGAGATTTTAATTCTCAAGAAAAGGAAAAAAGAGGTTTTGCTGTGGGAAAAGCTGCTGTACAACTCTGTTATTAAACCAAACAAGGCACAAAAGAGGGAGGGCTGTGGCTGGGGTTGACCAAGCAAAGCTGAAGACAGGACTCTCTTCCCCCTGCCCCTGCATTTGCTCTGCCAGGAGCTCCCAGAAACACGATTCAGAGGCAGACTGCCCCGTGACAGGAAAAACACATGTAACACCCAGGTGGTGAAACCTCACATCTGAGAGCATCTATGCAAAACACAGACTGAAACATATTTTCCAGCTCCACAGAGTCAGCTTGATACTTAGCAAAGCCAAGCTGGTGAAACGCTGTCCTGTGCACTGAAGGTGAGACTCCTCAGCAAGAGAGACTCTCAAGCATCCCCTTGCTTTCTCCGTATCAGAAAAAAATAAATAAAAAGAGAAGCCTGGGGTAAGATTGTGGGGTTCTGCAGCTCAGGGTGATGTAAAAGAGACAGGAGGACATGAGAAAAAAAAAAATGACACAAGTGCAATGCTTTTCAGTGTCGCACCCAGGGGAAGAGCTACAAAATTACTTTATTTTCCAAAAAAACAATAAGGGTAAGGAGCCATCAAAATTATGAGTCAAGCTCCGAGATAAGAAATCATGCTGCTGGATGGGTGCGGCTGCCTGCTTGTTTGGTCGCTGTTGGGTTTTTTCTTAAAGATAAACATGTCTTTCAGAACATGTTTGTTGGCCAATCTTCTCTCTGGCAAAAAAAAAAAAACCACCAAAAAACACACACAGAAGGAAGCTCACAACCATGAAAATGATAAATGAAAGACGGGAGTTTCTGAAGAGCTCTGAGGTCATGCTTCACAGGCCCTTCAAAGTAAGATGCAACACATCAAAAAGAACAAAAGAAACGTAAATTTAAAATTTCAAGTATTTCAATAAAATATCATTCAGAGAACCTATTAAGCAAACTCTGCAAAAAGCAGACCAAATTCACAGAGCCTGAAACCTGTCAAGTTAAATAAATAAATAAATAATGTTTTGCACCTATTTCATTTGCAAAGCTGTTGATATATAGGAGTATTTAATCATAAATTCATAGTCTGGAGGAGGATAGCTCAGCAAATGCGTCCAAAAAAAGTAACTTGTATATTGGAGGCAGAAGTAAGGCAAATCCCTCAGGAAGGGTGTAAAATTGAACACAGAATGGTTTTGAATCCAACAGAACAATGGCTTGAACACAGCCGAGGTAGAAGTAGAAAAGCACTGCAGGAAAGCAAAGTGTAAAGCACCCAGGAACACAATGGAGCAAAAGCCACAGCAAGTCCCATCACTCTCTCCAAATTCCCTGCTGGCTCATGGAATTGCAGTGACTTGGTGACCAGGATCACTGCCTGCAGCCTGGCCAGCTCAGCCCAGGACTCTGCTGCCCTCCACATACCTAGGTGTTAAGCAGCCACCACCGAGGTTATACAACAAGGTTATTTTGTAATCTTGGCTCTGCAAGTATCTTGCACTGGCCATCAACGTTTTTTGGGGTTTGCCTTTTCTGACTCTAGAATATCAGAGAGGAAGAAAAGTGACTGAGCACAAGGCAGATTTACCAGAATGACAGGCTTTTAACTGAGTTCTGGATATTGCTACTGCTGAACACAGCTTTAATTAAATGCCACCAGTAGCTTTGTCTTCCTCAGCATAGTGCTCTCAGACAAATGACCCAATGCTCTCATCAGCTTTGCTATGCACACCTTGATTGAGGGCATCCCCTTTTCCTGTACCCAAAACGGGCACCAAAATCCCATCTGGTCAATGCAGCTCCCCAGAAGACTCCAGCACATGCCCCCATCTGCCACTTCGACAGGCACCTGAAGTTCCCTGCTCCAGAGCCAGCATCTCCTTCCTTGTCCAGCAGGGAAATTGTTGCCTTTACTCCAGCTGAAGCACAAGAGCAAACGGAACCATTTGTGGAAGGAAAAGACCTCACGATTCACCACGATGCCAGATTTCACTTCTGTGGGTGTTGTTTTCAAAGGAGAAAGGCAAGGCGGGGAGAACCAACTACCCGCAGCAGGTTTGCTCATCCAGGCACTTGGGCATGCCAGCTGCCCCAGCCACACGCAGGGACCCAGCCCGGATGTCCCACATGGATGGCAGCAAGTCCTGGGGGCTCCCCGGGCTGCCCAGCCAGGCCGAGCGTCACCCCGAGCCCCCGCGGGGCGCAGGGGTGCTGCGGGCTCTGTGCCCCGAGGGCCGTCAGGGGCTGCCGGCTCGGCGAAGCCTCCCCGAACAGTACCGGGGTCACCCGGGCGGCTCCTGCGCCCTTCACCAGCTCGGGGGGGGCTCGGTATTTTGTGGGGGGCTTTTTTGTTTGGTTGTTTCGTTCTATTTTGACCTCCAAGCAGCCCCACCGCGTCTCAGAGGACCAGCCCAGGCCCCTGGCAGAGCCTGTGCCGGGAGCTGCAGCCCCCTGCTCTGACCTCCACACGCACCGCCGCCCCACACACACACACACAGCCGTACGCATCCTGCCCCCCAAACACACAGCCCTCCGCAGCCACCCACCATTCCCGTTCCCACTGCCATCTCCTTCCCATTCCCGCCCCGTTCCCGTTCCAGTTCCCATTCCCGCCCCGGTCCTGCTCCCGGTCTCACCGCGGGGCGCATCCTCCTCTCCCGGCGCGCGCCCTGCCCGGCCCGCCGCCGAGCCCCGGCCGTCGCGCTCCCGCGCAGGCGCACTGGGAGCCCCGAGCGGGACGTGTAACGGCCGGCGGCGCTCGGCGTCTCGCGAGAAGTGGATATCTATGCACTGGTTCGCGCTTCTGACGAGGCGGGGAATTAGCTCAAATGGTAGAGCGCTCGCTTAGCATGCGAGAGGTAGCGGGATCGATGCCCGCATTCTCCAGCTACTTTTCTTGCCCTCTGTTGCCAGCCTGCCGCCGGCTTCCATTGCAAACCAGAGCATTACTGGTTTTGCCCTTTTAAATTCCTTATAATCTGTTTGCTTCCTCCACATTCTTCAAGACCACAGAATATCCCGAGTTGGAAGGGACCGACAAGGATCACCGAGTCCAACTCTCGGCCCTGCACAGGACACCACAAGTCACAGCACGTTCCTGAGAACATTGTCCAAACGCTTTAACGCTGTCAGGCTTGGTGCTGTGACCGCTTCACTGGGGAGCCTGTTCCAGTAGTCATCCACCCTCCGGGTGAAGACCTTTCTTCTAATATCCAACCTAAACCACCTCTGACACAGCTTCAGGCCATTCCGTCGGGTCCTGTCACCGCTGGCCAGAAGGAGGCGATCCCTGCCTGCCCCTCCTCTTCCCCTCACGAGGAAGCTGTAGCTGCAATGAGGTCTCTCCTCAGTCTCTTCTCCAGGCTCAGCAGAGTGAGTGACCTCAGCTGCTCCCAGTAGGGCTGCACAGATACTTTTGCCTGTCCCATGCTTAAGGCAGGCAGAGCACTGTCTGTGTATTCCTGGCACTGCAAGAGGGTCTTTTGTTTCCTTATTGAACACTGGACAACACAACGGTGAGCAGCACCCACTGCATCCAGTTCTTCCCACATAGCTCTAGCCCCAGCCCTCCCTTTCTCACCCCACCCAAAAGCAGGAAAGTTTTTAGAGATCCCTTCACCTGGAGGCCTCTAATAGAGCCAAAATACCTGTTCACCTCGTGTAAAGTTGAGAAGGAATCAAAACACCTCAAGGAGTCATTGATGTAGGTGCCATTTATTAAAAAAAAAAAGTCAGGACTTTGCTCCCTGAATTTATCCAGGCACAAAGTTCAAGCAAGTGTTTCACTCTCTGCTCCTATTCTACTTCAACAAGCCACAAGGAATAACCAAAAGCTTTAAAAAAAAAGAGAAAACTGATAATGTATCATGGAAAAAAACCAACCCCACAGGATTACACTCAGCTGGCATTTCTATCCCTGCCACAAACTAAACTGGGAATCGATGGAGGAAAACAATTCTGAGCACGTTCCTCAGTTCCTCAGTTACATGGACGAGGAAATTAGCTTTCTGGCAAATTTCAATGACAAAGAATGAAATTCAGCTTTCAAGCTGCTCACAGGCCCCAGACTATACCTAAAGACTGCAAAATATCCCATCCCCATACCTTTGCAGCAAATTTATTCTGATAGTTTAAGGAAGAACTGGATTAAAGAGAGGATGCATTGGGATTTTTGTGGCACAAGACTTATGGGGAGCAGCTGAGGGAACTGGAGTTGTTTAGCCTGGAGAAAAGGAAGCTCAGGAGAGACCCCATCACTGTCTACAGCTATATGAAAGGAGTTTTAGTGAGGTGAGGGGGTCTCTTCTCACAGGTGATGAGTTACAGCATGAGCGGAAATGGCCCCAAGTTGTGTCATGGGAGGTTTAGATAGGATATTAGGAAAAAAATTATTCTCTGAAAGGATGATCAGGCATTGGAACAGGCTGCCTGGATAAGTGTTGGAATCACCATCCCTGGAAGCGCTCAGAAGGCATGTGGATGTGGCACTCTAGGCTGTGGTTTAGTGATGAACACAGTGATGCTGGGTAAACAGATGGACATGATGATTTTGAGATCTTTTCCAACGTTTGTGACTCCAGGATACAAAGTGATTTTTTTGGGCACAAATACCCATGAATTCTCATGGGTACTCTCATGGAGACTAGAGAGAGATGCCTCTACTGGCAGAAGACATCTACTATCCCTTTCTGCAAAAAAGGCAATGGTAACATGCAAACTGAAATCCGAAAAACAGATGAGTGTATGGTTGTTGGAGTTCTTTTAGCTTCAAGATTTCATTCTTGACTTTTAAAGCTGATTTAAACTCACACTTCTGAGTCCTGTACAAACTCATGAAATAACCAGCTGTCCCTACAGTGGCCTTCAGAGATTCAGCAAATTATTCAAACCTTCCTGTGCAGCAGGATTTAACAAAAGTGAAACCCATTGCAGTCTCCTATTTCATCAGGTGCTACACATAACATGAAGAGACTGTGTTGTGAAATACAACTCTGTTTCTGGTCTGGGCTTCTCATTTTCCCCTCCAGCTGTGGCCCCATCTCAACCCTCAACCCCTGCAATGTCTTCGTGACCAAGGGCAACTTCGGGAAAACCAGAGGACCTTAAGTCTGGTCAAACTGATGCTGCATCGCCCTCTGCAGACGGGCAGGCAAACACTGCCACAGGCTGAAGCAGAAGATGAAGAAAAGCAAGGATGTGAGAAAAATTCCTGTCTGTACTTTTTTTGCAGGTGTGTTGGTTGACGAACATATCTGGAAATCTCCATTTTCCTGGGGCTCTACTTTCACTGGACCCACTGTGAAAGACTGTATCCACAGGGATAAAATATTACACATACACTCACAGCACTATTTCATGATAATGCTCTCCACTCCCCCCAAGAACAAAACCAGTGCAAAATAGAAACAACAGCTTTTCTTTTACAAGAACAAGGCGACCACATCAGAACAGCAAGAATTTCCTCCCTAATGGTTTTCTTGTGGGAATCTATAATGGGCTGCCACAGTATGGAACATCCATATGTGTATGTGAGCACACATGCAAGTCAGGGTGAGCAATTGCCTGTATTTGCTGAAAAACCCAAACCTCGCTCAGCCACCTCGCTAATAGCTTGCTACCAGCACCTGTTTATTGACCTCCTTTTATTTATTGTTTTAGCTCCTGAGGCATCAGTTAAGCCACAGTGTCAGGTTCTCCACTCTAGCTCCACAGGTTTTTTTCTCCTCAGATCCTTTGCTCCCCAGTGCTTAATCAGCCCACTAACTCTTCAGGAATGATCCAAGTTTTGCATTTCCTCACCCTACAAAGCCTTACTTCAAGTTTGCACACAAACTCAAGGAACAAATGGCTTCCAGCAATGGATCAAATAGGATATAAACAAATCACTCACTACAACAAATGGAGCTGGGCACATGCTTACAACTCGCTGTTTTGATCTCCACAGCTGAATTTATGGAATGAATTTTCTGGTCGGGCTCACATAGTCAAGTTAGAAAAAGATCTGTCGCTACTCTTAGAAGTTTATTGTCTTTAATTACCATTAAGTATATGCACAGAGGCATCATGAGAGCAGAGAGGACAGAACAGGAAAATGCTAGAAGGGGTAAAAGCAGATTTTTCCGTTTACTAATGACCTTAATTTAAGTATTCTTTTGTAAGTTTGCTCTAGGATTACGTGCATAAATTTAAAACGTCATCTTAAATGCAGAGACACATCTCAACTTCCTCAGATCCCAAGACACAAGACCTGCACTTCATATGTTCATGCCAGCTGTGCCCAAAAGCAGCAGGGGCAAGATGGGCATCACCATGCCCTCCTTCCCTGCTACAAAGACCAAAAGAGGGAGAGGATCTAAAAAAAGAGGAGATAAATTTGAATGAACTCAGAAAGGGTAATGGGAAACTGTGATAAAGAAGGGAACACAGGGTAGATGTCACTGCCAGACTCCTTAAGGAATCTTGAGGAGTCAAGGAATCAGCCTGAGTCTGTACAAATAACCAAATGGACATGCCTTCCATGTCAGGAGTCTTTCACTGTTTCTGTGGCAAGACATGCACAGGTATTTCTCACTGGTGTTTGCTGTTGGCTTTCTCAGTCCCATTTTGTGTCATTTCCTCTGGACTTGCGTGTATCTCAATGAGCAGGGTGGCCTGGTCCTGCTTGCTGGGGAAAGGGCAATAGATTTTTTCAGAGAAGCCTTTTGTTGTCCCCACAGTGAGGGCAGCCAAAGAGTTGTCAGGGAGACAGAAGCACATAACCTTTTGGCATAGTTATTTGGCCTGTAAACCTAATATTTCACCAACACAGATCAGAGGGTATTGGGTGCTTTGCCCAGGGCAGGAGGTCTACAGAAGATCCACATGACATAAACCTCTCTGAAACTTCTAACAAACACTAGACTTTGTCCTTTAGAGAGTCCTGATAAGTGCAGTGTAATGGGAGCTAAGAGTGGAGAGATGCCAGCAGTGGCTGGATAGGAAAAGACACTTTTGCTGTTGGGCTGAATGACAGGCATCTCACTTCAAATTGCCTGGTTGACTGCTGGATCTCCTGCCAGCATAAACTTTATTCCTAACATTAGTGGTCTTCCTGAAAGTATCATGCCAAGCAAGAGGGGCAGAGACATCCTTCACCAGCCACAGCATCCCCTCCATTTGCCCACCAGGGAACATCCTAACAAGCACTAAAGCTGGGAGCTTGGGCCATCCCCAAGCTCTTGCCTGTGCTTCAGCAGGTTTCAGATCAGACCCAGAAGCACAAGGACTGTTCCAGCAAACTCTTTGTGCGGATGACCCTGTTTTCCTGAGAGGGAATGAGGAAGAGGTGAATTCTCTGGCTTTCAACTCTTGTCTGGGCACTGAGCAAGGTGGATTTTAGCTCACTGAGCTCTCCCGAAGACTGGTTCCCATCTCCTCCAGGAGAAGGATAAGAAAAGCAGGTGGAGGGAAAGCCTCTAGTGTTTCTTCTGTGGCTCAACAAAGGCTCCCAGGCCATCAGTCCACCCTCATCTGTCAGCATCTGCAGGCACAGGAGGGAAAACAGATCTGTCCTTCTGCTCCTGGATCATTTGCAAACTATTGAAACATTAATTCATCTTCACACCATTGAGAAGAGTAAGAAAGCAGGTTACTTCAACCCACAACTATTGTGCAATGCAGCTCTAGTGATGGCAGGGTTTTCCTTGAGGAGAAGAGCCAGTAGGAATCTGGGGGGAGGTGTAGAACTGAGGTCCATGCTTGCTGCTGAGGAGCAGCTTTAGGGAGACACGACCAGGGGTGTTCCCAATGGACCCTTCCAGGCAGTGTGAGCATTCAGCTTGTGCAGAAGCAGGGGGCTGCCTGTGCCTTAGCCCCTGCTGGGAGATGGGATGCAGAACCCCCAGGTGAGGTGACAGGTAGGCAGTAATGTGCTCAGCATCGCTCCTAGGCCTGGCAGGACAGCCTTACCTGGAGAATGGAGAAACTATGCAAACTCCATCATCTCTATCCACACTTTAACACCGTGGTGGCCTAATTTTCGGAGGGATCCTTCAGTGGCCACCACTCCCTTGCTCTGGGCAAAACCATGCCAAGTGGCCACACACATAATTCGGAGAAGTTAAAGCTGCCTTTGTCATCATCAGGGGTTTTTTACAACATTTGCTTCGTCACAAGCCAGACACAATCGTGTACACAGTGCTTGCTCTGCAAGGCCCTGAAGAGCTGCCACGGGAGGAAAAAAGCCGTCAGAGCCCCAAAGTGTTTCCCTCCCTCTAGCAGGCACCATGTGTACGACAGCAGAGGTTGCGTGGTAACGGCAGCAGGAAGGCGCCAGCTCTGCCCCCCCGCTCCCGCACAGCACCGACAGCAGCAAGGTACGTACCAGCGGCAAAAGCAGGCTCTGGAACTCCCGAAACTTTCCCTCCTGCTTTCCGGGGACGACCACGGAACCATTTTAAAGCCGTGCTTTGTAAGGGAACAGCTGGTTGTGCTTAGTTGAACTGTTGAGCCAGGGTTATGGGAAGAGGGTGTTCGTAGGAAGAAAAAACTGGGGGAGATGCTGAGATTTCGGGAGTGGAGGGAGGAAAGCAAATGGGGGTGTTGCCTAGTGCCTCTCGGCACTTCAAAACCTTTCTTTGTTCTGTCTTGTGAAAATCTGAATGAGGTTTTACCGGCGCTAAAACTACCGGGAAACAATAGGGAGGGAAACAGGGAGTAGCCGGCAAGCGGAGGAGGAAGCGAGCCAAGGGATGACGAATCCCTTCCAGCCCTGACCAAGCGCTGCCACCCTCGGCCCGCCTCGGGACGGATGTGAGGGACAGCCACTGGTCCCTGGGCTCGGGTGGGGGCAGTGGCACGGAGAGAGCCCGGGAGGGCAGCGGGCCTGGCAGCAGCACAAGCCCGAGGCGCCCATCCTCCACCGCTCTACAGCTTAGTTGCAAGAGCTCAGAGAGGCCTTTGTGCCAGCGAGGTGCCGCTCTCTCCTCAACGTGTTGCGCTAATGAGGGACTCAGATAGTCGTGGATAGGAGCGGTGACAGGGCTGGGGAGCAGGGACATCCCAGGCCCTCCAAGCTGGCCCCCGTGCACAGCTGTCTGGAAGCTGCAAGTCAGGGAGACCACTGAGGATATTTTTGTTGTTTCCGTTTCGAACAATTCCTAGTTCCGAGCTCCCTGGGGAAGTCCTGTCTCCCCTGGCCGAGACCTTGCCGTGGTGCCTCTGCCCTGGGTGACCTGCATGCATTCCCATCTTGCTCCAGATCCCGGCACACAGCAGAGGCTGCCCTCCCAGCCAGCTGGGACACTACCTCACTTTATGTTTGATACTCCCACCCTTTGTGCATCCTCTCATTATAGGGATTTCTCCTAATCCTGTCTCCTG